>NC_135416.1:3976000-4295000 GCF_051991245.1 Festucalex cinctus | reverse complement strand
AGGGACGCACCGGAGATGGTGTTGAGGAAGATGAGATACTCGAAGTTAGAGATCTCGCGACGTTGCCAACGTTGAGTCATGTTGGACGCCTTGAAAAGCTGCTTTGGTGTGGCCAGGGAGATACGCCTAAAAAAACAATGCATGGTTATTGTATAACATCATTGAAATTCTTATCATGCTAAAAGCTAGCATGCTAATAGAGAATTCATGTGGACCGTAATGTTAATTCTGGAACATTTTGTACTTTCCGAGATGGCGCAATGCTAACATGCTATGTGATGCTAACATATAGCAAGATAGCAACTTGAGTAAACAAATCACAGCTTTGATGAAGATTCTTCAACTTGCACTTTTGCCAGGAACTATTTCTAAAGAGAACAGATAAAATGCTAACAGTGGGTATGCTAAATTACAAATGCAAGTCAGCTTCTTCGGGATCTTGCCATGTAGTCAGGTACTGTATTGAGCGAGAACTGCTAACATGCTAAATGCGGGTAAGCTAACATATACAGTAGTAAGATATATTCCAAGTAGAGAAAGCACAAAAGCTGATTGCTAAAATTTTGTCACCTTGATCAGTCGTCGGGCACTATTTCTAAAGACAACCGCTAAAATGCTAACAGTTGGTGTGCTAGCTAATTTGCATTGCACTTAATAGCAGTATCGTGGTTCAACAATGTCCAACACGATCAAAGAACAAAACGTGTGTCTCATTTAGGGTGAACGTGCTGTTAATATAAAGCCAAACGTATCATATCAAATACAAGACATTTTGAGCCCGCTATTTCACGAGTATATTTTTTCCCTCCCATTAAAAACCTGACGTTTATGATTTGACACATGCATTGCGCAGATAATCCATTAGAGGGCAGTATCACCCAGCTGATGGCTTTCCCAGATTGAGAAAGGAGGGACACCTATACTTATTAATAGTGGGAAATGTTCTGATTTTTTGGAAATACTCATATGTTTGATATGTCTGTTTAATTTAGTATTACATTTTTGACGGTTATAAATTTAAAGCATTGTGACCGGATATATCAAATATGACATAAATCAAAAGTCATATGTGGAACTTGATTTCCCCCCCCAAAAATTGTTTCTTCAAAAGGACCAATAAATACTCTATAAAGAATCTGATTTTTTTTTCTCATATATTTCATGGTTCAGGCTTTATAGGGTCAATAAAAATATCCCATATTTGGCGTAATCGTGTACAAAATATAAACAGTAAGGCCACGATTCACGGAATGGAAACTCATTGTTTTATTGCGCATAATGACAGCGTCATCGTTAAATCAATTCAAACAAGGAAGAAAACGTGCGTCTTGTTCACGGTCCGTGTGCTGTTAAAATATCTTGAGTATTTGACGCACGCGAGAAAAATATATATACAACAGTTCAGCTCACTGTAGTGTCACACAATACTCACATACAATTTATAGCTATATTTTAGCGCTCTGCGTTACAGAACAAAACATATTGAGTAGAAAAAACAAAACAAAAAAAAACAGACCTGCAGGCTGTATTTGACTCTTGCGACACAACTGCCATCATGTGAAAAATATGCAGAGCTTCAGCAGTTAAGTAGACAAATATGCAATAAATTGAGCCGAAGGCGCGCACGCAGACACGCAGACACGCAGACCTACTGTGCGCGCGCAGTACTACGTGCGGCGGGACAAAAACAAATGAGCCCCAATCCAATTAAAACAAAAGCGGAATGATGGAATAAATCACTGTCAGTGCGCTGATTACTGTCATTAGGCTTCTTGAAAGTGAAAATATGAACCCAATTGCACCACAAGACCTTTTTTTTTTTCTGTATTAAATAATGAACATTGCACGTACATGTTTGCATTCTGTGTGGTGCAAATCAGAAGCGTGCATATAGAACGTAATGCAAGTACTGCTGTGGATGTGAATGTGCATTGTTTGGCTATACGTGAGCTGCTGTCTGAGGTCAATGAGGCAACGTGACCCTGCTCGCTCTGCAAACTAACCTGATTAATGGACCTCAACACCCACGCACACACCTGCATACACACGCGGACACTCACATTACTACTACTACTACTACCATGACCACTCAATCAATCATTGAATTGTTCTAAAAAGATGACAAAAAAAATGGAACGATTTTGTTTTATTCACTATTGCTATTAACTCATTTGCACCCAATAACTTATAAATACAGTTTTTTTTTAATGTTTTAAGTGTCCCAAAGACGTATTTATACGTTTTATTTTTTATTAGTGCTGTCAAAGTTAAAGCGTTAACTAATTAATTAATCACAAAAAATTATCGCATTAATCATTGTATTACCACAGATTAATCACACTATTAATTTTGCCCGCAGATGATCCTTTTTAGCCAACAGTGGATGGTTACATTAAAGGTAGCTGTTGGAGTTTGAGCAATAAACATGCATTAAAGTAAAGCATTTAATAAATGTTTACATATGCTGTACGCTCATTTTTTCCCCATTTTAAATTATGAAAATAATTAATTGATCAGAAAAAGCAGGATGAGCGTGTGCAGTGGGCAAAAAAGCTTTTTTAAGTCAGTGATTAATCATGATTAATCAAAATTCTACGATGTGATTAATCTGATTCAAAAATTTAATCGTTTGACAGCTCTAATTTTAATTTTTAATTTTTTTATGCTAGAGCAGGGGTGTCAAACATACGACATGCGGGCCGGATCGGGCCCGCAAAAAGGGGTTTAACCTGGCCCACGGGATGATTTTGTAAAGTAAAAATTAATTTGTAATGTCGGACCAATTAATCAGCTGGCCACAATCAAAACATATAAATGTATAATTTCAGAAGCAGTGCTCAGATGAGCAATGCAACTTGTACGGGGGAATTTGTCCTGGATGTCATTATTTTTACACACAACTTAAAGTTATGGTTTGTTTATTTATTTATTTTTTTTAAATCATAGACAGACATAAACATGTTAATAAATACGTCACAAATTACTGTAAATAGATATGACAACGATTAACATCCTTATAACATTAACTCATTTGCTCCCAAAAACATATATATATGTTCTATTTTAAATATTAACAGTGTTCCAAAGACGTATTTATACGTTTTTGTTGTTGTTTTTATGATAGAGCATACAGATGGCTTTGATGCAGCCTCTGAACTTAAGAGAACTGTTGAAGCAATGGTAGTTATTACAAAATCGGCCAGCAAGTGGCATCAGAGTATAAGAGATCAAGGAGGGCCATGTTACAACATTATTATCAAGAGTAGTAGTATTTTTAAAAATAATTTTTTCAATAAAACTGCGACAAAAGTAATCTTTAATGCCATGATTTTTTTTTTTTTTTTTACAAATCTTAAACATGCTTATTGAATATATTGTTAATTAAAAAATAGATATATATTAATAGGAATACATCAATGCAAATATGTAACATACTGACCCTAATGACATCATGACTTTCTTCTGACTTTTGATTGACAAAAGTGATCAAGAGCAAAACCGTTGCGGCTTTGGAATGGAAATCAAATTGAAAAATGTTTGCGTAAATGAGTGTGGCGTTATTAATCGTGATTCCATATGCAGCAAACAGCACTTGTTGTGTATTGACGAACCTGGTTTGCGGGAGGCCAAAGTTGGTGCCAAGGCCGACGCGGGGAAGACTGTGGACCACCTTCTTGACGGTGGCGGCATCGGGGAAGTTGAACATGATGGCGGCTGTGGCAAGATATTAAATTCATTCATCTATTAAAAATTTGAATTGTTTCCAATGAATATAGTGATACCATGCATGTCAGTGCCCCAATTCACATTAGTTTGCGAGATCAATTATTTCTCCTTGTGAGTGCTCTTTTTTTTTTTTTTGATGTAATATATCTTTAATGAAAAGAAACAGGTGATGTCTATTCCACCTTCACTGTGTACAATTTACCAAACAGTCAACAATTTTTTCAAAGAATGCTTCAAGCCACTCCCAGTGGAAGTTTACTGTAAAACGAAACATAAAACGAATGACACTACGTAAATTCAACCAAACCGCACAAGTGTCTTGTGAAAGTTCGCTAGCTGAATGCTAACTCGTAATGTGGAATGCCATAGAGGGGCTAGCCAAACTTTCATAATTCTTCACATTCTATTTTTTTATGCAGTACAATCTTTACGAAATAAATTGTTGGCGTGCTTTTGAGAGCTGTAACGGATTAACGGCATTTCCAATCATTTCAATGGGGAAAGTTGATTTCAGATATAAGTGATCGGAGTTCTGAGCATGGTCAGCGATTACGATTAAAACTGTTGTCATAACGGATTGAAATGCTGCCGCCTTACTTCTGTTGGCCATGAAGATCTCCAGGGCGGTGTTCTGCAGGAGGTAACGTCTGGAGAAGATGGCTCGGATCTCCGTGAACAGCCATTTGCCATGAAGACCTTCCGTGTATGCTAAAATCTGCAACAACAACAAAAAACACACAAATAAATCAACAAAAATTCAACTGAAATCAAAGAAGACCATAATGAAGATTCTCCGGCATTCCGAGGCTAGCGGGAGGGTCTGGCCAGTTCATTTTTCACCTTCCCGTCTGAGTAGCACGATTAATGTCTTTTATTGATCAGCCTCCATGAAAAAGGGATTCCTTTAGCGCTAAAATGGCAGCTATTTAGCGCGCTGAAAGATGACTTATTACGAGGTGGTGAGGGAGGAGGAGGAAGACGGGAACACAATGGTTAGGTACGCTTTCTGGAAGAAAGTTCTTAACTAGAAAAGTTTGTAAGTAGAGACGCATTTTCCATGTAAATGCCTTAATCCGTTCCAAGCCTCCCGTGGATGGGTTAGGTTTAGGATTTTTGAGTAGGGCTGGGTATCGATTCAGGTTTCCAGAATCCATTCGATTCGATTAACAAGGGTCCGATTCAATTCGATTTACAATTCACAACAATTCTCGATTCGGTTGAGAAATTCACACAGGATCTATTTTAGACAGGCAAAATTAGCAATGCTGCAAATAGTAGAAACTTCTTAGTCTAATTTAATGCATTAGTAACAATGTGAATATTTACATTAAGAATTTAACCCATTGCAGTTACACTAATAATCTGTTTTATTTAACATGGACTTATAAAAACAAATACTTTAAATCAATTACAACCACAGTACAGGCTGTGGCATAAAATGACAAAAAAAAACGACACGACATTCACATTGTTGTGACATCCATCCATCCATCCATCTTCTTAACCGCTTTTCCTCACAAGGGTCGTGGGGTTGCAGGAGCCTATCCCAGCTGGCTTCGTGGGGGATATCGATATATCGATAGATGGTTTTATGTATCGATATTGGGATATGAAAAGGCGTGTCGATACGATATCGATATTTTGAACCCAGCCCTATTTTTGATCGGGGAATAAAAGGCTTTGATTAGGGGTGTGAATTGCCTAGTACCTGACGATTCGATTCGTATCACGATTCACAGGTCACGATTCGATTCGATACCGATTAATCCCGATACGAATGGTCACGATTCGATACCGATTAATCCCGATACGAATTTATAAGTCGATTGTTGCGATTTTTTTCCATTCAAATTTAGAAAATACTATCAGTAAATTTGTACATGTACACTGTAAGATTTGTATGAATATATTTATCTAAAACTTGAGGCTTATAACCGTGAGCCACTGTACACAAACAGTTTGCAATCTGTTTCACATTTGAACAGCATTAAAATAAAAATATTAAGGCTTAATGTGCCGTTCATATAACATTCTTCCATGCTCAAGGTGTGAATCCTAAAAAAAAAAAAAAAAAAAAAAAAAAAAAAAAAAAAAAAAAAAAAAAAATCGATTCTGCAGATTATTGAATCGATTCGAGAATCGCGCGATGTAGTATCGCGATATATCGCCGAATCGATTTTTTTTTAACACCCCTAGCTTTGATCAAATATTCCAATCACGTACTTTTTCACGAATATCGGCCGATTATGATCGGGTGGCCGATCGATCGGTGCATCCCTATTAAAAAAAGTTAGATAAAAAAAAAAAAAACTGCTTGGCAGATGATCTTGACTGTTACTTTCCACTTGCATCGGGGTCAAGTGGATCCAGCAGATGAACAAAGCCAATGTCCAAAAACAACATTACTTCCTGCATGCAAATGAACACTGTTTGTCTGGAGAAGAGCGTTAATATCTGCTGCTCCTGCTTGTGTTGTCTGGGGGCACCTTGTCCCCGCCACTAATCCACATTTAATTGAACTCCCGAGACTTTGAAGTGAGTCTCTCGTATTCCTGGGAGAGAAGGCCCAAGCGGTGGCCGTCCTCAGCTGGTCTCCTCCCGCCTCGGCCGGCCTTCTAATGAGCTCCTTTTACACTCAACTCGCCTCAGCTCACTAGCGCACATTTGAATATGTGTGGTGAATAATAACGCTCGCTTCGTGACAGCTCCTGCTTTTTTTTTTTTTTTTTTTTTATAAACCATCGCAGGCACCTTTGAAGCAAAAAGGGCTTGTTAACAAAGCAGCGCTAAGTAGAGGAGTAGCACGTCTAAATGCTGGAATGAGCAGCAGCACGGGGGTGGGGGCGGGGTCAAGTCAGCCATGTTGACAGCCATCACAAATTGTTACGCTCACACTCGGCTCGGTTTGACCTGAACCGCGCTTTCCTTTCGAAATTGTGGCTAAAGCGAGGCGTCAACCCGGCAAGTAGCTGCTATCAAACAGGAGTTCAACTTGTTTCCATGGAAACACTCAGTAGTTCATTTTCAAACATGTTAGCGGAATTTAAAGGGACACTTGACTCATTGAACAATTTTCAGCAGTGAAAAAGTTCATATGTTGTCCAGAATGAATTTGATAACTTCATTATTTTTTTATGTACAATTCATACTTTTAACACCATTTAGCTGCGCCGAGTAGTTGTTTTTTTTTTTTTCCGCCATGCACTGCTTTCACGTTAAAAACATATTTTGACAGACAAACAGTTAACAAATGAAAACAAATGACTTATTGTGGATGTCTACAACTATAAATAGTTTTTATTTTCATTTTGTCACCATTTTGTGCCAATGTGCCATCGGGTACTAGTTGGACAAAGTACAACATGAGTAGCGCACGAGTAACTCACCAGTGATGGGACACTGTGACTTACTACCATTTAAAACAAAAGAAGAATGTTAATATTTATTTATTTAATTAATTTTAATTAATTTGAACTTAACATTATACACATTTCTTAATGTACCAAATATTGTATATTTTGTCTAAAATAGAAATGGATTGTGTTAAATGAGGAAAATATGTTTTTACTCATATATTTAAAAAAAAAAAAAAAAGACATTTTATAGCTGTAATGTTAATACCGTGATACAATGTTTATTTTATTACTAACCTTTGCTTGGGTTGTAGGCGTTGAACAACAAAGTTTTTTTGCAGTCGACTTCTATGTAATGAAAGTCGATTAATCGGTGTAGACATTTTTCAACACCAATTAGCTGCACCGAGGAGTTTTTTCTTTTTCTTTCTTTTTTGCGCCATGGACTGCTTTCATGTTAAAAACATATTTTGACAGACAGGCAGTAAACAAATGAAAACAAATGACATATTGTGGATGTCTACAGCATTTTGTCACCATTTTTAAAATAAAAATGAAGCTCAAGAAGACGGTGGGTTGGGAAAAGGATGTAAAGGTGCTATATTCGAGGCTTCACGCTTTCCATTTGCGATCTGGTTCCTTTTCTTTCTTTGCGTGTCCCTCTTCATTCTGCCGCCTTTTGGGCGTCTGACAGTGACAAACGACAGCGGCGCAGAAACGAGCAGCCGCCTGAGCGGCAGCCAGGCGCACAAACAGGTTGAAGTAGGCGCACAGACCTTAGCAATCAGCCGCCTTCCTTTTGTTTTCTCTCTGCGGCGTGACGCCTTCAAATTGATCGGCTGCTGCGCGCGCGCCGTTTCGCTCCAAATGAAACGTCAATAGACGTGCGCCGCCACGCCGTGATTCGGTTTTCGACCTTCATTTCATTTTCTTATTTATTTATTTTTTTTTATGTTTTTTATCGTACTTCGCAGTCAAAATGCTTACGTGTATTTTTTTTTTTTTTTTTACTTACTGTTATTTTTTACTTACTTTCTTTTACTTACTTGTATTTTTGATAGGGATGTAACCATATCCAAACATCACGATACGATATTATCACGATATGAAGGTCACGATACGATAATTATCACGATATTGTGGGGGGGTGGGCGATATTTAAAAAAGGTCACAATATTGTAATAAAAAAAAGAATTCATACTAAAAAACACAAACAATGCATACAAACCACCTACAACTTCTAATAACAATATTGAGGCACTTACTTGCTAATGCAAGCACACAAAAATCGCTTCACAAGCAAATTCGATTCCCCTTCATCTGACAATTAGCATAGATTTTAAACGTAGAAGGCCAAAACATCCCTAATGAAAATTAAATTGCACTAATAAAATAGCCACTAGAGGGTGCTAGAACTGCACAAATGGAAATCAACCTGACTTTTTTTTTTTAACAGATGTGTTCCTTTTAAATATTGTGAACATGACGACGACGATATTGTGGAAGTTTTAATATCACGATATTGCCCTTATCGTTACGTCCCAAATTTTCAAAGCAGGTTTTTTGTTGCTGTTTTCTGTCTGATTTGACCGAAAAATGTATTACTCTAACCTTATTAATGTATAATGTTGAATGAACCTTTTTTTTAGCGTATTGTATGTGCTTCTGAAGCCATATCCTGATATTTAAACATGACTGATGCACTTCCAGCATTTCTATTTGTCACTGCATCCGCAATAATTCCAGCATGGACAGTAACCTCCACACGGTGTCCATTTATCCCGGACGTGGTCACATTACGGCGCCGATACTTTGTCAGGCCGCTTGTCACTCGCTTCGCTTTTCCATCTGCAAGGTAGAAAGATGAAGACCGTGGTGGGGGATGATTTGAGGGGACGTCGAGATTGTGTGAGTGTCACAGTCTGGTAAAATATATTTGTTGGGACGGTGGCGTCTCTCTGTGGAACTTCATCAGTATTTTGTCAAAAGCACGTTATTAACTTTGACTGCTACACGTTATCAAAAAAAAAAAAAAAAAAAAGATTGAGCATTTTAAAACTCATCTTTCAAGGCAAAAAAGGAATATTGCTTGCCTTTACTACATATACAATGTGGGTACTAAATGAAAGATCGCATTCCATTCATTGTCATTTTACGAATCATTATTAATCGTCTTCGGCAGTCAAAGAGTTAACCACAAGGTGAAATCTTGAGCAAATGTCTCACCCGTGACGAATTCCACGCCTCCTACTGGCAGAAATAGATGCAACAACCATCAACAATGAACTTGCAAACAGATGAGACGCACACAACCTCGGCGAATGTGTTTTGGTCCTGATAAGATGAAGCCAGCGCCAATTAGCTCAACAATTTGTTTCGTCGCAGTGCAAAAAGTCAAATAAATGCGAGGCAAAGATGTAAAAGTGCGGAATAAGTCGGAGCGTCTGCGTCTATTGGGGGAGGTGTGAGGAGGGGCAAAAAAAAATGAGGTGATTGAAGTTCAATTTGTAGCCTGTTATTAAGTGTTTCCGCATGGCTGCCTCGGTTAAAGGATAATGGATGAGGGATTTATCATTACCTTTTTTTTTTTTTTTTTTTGGTGGAATCAAGTGCTGTGTGGGAGATAAGGTGATGAAATTAATGAGCGGGAGGAAGAGAGGTGATCCATCAACATCAAAACAGAAGCACAAGAGAGGACCGAGTGGAGAGAATATTCATAAAAGAAGAGAAAAAATAATAATAATCTAACAACTGTGGACTCATCAGCATTGAGGGTCCCAAATTGCTTTTCAATCAACCAAAAGACCAACTTTACGTTCATACACGTGCTCATGTTACTAGCATGGTCACAAAAGCAAATATTGAAGTTTGATTTGTGTCATGGGAGTTTTTATTGGTTTGCACCTTGTGCAATAAAACAAGGCACCTAAAACACATTTCATAATTTTTTTGCCAGTACATACTTTTTCATTGTCTTCTTTTTAAATTATTATATTTTTACTTATTTTATTTTGTGGTCATTAGTTGTATATTGTTGCTATTTTCCTTTTCCTTTTTTTTTTTCGTTTTGTTCTGTAAATTTTACATTTTTGCCATACTTTTTTTTTTTTGCTTCATTTGTTCTTAAGTTTTTTTTTATTTTTTATTATCAATTTCTACAGGACTATATTTTAAGTTTTATATTTGTTCTTTTTCATTAAATTAAAAATATATACAGGACTGTCTCAGAAAATTAGAATATTGTGATAAAGTTCTTTATTTTCTGTAATGCAATTAAAAAAAAAAAAACATGTCATACATTCTGGATTCATTACAAATCAACTGAAATATTGCAAGCCTTTTATTATTTTAATATTGCTGATTATGGCTTACAGCTTAAGAACACTCAAATATCCTATCTCAAAATATTAGAATATTTCATCAGACCAAGTAAAAAATAAATAAATCAATAAAAAGAAGCCATATCAGCAATATTAAAACAATAAAAGGCTTGCAATATTTCAGTTGATTTGTAATGAATCCGGAATGTATGACATGTTTTTTTTTTTTTTAATTGCATTACAGAAAATAAAGAACTTTATCACAATATTCTAATTTTCTGACAGTCCCGTATCATCCATGCTGCTTCTATTATTTATTAAAAATAAATAAATAAATAAATAAATAAATAAATAAATAAATAAATAATAATAATAATAATAATAATAATAATAATAATAATAATAATAATAGCATTTGCTTTGTGTTATATTTGATGTTGAATATATATATATATATATAAAAAAATAAAAATAAATAGGTGACTTCAGTTTGAAATTGGGGCAGTTGGAGGGCCACAGTTAAAGTCATGCTGGAGACAAAATAAAAAAATGGCAACTAGTTGTTGGATATATGCTCGCTTGCTTCCCTTGAGACAAACTATTTCTTCACGTGCCCTTGAGCGGGGTAAAATTGGACCTTAATAAAGCAATCGCATATTAAATCATAATCACAACGTTGAGGGGAAAAAAAATATCAATGAGATTATTTTTCAATAAAACTTGTTCAGCCCAGATTGCAGCCCCAAACGCTGGCCAAGCGGGCCTTGTCAGCCGGATCGTCAGCAAATGAGTTCATCGTACTAACGAGCCGAGCGAGCAAAAAGGCACCCCGACGCCCCGCGCCAACCCTTGACTCTCTAACGAGGGCGTCTGTTGGGTGTCTGAGCCCGCCGACCAATCAGGACCCTCGTCAACGTTGACACAAAGCCTCCTCCGGCCCTCTGGAGCCAATTAAGACGGATTTTGCTTTTCAGATTGAGTGATAGGCGATGGGGGGGGGAAAAAATAAATAAATTCTGGATTGCCTAAGCACGAGGATGGCGTCAAGGAGGGAAGGAACATTCGGGGAGGTGAGAACGCAAAAACAATGGCGGCTAATGAGGAAAAACTTGCAAGCCACATGACTGGACTTTCACACACGGCTGGTTATCCGGCAGCCATAACGTCTCCGACGCTTGAACCGGTGGACCGTGACGCAATTTTGAAATATTGTGAATAAAAAAAAATAATAAAAAAATATCTGGGTCAAAATGAACATTACGAAAAATTAAGCTGTGGTTTCCGCTCACACTCGCTTCGGGTGCGTCCGCTGATGCTCAAACCTGCGGTGGCTGGAAAATATTCCACCAGATAATCACAAGACTTGACCATGTCGCAGTGAGGGCCGCTAGCCACCAGCTAGCTTGCGAGCTAACGGGCTTTCAAGGGCTCCTCTCAGGCAGCGCAGTTTGCGGTATTACCTTTTGCGCTTCGGAATTTCAATACCACCACTGAGCTCTTGTGTAAATTGCACCAAGGAAAAGTGTTTTAAGGGTGTAAGCATAAGCTAGCTAGTTAGCTAGCTAGCTACATGCTGTAGTAGTAGAAATGGGCCTAGTAATAATATTGAAATCGCTATTGTGCCAGATAGCCATTGACATGAATGAAGAACTCATGTCTGATACCCAAGTGTGTCATTTGGGTGCCTGTTTTAGTCTTTTTCCCAATTTCCTTTTCCGATATTCTAAACTGTACAATCTCACGTTATTTTTTGGGGGGAGGCAAATGTGCACACCATATAACCTTGGGAAGTCAACTTTAAACATTTCTTGACAATGATATGTTTATATGTGACCTCACTATCAATTATCCAGCCATTTTTATCTGTTATGTTCTGAAAAACGCAGACGCAAATAAAATTTGAACTCTTTATTCGCATAACATGGAGAGGCGTAGAACAAACTTTGACGAGACGAGAAACAAAGAGAATGTATCGGGAATCACGAGACGCTAAGCTAACTTGGGCTGTGGAGGTGCACAGAGGAACAGAGGTAATAATCCGACAAAAACACACACTTCTCAAACCGGCTTATATAGACAATAAATTGATCTGATTGGCTGTGGCTAGACATGTGGGTAACAGGACTGACATGGAATTATCTGATTGGCTGTTGACCAGATAAAGAGATTAAAGATTCCTGACATCACATAGCTTCTGACATCACATAGCTTAAGACCAGTTGAAACTAGATGCTGGTTACATCAGTTCAAAACAGACACTTGACCTCAAGGTCATGACCCAAACATAACCCTTGCATGACAGTAAACATAACCCTTGCATGACCCTAGTCATGATATTATCCATCTCGGGGCAGCCATTTTGCCACTTGCTGTCAACCGAAGATGACATCACAGTTGCTCGGGACTCAGGCAAGGACTAATCACAGCTCACCTGTTTTCTGAAGCTGAGCTGTGATTGGTTGTTACCTGAGACATGACCAACTGTGATGTCATTTTCACTATACAGCCAGTGGCAAAATGGCCTCCTACTGATATTGATAAAAACTGCTTGATTTTGCTGCTTAGCTCGTATTCCACTACTGCAATATTAAACAGAACACTGTATTTAGACTAGTGGGGCTGCATAGAACATACGGTGGTCAAGAATTTTTTGAGGGGTTGCTTGACTTCCAATTTAATTTGGCTTTTTGATGCCTCCACTATATAACCGAATGAAATCAACAAGCCATTTCCACTAAACCGCTGCGAGTACTAACCCAATTACGCTTACAAATTCGGATGACAATAATTTACGACACGACTGTCACATGTGGTCACGGCCGCTGTTGTTTACTGACGACTGACGGACACAACTGTTCCGGCGACATGCGACTAATTTGGGATGTAATCACCGCTCACACACTTTAAAAAAAAAAAGAAAAAAAAAAAGTTCCCTTCCCCTCGAGGGAAGTCAAACAAACTAGCGACGGGCAAGGAAAAATAAACGAGTAAAAGGACTGTGGCGGAGTGCGATTTAAGAGGAGAATGAAAGGAAAATAAACAAGCCCAGCATGCAGTCAGCGTCACTCTGAGCTTATGAAGCACACCCCCACTAAAAAAAAAAGAAAGAAAAAAAATGGGCCTCAAAGCATTCAAGTCCCCAAACGGCGAGTCTGAAAAGTCTCCCTTTGAAAGTGTCTTAGGGGCCACTTAGTCTGAATTTAGCCTATTAAGGATTAAAGCCTCTTTTCACTGTTTGCTAACAGGTTAGCCTTTTCTGCTGCCCTTTCTCTTCCTCGGTGGCTTAGCCTTTTTGAAGTGACCAAAAAAAAATAAAAAATAAATAAAAAATGTGGATTTAGGGAAATGCTACAGCGCTCTTGGGGTTAATTGGTCGAAGAAGTGACAAAGTGTGCATTAAAAATTATTCCGCCTTTGGGCAAAAGCTCAGTGCGAAATGATGCAGACATACGAGAGGACTGCTTTTACTTATTTATAAAAAAAAAAAAAAAGACATTTGACTGAAACCAAATTAAATTAAATTTTGGACTAAATATATATTTTTCAATTTATTATACAGTGGTGCTTTGAGATCCAAGGTGAAATTGTTCCATGATATGCATTTGCATCTCAAATAATATTTCTTTATTGAAATGAATGGAAATGCCATTAATCTGTTCCAGCCTCAGCCCATTAAAAAAAAAATAATAATAATTACTCGTTTATTCCCAAAAGCGTATAAATACGTTTTATTTTAACAGTTTAATTGTCCCTAAGATGTATTTATACATTTTTTTTTAAATGCTAGAGCTTACAGAAGGTTTTGATGCAGCCTCTCAACTGCAAAGAACGGTTGAAAAAAATGGTAGTTTTTATACAAACGGCCAGCAGGTGGCAGAACAACTAGGGCCATGTTGGGGGGAAAAAAAACAGCTAAATTACTCACAATTCTAAATATATTTGTGAATATTGATTAAACTTAGCTACATTCTAATGCTAATTGCTGCAAAA
Organism: Festucalex cinctus; assembly: GCF_051991245.1. Classification (NCBI taxonomy): domain Eukaryota; kingdom Metazoa; phylum Chordata; class Actinopteri; order Syngnathiformes; family Syngnathidae; genus Festucalex; species Festucalex cinctus. The sequence goes on along the minus strand of NC_135416.1, from coordinate 4,280,611 downwards.
CGGAAACAACTAGAAATATACTTTTTTTTTTTTCCTGATGAAAGAAGAGACTTTAATCTTTCTTTTCTCATGTTTTTATAGCAACAGAACACAATGTTCGGTGGGCCTTGCAAAATCAGTCAAAATCCAGTAAAATTGCTGGGAGTGAATGAGTTAATAAGGAAAAATACTGTACAACACTTGTATTTGCTTAATATGATTATATTATTTATCTTTTTTGCTTTTCTGATTTTTTTTTTTTACTTAATTTGCTTTCTATTGTTTTTAGTTCTTTACTTTAAAAAATATAAATCTCATTTATGTACCTTACCTATTTTATGAAATTAATCCATTTTGTTGATCAATAGAGAACTTTTTTTTTTTTTTTTTTTTTTTTTTTTTACACCTTTTTTACACAATCCAACCATGTGCCTTGCGCCAATCTGAAAATCTAGGAGAGAGCCAAGCTTTGAATCTTCGGAGGGCACCGTGGCAAACGGCAGACAGGTTAAGACAGATGACCGCCTCCTCTCGCTTTGCCGTCAATTTGACATTTTTGTGGCTATTTAGTGACGGCTTGGCGTCAAAAGCCGCCTGCACTGGAGTAAATTCTTTCCTAATCCAGCTATTGTGGTGGGCTTAAGTGGGTGCAGGGCGAAAAGGAGACCCCTCTCAGGGGAAAAAAAAATCGAGGCTGGGCGTCCAAAGCGGGCTTTTGAAAGACCGGGCAAAGAATAGGACTTAAATATATATAATATATATATATATATATATATAACATAAAGTTAAACTGCCCCCTGTGGTTGTAGTTGTGAATCCCCTTTACAGCATCATTTCTTTTTTTGCAAAAATATTCTTGTGGACTGACGAGATAAAATTTGAACGTTTTGGGAAGGTTCTGCGGCTCGTTACATGTGGCGGAAAAATGATAGCATTTGATCAACCATATTGGTGGCAATGTCATGATCTGGGGCTGCTATGCTAAGTCGGGACATGGACGAAACTTGCTGTGATTAATCAAAACAACTGCTGTTTTCCAGAAAATACTGCAGGCATCAGTTGGTGCCTTCAAACTCAAGCGCTCTTGAATTGTGCAGCAGGACGAGGACCCAAAAAGTCAAAGTCTGGCCTTAAATCCAGTTCAGATGCCGCGGTGTGACATTGACCGCCATTCATACACAAAAAGTCCCCTATATATATATATATATATATAACTGAAATAATTACGTGAAGAAAAGTAGACCAACATTGGAAAGCAGTAATTGCACTTATTTAAGTTATTGTGAAATATTAACTCATTCACTGCCATTGACGGAAAAAGACGTCAAATGATGCATTTTTGGGGTGGCAGTGAATGTGTTAAAATTGATGTGATGATCAGGAAGGGGGCACTGTACAGAAAATGGCTTTGCCACATAACAGAATAAACATTTTGATATTTTGTTGTAATAAAATTATTTGTGCGGTTTTTGTTTGTTAGGGCTGAGTCTTGTGTGTGTGTAATGTGCTGCAACAACCCAATGGATGCCCCATTTCAAGCAGACTGCATGGATCATTAACCGTAATGGCAACTGAGGATTGAGAATTCATTGTGCGTTCTTTGTTGCCACACAAACACAAATCTCAAGACCACAAAATGTGGCTAAACGTATCTCGTATCCATTCATGATGCGTTAAGTATGCAGATGAAAAAGATGCTTTCCCCACTTCAACCCGCTAAAGATATTCCGGGACGGTCTCAAATCCATTTTCAATTCCACGCCGGCGCACGCCTCGGCCCCGGACAATCGATCGTTCAATTCTGGCTGACCCGGGCCCGATGGCGAGCGAACAGCAGGTACACAGGTGCCGATTGTAATATCAGCGGCCTACCAGGCGCGCTGGCATCCGTAAGCAGGCCTATCCATCAGGCGGCGGTGTCGCCTTTGACACGGGGTGTCGACGGCAGCCGAGGGGAATAAATGATGGAGCGAGGGGATCAATCAAAAGGGGGGGGCAGCATCCCAGTCAAATCCAGAGACAAGGCATGATGGAGGGTCTTGGCTCAGGTGCGACCAAAGTGGGGGCAGCGTCTCTTTGTGTGAAGGTGCTCGGCGGTTTGAGTTGAAGCGTGTGCGGTTGGAAGCCGATTGGAGTCAAACTTGTTTACTAGTGAAGCACTCGAAAGCGAGACATTAGTCATCATTAGGTGGCAAGATGACCACAAAAACAAGCCTTAGTGCACAATTGGCTTTACGTGGACTGTCCGACCTGCTTACCGCTCGCTCGAGTGATTTATCAGCCTGATTCTGAAACTTTCTAGTAGGGCCCGACCGATATGCGTTATTTGAGGCCGATGCTGATACCGAGTTTTGGCAGAAAAAAAAAATACTGATTACCGATTCATCTGCCTCTAATTTATTAAAAATATATATAATACAAATACTGACAGCTAAGGCTGTTTGAAAGTACTATATAAATTAAGATGACTTGGCTACACACTTAACATGAGTACAGAAGAAAGTTGCGATTGAATTCTATTAAAATAACTCGTTTTTCACACATTGGGAAGAATTATCTCATCTGTGGGTATGTGTTCCCACAAGATTTATGTGTGGATATTCGTTATTTGAAGGAAAAACACTCCCGAAGTCGACGCTAACTTCCTGTTAGCATTCGCTAACTTCCTGTTAGGGCTAGGCTACCGACATTTTCTAAACAAAGAATGTTTTGTATTTAAATAAACAGTGGACGTAATTCTTAACGTTGTGTGTTTACACTTACGGTTAACGCCAACTGTGGTGTCATTAAAAAAACTTAAAGGATGCTTAGGGACAACAGAATAACATACGCTCACAATTGCTAGTTGCTAATGCTACGAAAGCAAAATGGTGCATTCAGGGCACTTTCACAGCGTCGGAAACTTTGGTTTTTCTTTGATAATGTTTTAAGGGGGAAATAATTGGCCTTTTGGCCCAATTGGCCGATTGTTTTGACTGATGTTTGAAGGCCAATAATCGGCCGATTATAATCGCCGGCCGATTAATCGGTCGGGCCCTACTTTCTAGTGTACAGTATAGGAGAAACAAAGAAGATATGCAGGGACGCACATAATTGGTGCACAAGTGCACATTGAAAAGAGCACGAGATTCAGAGCATCAGATTCGGTTGGGGTTGGAGGGGGGGGGGTGTTTCCTCAGGCTCATTGATAATGACATACCTGCGCGGCCTGTCCGTTAGCCCGATAGCACAAACTACTTAGGCTCTAACTGGAAAATCAATAGGCTGCTCGCTCAGAGACCATGCCTCTTTGTGATTGGCAGCCGCGGAGGTGGGGGTGTGGGCGAGGGGGTTCACGAAGGGGAAGAGCGGTCCCGCTTTTGGGTAATGATCGGCTCGCTCTTTTTTTTTTTACGAAACACTCGGCTGATTTTCTCCGAGCGAGCGAGCGAGCATCAATCCAAACGCGGCGGCTTACCCCGGGTAGCCGTCACCGCCCCGCTAATTAGGCTTAGCAATGTCTTCTCAATGGGGGGGGGGGGGTCTTACTGGAAAGCTGACCTTCAAGGAAATGTACACCAACGCTTTGAAATACACGGTTTGGTGTACGACAAAAATGACTTTTTAACCAATTACAGTACAACCTACCAAAGTGTGGAACAACCAGTCCATGATTTAAAATTCCTGAAGAAATTGCTAGTTTGCCATTTGGAATGTTCATGCCCCCAATTTGGAAGAGAATCCGCCGCGGTGTATCCGCCAATCTCAAGCAACTTTCCATCATACAGTTATCTTGACAAAACGCATCCTCACTTCCTCATTGAGTCGCCATTGGAAGCCTCTAAGAGGGGCTGTGCAACAACACATGCAATATTGATGCCTTGCGTTGAAGCAGGGAGTGCTGCTGCTGCTGCTCCAAAACACACACACGCACGTACGCGCACGCACACACTGAAGCATCTATCTGCCGAGCAGATGCTTCGCCCCGTCCGCCAATTAGTCGCCCGCGATGATTTTTCTTTTTGGAGCGAGCAGCTGCCACGAGAGAAGGAACATCCTTAACACTTGACGTCGAGGATGTCTGTTTACATGTCTGATGCGTTTGTATTCGGAGCTCATGGGAGGGAAAGGGGATGGAGGTTGGGGGGGGGGGGGGGGGGGGTCGCATTTGCCCCCCCATAATTGTAGTCATAACACTAACACGATGTTCAGTAGATAATATCTTGTGTATGTTTTGGGAACAAATCTGGCCTTGGAGGAGGTTGTAGTCATCGTAAATGTATACACAGTAGCTTGACGACCACCTGGAGGGGAAATGTGGGGGGAAAATGGTTGCACTGCAAAAAGGCAATTCAACCAAGCTATCTTGCCTTTTCAACCACAGACTTTCTTCTGGCTTCTCATTGGCTAAAATGAACTCATACGGTTATACAGTATAGCACAGGATGTAACAATAATGGCAATATATCGTGATATTGCGATATTAAATTTGCCACAATATATCATTGTTGTCATGTCACGTTATTAACTCTTTGACTGCCAAAAACGTTTAATGGCGTATGCTAAAATCCTAATGAATGCCGCCATAAACGTTAATTGACGTTTACTAAGTTTTTTTTTTTTTTTTTTCCCCCTCAATGGGCAGTGCAATGCCTTGTGCAGCACTGCCTGCTCAATGGGTTGTGGAATCTAAAACACCCGCAAACTATGGCCAGCAGATGGCAGCATTGTATCTCTTTTCAATGGGCTCACGGTACATGAAATTACAATGAAACACAACTGATATGATGAAATTTAACGTTTTCAAGGATGACGTGAATGATCAAAGCCTTTGTCACATTAAATCGAATTCACAGAGCATCAATAAACAAAAAAAAAAGTGTCTAAGTCACTGTTGTGCAAAAAATGTATCTTTGTATCTTGTATTTTTTTTAAAGTATGAGCTCTTTTTTTTTTTTTTTTTTTTTTTTTTAATTAATATCGTCAACCTCCCCACAATATCATCATAATTATTGTATGGTGATGTTTGGATATAATGACATCCTTATACAGCACCACTCGTTTGGCATGCAGAATGCAGTTAACAATTTTGGGTGGAATTCTATTTTTGGTGAGTGAAAACAGGAAGTATTTCAAGCCCAGCCTAGTTTTTGCTCAACCTTTTGGAAGGTCTAATCATCTTTAAATCTGCTTTTTATAACAGAAGTGGCAACTGTATCTCATACAATTATTATCCATGTCAATTATATTAGTTTAAAAGTGTGTTTAAAGACCTTAAAAAGCGTTAATGCTGTTTATAAAAAAACAAAAAAACAAAAAACTATATCACTGATTTAATGTATCATGGTGGTGGTCTGGAACACAAACCTCGTGATGGAGGGTGGGATTACTGTATTTGAAAAAAAAAAAAAAGCTTTTAAACAGCTTTAACTTGGATCAACATCAATATTTTTCTTTTATTGTTTTTCAAACGGCCGCCCATATCAGACATGAGCTCAACGTCGCGCGGCAGACTGTGGATCTCACAAGTAGCATCTGGACGAGCGCAAGACCAGAACAGATCCGTTATGTCTTTATAGAAGCCCCCCGGCTTTGTGTCACCATATATTACGCTAAGCTACGGTTAGCGTGTCCTTCATAATATTTGGACACTTCCTCTCCACCCCGTGCCGATTTATTCCTCTGGAGCTCCGTGCGAGATAATAAACAGTCGCACACCCACGCGATTTCGCCACACCCCCCCACCACCAAGAGTATTCCTCGTATTCCGACATTTTACTGTCCACATTAGGACATCGAGCTGCTACTCTCGACAAATATGGAAGTTAAAATGGTCACCGGACGAGATGTTGAAAAATCCCAAAGAGATTTCAGCTTGCAAACTACAGAAAATCAGAAGGTCGCAAGGGCCACATAATGTTATGAAGAGAAATTGTGTTTAGTAATAAAAATTGCACAAATAATTTATTTGTGCTTTTACATATTTAGAAAAGTGCTACAGTATATAAACCAATTTATTTGTAATATGGCAGTAGTCTTATTATAGTTTGGGGAATTTTTCATTTTAGTTAGTTTTTATTAGTTTTCAGGGTGGTTCTGTTAGTTTAGTTCTTCAAAAATGCATAGTTTTAGTGTAGTTTGTTAGTTTCAGTATTAGTATTAGTTTTTTTAAATGTATATTACTTGTGTGCAATATTTAAAAAACAGCATGGGAGTGACATCATCTGAAGGTGCTTTTCTATTGGCTGCTGCTAGATGACGTCACTTCTGTGTGACATACTTTCAAACGTCATTATTACGGTTTATATCAAGAATAAATTACTAAAAATCACATTTAAAATCATCCCCAAAGGCTCATACATTAAATTAATTGCCAATAAAATAAAGGACATTTTTGCTAGAATTACAGTTAGTTTTGTAAACATAAAATGTAGTTTCAATTAGTTTTCGTTTTTATTTTATTTTGTTAAATTATTTTTGGAATTTTTGTTTTAGTTATTTTGTTAGTTTTAGTTACTTTGACCTTCTCCAACCATTTTTGCTTTTGTTATTTTATTTGAAATGAGTCAAATGCCATTTTTAGCATATGCTGCGAGCCACTGAAAAATGGACGGCGGGCCGCAAATGGCCCCCGGGCCGTTGTACATTTAATACATTACAAGTCAGATCTCCGTCGCCACTGCAAATCAATCAAGAATGCTCTTCCAATGCTTAAGTCTTATGGCATTATTAAAAAAAAAAAAAAAAAAAAAAAATCATGATGAAGTCCAGAGTGTGTGTAGAAAAGGAGAGATAATTAATCTTTGCCTTTTTTCTGACATCTCTGCGGCTTTAAGTGGAGAAAGCGCTCTCACAGCTGGCCACTCGCTCGCGATCTTCGCAACGTTCTGCTTCGCGTTGGCGCTATTCTTAGATCTGACGACCAAATGCAGTCTGCATTGTCAAAAAAAAAAAAATGCGCGTGAAAATAAAGAAAGCATAACGTTACAGTATATTTTTCCCCTCGACTGCGAAATCTCATCGTGACATTTTCCACACGGCAAAAAACAGCAGGGCAGCAGCTGGCGCTTGACCTATATTTCATATTTCAATCATTACAATTTGCGTGTTCTTCGTCAAAAACGTCGGACGGAAGTGCCAGTGAGGTATAAGCGCCACTGCGTTCGTCATCGTACGTGAGAAATATAGCCATGAGTGAGTCGTCCCCCCCCGGTGGAGATGCATTGTGGTTGTCTGCAGTCATATAGAAGTCGATGGACGAAGTGTATGCGTACGTCTTCATGTATGTGCGTGTATCACATCAGCTACACGCAGCACGTGTGCATTTCCCGAGTGCAACAACACGAGGTCCTGTTACAAAGCAGGAAAAAAAAAAGCTGCAGAGTGACTAACGTGCAGACCACATTTGAAATGTATAAATACAAATAGTTGGTCAAAGTAAATATGTAGAAATTAATTTAGGCTGATGATGTCGGAGTACCAGAGGCACATTTACATGTAATTCCAATGCAATAGAAATCTTAAAAGTTAAATTTGAAATAGGCCTAAAAACACGTACGTAAAAAAAACATAACTAAATTAAAGTGACAATGTGTAAAAAAAATGTTGACATCTAGTGGTGAACTAATAGAATGCAACCACCTAAGTTCAAAGCATTTGGAAGCATACACGCGACGGTGCCACAGAGAGTCCACATTTTGCAAGCAGACCACCAATTACTACACAAGTTTGTCTCCTTTGGGTATCCATAGCAGAAAGATAGCGGAGAAACATGTCAGCCTCCTGTAAGGTGCGGTGCGACCCATGTCATATAATTAGCCATTACTAGACTTACAATTATATATATTTTTTTTTTAAATGTATACGTTGATATGATAGAACATTTTTTGGGCATATTATTGAAGTTTTTTTTTTTTTTTTTTAATAAATGTACATTGAAAAATTCAACACACTTTGTCTTTAAAGAGTAACAAAATGTCCATTTTAAAATATGGATACAATCAATCAGAAATAATCTTGTAGCTAAGATATCCATAGTATGATTAAAACATGTACAGCACATTTTTTTCCCTTTGATTTTTACTTTTCAATTTGTAGTATACAATACACTTAGGCTTCTTAGTTTTAGAACAATTTGTATTGTGAAAAACAAATTCAAGCAAATTGTTAACCTTTATGTGCAATAAGCAGTTTTTTTCTTCTCACATCAGAATGTTAACTTTGCATAATGTTACCATAGCTAAAAAAATATTAAATTTAATTTGTAACAAATTAAACTGCAGGCCGGGTTTTTTGCTGAACACTTGTGCCTTCCATACTGTATTTAATGTTGCTCATGATGGTGTTCTTCGACAAGTGCAATTTTTTTTAGGTGGCTCGTGGGTAAAATATTTGTGAATCACTGTAATATGCTAATAATTAATTTTGTAAAAGTCAAAAAGAATGTTGCATTTCTGCTTTTATTTAAAGCCCCATGCAGCAAAAATAGAAACTTAATAAAATATCAGAAAAGAAAAAGTCATTTTTTTTCTCTTTTATTATTTTCCCCCAAAGCACTAACCTAGTAATAAATGATTTTTTATTTTTTTTTAAGTGCTCCAAAGGAGGTCTGACAGTGGGCATGCTTGAAGGTGCACGCTTGGACCAACTTGCGTTCTGTTTGTCTCTCTCTCTTTTTTTTTCTGTCGCTCGCCCTCATCCAGCCGCGTCTGCCGCGCGCTGATTGGCTGCGCGGGGGCCCCCGGCCGCCTTCACTTTTTTTGCCCGAGGAGCACGCCGGACCTGGTTCACTCTCGCTCCGGAGCGCCATTCATAAAAGTGCGCCGAGGAGGACGAGCAAGGATGAGCGAGCCGCGGCGCCCGAGTCGGACTTTGTAAAAGCCGATAAGCGGGGAGTGCAGGGAACTTTTTTGGTTTGTTTTGTTGTTGTTTTTTCGGCTCTGCGTTTCGCGTTTCTTCCCCCACCCCACCGGTCAGCGTTGGATCCGTCGGCCTACTGCGACTCCCCGGCGTACGGCCCGGACCTGTGCCCCAACATGATCGCCACGCAGGCCAAGCTGGTGTACCAGCTGAACAAGTACCACGGCGAGCGGTGCCAGGCGCGCAAGGCCGCCATCGCCAAGACCATCCGCGAGGTGTGCAAGGTGGTGTCGGACGTGCTGAAGGAGGTGGAGGTGCAGGAGCCGCGCTTCATCAGCTCGCTGAGCGAGATCGACGCGCGCTACGAGGGCATGGAGGTGACGTCGCCCAACGAGTTCGAGGTGGTGCTCTACCTCAACCAGATGGGCGTGTTCAACTTCGTGGACGACGGCTCGCTGCCCGGCTGCGCCGTGCTCAAGCTGAGCGACGGCCGCAAGCGCAGCATGTCGCTGTGGGTGGAGTTCATCACCGCCTCGGGCTACCTGTCGGCGCGCAAGATCCGCTCGCGCTTCCAGACGCTGGTGGCGCAGGCGGTGGACAAGTGCAGCTACCGCGACGTGGTCAAGATGGTGGCGGACACCAGCGAGGTGCGCCTGCGCATCCGCGAGCGCTACGTGGTGCAGATCACGCCCGCCTTCAAGTGCACGGGCATCTGGCCGCGCAGCGCGGCGCAGTGGCCCGCCGCGCACATCCCCTGGCCGGGGCCCAACCGCGTGGCCGAGGTCAAGGCGGAGGGCTTCAACCTGCTCTCCAAGGAGTGCTACTCGCTCAGCGGCAAGCAGAGCTCGGCCGAGAGCGACGCCTGGGTGCTGCAGTTCAGCGAGGCCGAGAACCGGCTGCTGATGGCCGGCTGCCGCAAGAAGTGCCTGTCGGTGCTCAAGACGCTGCGCGACCGCCACCTGGAGCTGCCGGGCCAGCCGCTCAACAGCTACCACATGAAGACGCTGCTGCTGTACGAGTGCGAGAAGCACCCGCGGGAGGCCGACTGGGACGAGGCGTGCCTGGGCGACCGGCTCAACGGCATCCTGCTGCAGCTCATCTCCTGCCTGCAGTGCCGGCGCTGCCCGCACTACTTCCTGCCCAACCTGGACCTCTTTCAGGGGAAGCCGCACTCGGCCCTGGAGGCGGCCGCCAAGCAGACGTGGAGGCTGGCCAGGGAGATCCTCACCAACGCCAAGAGCTTGGACAAGTTGTAGGGGGGGAAAAAAAAAATGGCGAGAGAGAGCGAGAGAGGAGGAAAAAAATGCTTCGACTCCCGGCTCTCCTTTTCTTTTGCCGGCTGAATGTGACGTTAAAAAAGAAAAAAAAAAAAACATCGACACCATTTTGGGGGGTTTGGAGCAAAAAAAAAAAAAGGTGCAGCGGAAGATTTCAGGAAAAACAAAAAGGTACATTTGCTCTCCTTTTTAAATGTTCTCACCAAGTGAAGAAGAAGAAGAAGGAACTTTTATTTAAAAATGCAATGAAAGCAACGTGCCAAGTTGGTTTTCTTAGGGGGGGGAAGAAAAAAAAACAGCAAGAAATGTTAATAAAATGTTGGGAGTTTAAAATAGGCCTTGTGGCGTGTTTTTAAATTTATTTTATGCAGGGGACAGAAAAAGACTCATTTATTTTTATTTTAAATTCAACTTAAAGCTTTAAACAGCACAAAAAAATGTAAAACGTGTAATTAATTTGCAAACGTTTTCAAAGCATCATTTCAAAAAGTGATATATGCCACGTGTTAACTTCTCGATCAGCATTTCTTAATGTGAGGACGACCCTTAAAACATATTTGAATGCACGTGACCACATAGCGGAACCAAAAGGGCCACCTGTAGCTCCACAAAAGTGCCATCAAACGTGGACTGTCAAAATTCTAGTCATGCCATTTTTTTAATGTAATGTTATTTCGTTATATTTTTCAATCAGCTTTCGGTGATACCATTTTTTTTTTTTTTTTCCATTGACTAAAAAAAATATCTGGACAATTTAATTCTGTAAATGTGAAGCATTTCTACATTTATAATATATACCACGTATTATATGTCTAAAACGTCTTTGTTTCTAAAATAAAAACAAGCTACAAAGTGATAACATTTGAATTGACGCGATTTCTCCGCTTACCTTTGGATCGATGGCCTTGAACGCCGGCTCGTCCTCGTCCACCTCGAAGTAGAGCTCGGAGGCGGTGATGGACACGGTTCCTCGCACCACCGCGGCCGGAGCCACCAGCTGGGCCGCCGTGCTCACGTTCACCGGGCCTGCTGGTGCGGATGCGCGTGCGCGCGCACACACCGGCAAATGTCAGGAGGAGGCAAAGTTAAAATAAAATAAAATTAAAAAAAATAAAAATAAAATATAGCCTGCTAAAAATGTAAAGGACATGCAAGTGTCGCGTAATTAATTACTAATTATTAATTAATTAGGCAAATTCAAAAATTAAAGTAGAAACGAATAAGGAAAGAAAAGTCTCCACATGGCCCGTTCATATTTATTTATTTTTTTTGTAATTTGCAATGACTTTTGATCCATTTCAACTTGATCGTTTGTGACAATTGGAGTGTTAAACCACACACACACACGACGAATTTGCATAAATGCATAAACAAATATAATCGTTCAAAGCCAGTGGAAATCTGATTTTAAAACGTCACCATAATCCCACTGTACATTATTTTTTTTAATAGAGTCCACCGTATAAAGGGATTACCATACAATCGGATTACCAGACTATATTTAATTAACAGTATTTTGATGGGAAAAGACGACAAAATAGCATCAAGTTGGATTTTCTGGGATATTAATTCCTAATCTATAGTACGAAGTAAATGTTTTACTTGAAAGTGTCTTAAAACACACGCATGCGCGCGATGAGACCAAATTTTAAAAAAAAATAATAATAAAAAAAATTGTTTTTTTGTTGTTTTTTTAAATACATGTACCAATTTAATGTTTTCATCTTCTGGTAGCATATTCCAAGTTCCTGTCTAATATTTGTAGCCTGTCATGCAGCTAACCTATATACAAATATAGGCCAATTGTTTTAGGTTAGTGACGAAATGACAGGGTCAAAAAATTAGGAACACACGCTTCAAGTATAAACTACTGCATGTGGCACCCTGCAGTTTCTTTTATGGTACTGTGAGTTTTTTTTTTTTTTTTTTTTTTATATTTTGATTCTCTTGAATGTCATGAGAGGGTCAAAACATTAGGAACAGCACTTGAAGCAAATGGAAATGCAAGATGGAAGAACCACTAGCAACTACAATTGACAGCCTCCATTTCTTTACTTTTAAGAGCTGGTCAGATTATTAGGAACACTTGTCATAATAAAAATAGTGAACTTGAAATTCATAGGCGTAGAGACGACCTGCACCATGTAACCCAACCTGGCACCCTCAAATGTATTTATTTTTCATGGATTTTAATATTTTGGTTATTTTATTAAGTAGCTCCACGTGGGACAAAATATCTCATGAAATTAAAAAACAAAACCTACTGTTTAATATTTTGGCTGCCTTAGCTAACTGAGATGGTCAAAATATTAGGAACATCCCTCAGAATGAGTTATGAGCGAGAAAGCTGCCTGTGAAGAGAACAACCACATGCAGCCCTTCTCCTTTGTTATGGTTTTCGTACCGGTGAAGTTTTCCAGCTCCTTCTCCTCCAGAGACGACAGCGTGTCGTCGTCGCCGTCCAGCGAGGCGTCGCTCTCACAGTTCTGCTGTGCCACGGCCGGACTCTTGATGGACCGCTTGCCTTTCAGCACGTCTTCCTCAGACACTGCATGACAACCAGAGGACACCCGGGAATGCAGTATGCTTCCGTTTAAAAAAAAACCAAAAAAAAAACGCTCCTCTCATTTTTAACACCAAGTACCACCTTTAAAAAAAAAAAAAAAAAATGTTCAGCTCTCCCACTACAACCATAATGATTATTAGAATATCGTTAATGTAGTATGGCATCAGGGTTCAATGAAAACAACCGTTTATTCCAAAAAAAAAAAGATTAATTTAAAGTAGGGCTGGGCAATAAATCGAATTAATTCGATACATCGTCATTTTAAAAAAATCGAATCGTTGAAAATTTGCTAAATCGTGAAATCGAGTTTTGCCTTCTGGATTATTAAAAGTTGTTGTTCTTATGTTCTGTTACATCCAAAGGCTTTTATGTGTTGTAATTTTGCACAAGACGTTCACAATAGCTACCAACTACTTAATTGTGGCATTTAAGCACAAACTATGAACGATAAGTTTATGTTAAAACTGATCTCGAATCAGTATACGTTACTGGTGTCTCAACATTTTGCACAGCAATTATTTTTGAATAAATGAAACCTTTAAATAAACATTTGTTGGATTTATTAGATGAAAATCGATTAAAATCGGAATCGTCCTGGATGGCTGCAAAAATCAGGATTTTATTTTTTGGCCATATCGCCCAGCCCTAATTTAAAGTTATATGTACAGTTTCAAAATTAATATGCACTTAAAAAAAAAAAAAAAAAAAAAAAAAAAGTCTGCTTAATGATCAAATTTTAAAAAATGTACTAAAATATGTACAAGCAGTTGCTAAAGATTAAAAGTACTTAAAAGTTAAATACAACTGAACTGTGCTGAAGAGGGGAAAAAAAAACCAGCAAATTGAATTTAATGTTTCACTGCAATTCATATTGCTTTCTATGCTGTGATTTGGATTTGAGTGATTGGAACTACACCACACTTTTGGTTCACAATGTTTTGTACATGAAAGTGTTGGACCGGACAACCACAGAACTATAGAAAATACTCTTGACTTTTACTCACATTACAGACAAAAAATAAATAAATAATACAATCATAAAAACTCCGCCAAATGAAAAATACAAGAGCTCCTTCTACATTGTCGTCTAGCATACAGGAAGTGAAGCCGTTAGTCGATGAGGAGCAAGACTGAAGTCTCCGTTGACTCATAAGAGGGACGCCGGGATGCTGAAATTGAAATCTCGCGATCACGACGCGTGTGACGTCGCTCACATTTGCAAGCAGCCGGCAACAGTAGCTTTCTAACATGTGACAGTTTGGACGTTAGCAACTAGTGATGCAAATCTCTAAAACTAAGCTTTAGTAAATATGTTGCTGTGAAGGTGCACCAACATGCGACGAATTTCCCTCCACGGCCAAAAATGCTGCAAATAGTCGTCAACGGGTTGGCACAATGCCCGACGAACGTTCAGTGACGCACAAAAGGTGGAAATGTGCAAATAAATGAGAAAATTAGAGCTGAGCTGTTGTGACAGGCTGCCAACTCAAAGGCAGTCGTCTCTTTTCCCTGGAAGGATATAATTGGACGGTTAACTTCACATATTTGCCATTAAAAGGTAAACGTTGTTGAAGGAGTTAGGTCAATGGTTCACATGTTTTACCGTCAAACTATTTAAATGTCAATTAAAATTAAATGAGATTTGGGGGGAAAAATAGGAAAACAAAAAAAAAAATTAAGTTGGTGTTTGACATGTTTCACTGTAAAATTAAAATTCAATACAAAAAAACCCCAACTTTAATTAAAACATTTACAGAAAAATAGTATTATACAAAACTTACAGGACTGTCTCAGAAAATTTGAATATTGTGATAAAGTCCTTTATTTTCTGTAATGCAAATAAATAAGCAAATATGCCATAGATTCTCAACTAAAATACTGCACGCCTTTTATTGTTTTAATATTCCTGATTATGGCTTCTTTTTTTTTAACTTGTTCTAAGGAAATATTCTAATATTTTGAGATCGGATATTTGAGTTTTCTTAAGCTGTAAGCCATAATCAGAAATATTAAAATAATAAAAGGCTTGCAATATTTCAGTTGATTTGTAATGAATCCAGAAAGTATGACATTGTTTTTTTTAATTGCATGACAGAAAATAAAGAACTTTATTACAATATTCAAATTTTCTGAGACAGTCCTGTATAAAGAAAAAACTGAACACAAAATAAAAAAAAAAAAAGTTCAACATTTAAACTAAAATAAAGAACCCAATCAAAATACAATTTAAAAAAAAAACATACAAACAAATACAAGTTAATGATAAAATAAATCTAAATAAAAAGTGAAAACTATCTGCTTGCTCTCAGGTTACAGCAATAACATTGCGGGAGGAATTACAATTGAAAAATCGTAGTCAGTCAAACTAGAACAAAAAAAAAAAAAAAATGTCAGAAAAAGCTTACCAGAACAGCTGAAGTTTATTTGGGCGTAATCATATCTTCCATTTCACATCAGTTTGAATATGATTGGTTCATTCTTAACACGACCGCAACTCCAGTTATAAGACGGTGTGTACACTTGTGCAACCACATCATCTCAGTTGTTTACTTTTACTTCCCCTGCCGAAAAGATTTCGAAAAATTGGGATTTTGGTGGCAATGCTAGAAAAATTTTGAAATGATAAAATATCTAGGTTATCAATTTTTATGTCACAAAACCCTAGCATTCGAAAAGGGGGTGTGTAGACTTTTTATATCCACGGTATGTTGGATCTACCAAAGCAATAGATTAGCCTGCGCTGAAACAGGACTAACATGACAACACAAACGCGCTAAACATTCCCGCCGCGCATGCACACAAACATGATGACGCGGCTTCTGTGTGTGTGTGCGTGTGTGTGTAGTCCTTTTGAATCCAGTCAGTCAGCGAAACGTTGTTGTGTTGTCTTCTATCAACACCTGAAGGTGGATCAAGTCGAGTCAAAGAAAAAAAAAAAAAATGCACAGCTGCGACGTAGGTCTTTGAAGAAAAAAAAAAAAAAAAATCTCTTGTCATGGAAAATATGCAGCCGGCTGATATTTCGAATGCTCTTCCTGTAATTAGGCCTCCCTGGAGGATTCCTTAGTTAGCAGTGCTGAAATTACTACCAGTGCCCCCTCCAGCCCTAATACGTACCACATGACTGTGTGTTCACACCGGGCCAGTGGGCATGAAAGATGGGGTGGGGGGGGGGGGGGTGGTACTCCAAAACAGAGATGGATTTCAAATTGGACACTTTTCACTTGAAAACGCGCCGCCAACCCAATCCCAATTTTGCCCTTCGTTGCAAACAACCGCATGCTAACGTCACAATTTAGTAGCATTGCGTACAAAAAAACGGAATGCACCGGTACTTTAAAACTATATTGCATAAATGTGTTCAGAATAAGTAATTCCCCCAGATTACAATACAAGCGCATTCAAAAATTTTAATTGCAGTATTAACATATTTAATAGTCATCCATACAGTGCTCATATTGAAATCTATTCAAGTGTTTCATGAGTTTCTACATCAAGAATTAGAAGTTAAAAAAAAATTGGAAGTTAAATAGAATCAAACTAAAGTGAAAAAAGAACATTTTAAATCAAACAAATTATACAAAAAAATAAGTGGGGAATGTAAAATATTAAACAAAATTAAAAATTTGAATTAAAAAAAAAAATCAAAGACAACTTATTTTTATAAAATGTTTGAAAAGTCTTAAATTACAATATACATTTGTTAAATTTCTAAATCACACGTAGGGAAAACAAAAAAAAAATCTTAATGCAAGACAAAATAAATTAAAAAAAAAAATTAATAAAAAAAAAAAAATCAATTACACAATACTATAAAAGGGTGCTCGTGCACCGTACCACAGTTTGTGTGACATGGTTTATTTATTCAATAAAATTAAGTGGAAAAAGAAAAATTTAAATCATATCATACAAAAAAAAAATAAGTGGGGAATGTAAAATATTAAATAAAATTAAAAATTACAATAAAAAAAAAAAATCAAAGATAAATAACTTATTTTTATAAAATGTTTTAAAAAAAAAGTCTTAAATTACAATATATTTGTTAAATTTTTAAATCACACGTGGGGAAAACAAAAAAAAAAATCTCAATGCAAGACAAAACAAATAAAAACAAAAAAATAAATATATATTTTTTTAAATCTGAAAAAAAATCAATTCCAAAATACTATAAAAGGGTGCTCGTGCACCATACCACAATTTGTGTAACACGGTTTACAATCAAATTACAGTCATAAGTTTTGTCTTCATGGTTAGCAGCTGTATGGGCGTTTATTTATGACGATTTTGGGTTATGTTGATCCGAATGAGCTGGCAACAATTAATCTGGAAAATCATAATCCAGTTGACATTGATCAGCGCTAGCGTTGGTATTAGCTTAAGTCTTTGTTTTTAGTATAAAATACATTTAAGATATGCAATTACTCTATGGGATATTTATATCTGAACATTCACAAAATCAAGTCTTTACTTTTACAAATACTCAATGGATGTTTAATTTTAATGACAATAAATAAAGTATATTTCGGTTGTTTTTCGGATTTAAAAACACGAAAAGCATTTTGAAAATTGTTGGACCATTTTTTTTAAATTAACAAAAATTCTGAATGGCAAAAAAAAACAAAAAAAACTAAAGAGGCTATAATAAAAAATATAGATTTATGACCCAAAAAACGATCTCGACGATAACCAAGTTATAAATAGCCTGCACCGACGGTCCCCCCATTACGCGGCATAAGCGGCTAACTCTCCACTTTTTCTTGGTCGAGCGATTAAATTGTCTAAAACGAGCCTTTCGATGACCAGAACAGAGACATTAGTCTTCAGGACCACCCCCCTTCGGCCGTGGCGAGGTGGTACTTTCCAGACGTAAACAGCCAACTCGGATTTACCGGCAGTCAAGCGACCATCTTGGCATGCCATGAATGACGACAGTTGTTTGTAACGCGGAAATCCCGCTCGCTCAAAAAAAAACAAAAAAAACTGAAGTGAGGTCCATCCCTATCCTTCTGATAGGAAACAAGAGGGTGCGTTTCTTTTCGCCAACACCACCCCCTCCCTTTGCGTGCGATGTAGATAATTGCAGCCAGATATGACCTTTGCGCTCCGTGCTTGGAAACCGGGGCCCGACGTTCTCATCTCCAGTCGCGCTTCCGCAACAAATGTCAGGTCGGCGAAAACAAGACGAAAGGTTACATCGGAGGGGGAAAAAAAAAAAAAAAGTCAGTTATTTTAATGATATATTCCCCGCAGGACGAGAGGTAGCGTATTTTTACTCCTCCGATGTTGCTGTTGATGACGGAAAGGCAGAACAAAAAGGAGCTGGCCACATTTTGACATCGATGGAAATCATATGGAGGGAGCAACACCTGCTGTGGGTACTCCATGGTGCTTTTTTTTTTTCTTCTTCTTTATTAATAAAGGCTTGGGAGACTTTTGAAGCCAGTAGCAGCCTCTTGGTCTGATAGATGTGGTTAATCCAGGCAACAATGGCAGAACCTGATGGGTCAAAAACCTCAAATGCAAGACAAAGGACTCTAAAAAGTGAGGTTGTTTTCAGGAATTTGAATATTTGAATTTTGAATTTTGATCAATTTTCCACTAAGTGTAAATCCAAAAATCAATGCTGTCTACCGAAAGTGATCCATTCCATCTAAAAATTTAAAAATGATTGTTAAATGTGTAACTGATGTCCTTTTTCTGCTTTTTGCATAATGAATACCAATTTGAAATGAACATTTTACAAGTGTTTTATTGTACAGAAACGTATCGCTGTCACACCAGAAAATCTTTAATATTCTTTTTTTTTTTTTTGTAGCCAATTTATATTGTCTTTTTATTATTACCATTTGTTTTATGTTGCACCATAGGACCCAAACAAATGTAATGCTTGTGAATTAGCATAACAACACAAAGCAATTAATTACAGTTCAGGTGCTTTTTGTGTCCTTATACCAAATTTACTCACTACGGAACTACTAATACCATTTAAAAAAAAAAAAAAAAGTGATGTGTTTAGAATTATGTAATAGTTTAACAATAGGTTGATGGCTTTATTTAGTCATTTCCTTTGTGCACATGTATCAAATTGTATTCCTGCCATTTCCCCTCGTCCTTCTTCTGCTATTTACGGCAGGAATTGGCGCAGTAATACTATTATGAAATTGAATAATAATAATAATAATAATAATAATAAAAACTACACTAATAATGACTTTCTGCTGCCTTTCCCTGTCCCTTTTTCAGCTATTTGTGGCATACTGTGATGAAATACTCATTCAATAATCTCACAGAGTAACTCCACCCACACCAAATGACTCCACCCATGACCTGGAAGCCAGGCAAGGCAAGCCATTTTCAAGCAGCCAGATTACACGAGCAAATCAAAACCAAAAGGTAAGCAGAGCTGCATTGATTTTGGATGGCCAGATTACAACAGTTGTCCACATGGGGCACTATTTGGGTTTGGTGATGTATCTGCTTCATGCACCACATGCACATAATATCTGCACACAAATTGACAAAGTGTAACGTGGCAGCTTAGCGATGAAGTGCTTCCTCCACCAGTGAAAATAAAAGCTGTTTTGTGGGGCAGCCCTTGTCTCGTGAAAGTGAGCCAAGGTTGGTCACAAACATATTAAGACACCTTGGAAACCATTTTAAATTGTAAAAAAAAAAAAAAATATACACCTTAAAGTTGGTAACCAGGAGCCACCATTATTCCCAAATGCATATTCAGAAAATAAAAAGGGAATGGAAATGTTACTTACCATTGATACCCGCCACTGTTTTGTAGCAAAGGAACAGAGAAATAAACGTTTTACAACACGTCTGCCACTCAGATCACATCACGCGAGTTCAATTTGATACCTGCCGCTAACGGCATAGCAGCAAAAAGCCGACTCACCGTGCTCGCCGGCGGCCTTGAGCGTGGCCTCCGAGTGGGTGGATCCCAACGGGTTCCTGACGAAGCGGCGACGCCGTCTTAAGTCGTCCTCCCAGTTGTCCAGGCGCCAGAACTCCCTGGGCCGGCTGCAGAGAGACGGCCAGAGGTACGAGCACATGTGTTAGCAATTACCCAGCCAGCGTGCTACGGGCTCGGGCCCCGGCATGAGCGCTCGGGCCGGGCCCCATAAAGCCGCCATTGTTGTGTCTTTGTAAACAGTAGTTAAAATAAATAAAATAAAATAAAATAAAATAAAATAAAATAAAATAAAATAAAATAAAATAAAATAAAATAAAATAAAATAAAATAAAATAAAATAAAATAAAATAAAATAAAAAGCCCATGTATTAGCATTAACTTTCAAGTACAATACATAAAATCTTTAGGAACTGGAAAACAAAATCGGAAATTTAAGTGCAGTAGTTATTTATTTATTTATTATGGAAGCGTCTTGCATTCACTTGGGGAAAAAAAAAACAAAAAAAAAACTGTTTTTCGGACAAATTTTTTGGGGGAGCTTTGTTTTATTTTTTTGTCATAAAAAAAATATTCCGAAAAACAGGAAAAAAAAAAATACTCAGTAAAACATGGGGGAAAACAGGGGGGGGGGGGGATTATTTATCTGTACGTATAACATATAGTTTATACAGTAGTCTTCTTGCGAGGTGGGAATAACAAAATGGCCGCCCTATGACTTCAACGACTTGCGCTGGCGTATATGGGCTATTGGCTATCCAGTCACATATACTGTACAGGTCAGTGGTCTGCAACAAGTCACTTGGAGTTCAGAGGTTCACACAAAAAAAAAAAAAAAAAACTTAAAAAAAAAAAAAAAAAAACTCCGAAAAACAGAAGTCAGTGCTTTGTTTTTCTGAATAATTTTTTTTCCCCTGTTTTTTGGAATATTTTTCTCTCTCTCTTTTTTTTTTTTTTAATGTCCCCCCCACCCTTTTTTTTAATTCCGTTTTTTTGGAATATTTTTTTTTATGACAGAAAAAATAATCAGTAAAACAGAAAAATAAAAAAATTACACAAAAAAAACAAAGCTCCCCAAAAAATTAGTCAGAATTTATTTATTTTTTTCAAATTAATGCAATATGCTTCCGTAATTTATTTATGTATTCATTTATTTATTTGCTTACAACTTAAAATACATGTAACCTAATGGGGTTTTTTTTATTTCCACTTGTACGATACTGAATAATGCTAAAAAGTCAGCCCCTCCCCATTTTTTACCTATACATCATGATGAATGGAAAACTAACTGTATGGAACAAAAAAACGAAAACGTCGGTTATTTTGCAAACTAGTCATATGTGGAGTGTGTGTGTTGTTGGTGTGCAGGGCGACAATGTTTATGGTTTTAGCGGCGCGGCGGCTGATGGAAGGAAACCCCGGCGTGCTTTATGCTCCAGCTGGGGCCGCCTCACAAATCTTCCTCTCTAATGGCAACGATCACACTGCGGCCTTTAAAAGAGCTTTGCGGGAGAGAATGACGACAATTTCTCCAAAACGGGCCTCTTAAAACCAAAACGTCTGCTTGGGAGTTTAACAAGGAATCATCACGCATCAGCTTTAGCTTATGGATAAAACTATTAAGGTCGCCACCAAGGCCAGAATGTTAACGCAAGTCAGATAGAAATCGTGAAGTTTTGGACAAGCACTACAAAAAAATTGTATAAATGAATATCAAATCTCATTTCAGGGTTTACCTCACCAAAAAGTCAGAAACTCTCTATTACTACGCTGTCACTACAAAACCAAATGCATCAGAGTAGCCTTATTTGAGATTGCAGTGCTTCCTTGACATACAAGTAGAATTAATTCTGTGACCAGGCTTGTATCTTAAAAAAACATGCATATCTCAAATCAAATTTCCTTATTTAAATGAATGGAAATGGCAGCCCCACAATAAAATGTTTGCGTTTTTAAGAATGAAAAATAGTCTAATAAATAATAAATAACAAAAAAAATAATGGAATGCGTCATAATTTAATGCTGCAATTCAATTTATTGTGCTGCTCCTTCTGGTGTGCCCGTCTTTATCATCGGGAGGTAGCATAATGTAAAGTCATGCAGACATAAATGAATAAGAATATACTTTTTTCCTAATTCTATGGTAAGATACTGTACTGGTCATTTTTTTCCACAGATTTTTACAGAGGATAAAGAATATATGCCTATGAGGATTGTTATATTATCTACCTCAAATTGTTACGAAACAGTTTACGCTCAAATACGAATTGCCTCTAAAACTGCGGCTATCGATGCTAAGCATTAGCATGCTATTGGTGTTTCTAATCGTTCGTTAGCATAAAATTATTTAACACCAGCCATTTGCACTCATTAAAAACCTGGAGTGCCAGCGATTTTTGAGCATTTTGACTGATAGTATGACCATGTTCCATGATTATTTTACGGTACTCATATCTCATGAAATCCCACGTCTGGTCACTCATATCTCAAAGCAACCTCTTTAATTTAACTCATTCACTCCCAGCCATTTTCACATTTCACAATCCCGTTCGCTCCCGGCTGTTTTACTGGATTTTGACTGATTTTGCAAGTCCCACAGAATATTGTGTTCAATTGCTATAAGAGCATGGAACCTACCAAAAGAAAGATTAAAGTCTCTTCTTTCATCAGGGAAAAAAAAAAAAAAAGTATGTTTCTATCCGTTTCCGTTTTGCAGCAATTAGCATTAGAAGAGAGCTAAGTTTCATCAGTTTTCACAAATGTATTTAAAATTGTAAGTACTTTAGCTTTTTTTCTAGATGGCCCTGGTTGATCTCCTTTGCTCTGCTGCCACCTGCTGGCCGTTTGTGTAAAAACTACCATTTCTGCAACCGTTCTTTGCAGTTGAGAGGCATCAAAGCTTTCTGTATTCTCTAGCATAAAAAAACCCCCAAACAAAAACGTATAAATACGTCTTTGGGACACTTAGAACATAAAAAAAAAACGTATTTACACGTTATTGGGAGCAAATGAGTTAACTGGCAACCCGTCCAGGCTCTACCCCACTTCTCTCGCCAGTCACTATTTTGGGTCTTCATCCTTTCATGTGCGTCCCCGCAGTGTTGTGTTTGTCTGCGATAGTGCGCGCACTTCATCATTCTGCCTGCGATGGCGTTCATGTAAGGAAAATAATTATTGAGCTCCGGATCAGGACACAACATGTCTCTCGTATCCCGAAAGGAGGTCGTGGTGGGGTGGTTGTCCTATATGCGCCTCGCACAATGCACATTAATCCATCAGGAGGGTGAAGTGGTGAGCTGGTGTAATTAGTCATCGGAAGGATGGTGAAGTATGTTGGGGGGGCACCTCTGCCAGTGTCGGGCGAGGAGGGGGTGACGATGGGGGTCCTTAATGACGGCGGCGCGTGAAAGATACCTCGACCGCTCGCGCTTCCGCAAAGGCGATAAATTATTCAGCGCTCGTTCATCCCGCTCGGGCGTGTCCTTGGCGCGATTTACTGCCACGCCAGCGCCGCGCTTCAAAATAACAACAATTAAAATAACAAAGGGGGGGGGGGGGGGGGGGGGCGACGTGCGGCGGATCACGCGGACCACTTTTGTGTAATTACTAATTAGTGCGCTCGTAAAAAGCAAGGTGGACAGCTCTCTCGTTAAGTCGCTGGGTCTAAATATAGCGCGGGGAGGGGCTGATTTATACGTTTAGCACTGATATCGTAGAACAGTACATAACAGGACGTAAAAAAAGTGTTTTGAGATACACGAAATGCTACCACCGAAGGGAACGCGTGATAAGAAACCACAGCCAGATTCTTGTCTCTGATCCGGCAGATCAAATTGAATCAATAATGCACAGAGATAAAAATTACATACAAACGGTGCCGGATGTCACCTCCTTGACCACAGTACAAAACTGTCTTCCAAAACAACCAACGCTTCAGACCATATTTCCGTTTGTATTGATGAACACAAGATGAAGAGAGAAGCAAATTAATTATCCGTACAGACTCAAGACGTGTGGCAAAATACCCTCAGAACAGAACCGCCATATTTCAAACGATTTCATCTTATATTCTGGGGTTGGATCCCAAAACCGCAGACACAAATAAGATTTGAACAATTTATTCACATCGAGAGGCGTCGAACAAACTTGACTAGACGAGACACAACGAGAGTTGCACAGAGGAACAGAGGTAATAATCCGACAAAAACACATTCTCCTCAGACAGGCTTATATAGACAACGAATCCATCTGATTGGTTGTGGCTAGACGTGGGTAACAGGACTGACATGGAATTATCTGATTGGCTGAAATAACACAGGCAACACGGTCATGACAGTACCCCCCCCCCCCCCCTCCCCTCCCCTCAAAGGATGCCAGACCCCTAGGTTTAAACATAACCCTTCCATGACCCGAGACACGACAGTAAGCATAACCCTTGCATGAACCAAACATAACCCTGTCATGCCCCTGCATGACCCAAACACAACCCTGGCATGACCCACTCATGACACATCTTACTTTCCATAGAATTCATCAAACATACTATTGCTGCATAATCGGATATATCCAAATTATTTTTTCCCCAGTTCCGACCTGAAAGCGTTCAAGGCGAAAGTAAACAACCAAAATGGCGGATAGTGGTAAATTTTTTTATTTTTTTTTATTTTGGTTCTTAAAACTCATTTTTGACCTCCAGCAAACTTACCTTCTCGTAATTTTGCTTTATTTATTGTTTTTATTTCATAGGCATTCCATACAGTTCAGTAGTTCACCGTATAATTTCATGCATGGAGATAGCAGCATACTGTCATGTACGTTGCGTTACGTGAAGTTATGTTGAATATTTATGAATGAAGAAAGCTGTCTAGTTTTTTAATCAAGTAAATTTTAAGTGTGACGTCACCTGTAATCCGTCGGTGAAGTCGAGGTCCTTTTTTTTTTTTTTGCTTTGTTTTTTTTTTCAACTTCGCAAGTGTAATTTCCGAGTTCAAGGGGGAGTGTTCCTGTACCCACTTCCTGGTTTGAACTCGGAAAAATCCGACTTCCGACCATCCTCGAATGCCGCATAACAGCTTCAAACTAAAATGGCCGACTTCCTGTTCAATTTCAGACATGGGTTTTGAGTTTTGAGTCTTGTTATGATTGACGTATCTACCCAGTTTTATTTCAAGATTTCGGGCTAATTTTCCATGTTGTCCCCCCACAACCTTCCAGGTCAATTTTCATGGAATTTTCTACTGAAATGGCAGTTTCAAACCAAACTCGATAACTTCCTGTTCAATTTGCGGGTATAATCCTCAAACAGTTTTTACTCGCAACTGATGTTTTAATAGCACAATTGTTCTTTTTAGAGAAATTGCTGGCCTTAAACATAAACGCATTGTGCTTCTTCAACGTCCCCCTGTGGCCTTTTCAGTGTGTTTAACACAAATTATTTGCCATCCAGGATTGGCAAAAAAAATGCCGTTATAAACGCCATGAAATATTTTCCCTTCCATTCCGGAACGTGTGAGCGAGTACGGCAAATGTCGGGGCTATGTAAATGATACGAGATGACCTTTCTGGCAGCGAGCGAGCGAGCGCGCGTTCATATATCACCGCAAGTGACTGCGCTTGGGCACAAACAGTCATACATAACCTTTTCCACTAAATTAATTTGCTTGTACGGTCAATGAGAGGAGAGGATTTCCTGGCCCTCGCTTATTTGACATTAATGCCGCTCCACTATTGGCGGCCCCCTTCAAATTGCTCAAATGCCGCCGCCGTGCAAAGCGGGGGTTCATTTTTTTTTTTTTTTTTTTTTGCGGCGCCATTTGCATAGAGGCTGTTGGGCCGAAACGGCGAGATTGAGGATTTGTCATGTGGGGCGATCACTGCCATGCTCTTTTGACAAAGAGCCCGGCGCTTGGGCGAGTCGCCTCCAGACTCAAATTAAAAAAAAAAAAAAAAAAAAAAGGGGCGCAAACACATTCCCACTCGAGATTGTTTGCTGTGATTAAGTCCCACTCGTATGATTTTCCCCCGTGTACCTTTAAGGAGAGCATCTACATGTGTGTATGTTAATTCACCTTCGCTAATGTTTGGCAGATGAGGTAATGTTAAGGTCACAGAAACACTATACTGGCTTCCAAAAGACACCACTTGTCATTTGATGCAACCTTCAAAGGGTTATTACTTTGTTTTTATAAACCTTTTATTGCCATTTCTGGTATAAACTTGCCCAATCATAGTAGTTAGTTGTGTGTTTTTATGAGGTACTACAGTGTAAATCTGTCATACAAAGGGCATGCTTCTCACACGCAGTGAAGAGCAAAGTCAATCGCTTTTACTTTCTTCTAATTTAAAGTTGAATTGCATTTGTGATGCTAGATTTCTCCAATAACATCATTTTCTAATGTATTTTCTATTGAACTTGTCATGTAAAGCTAAACTTCAAAATTCATACTTGCGCTAATGCTTAAAAAGAAAGCCAATTGCCCTTACTTTGTTTTAATGTAAACGTTTACTGGTGTTTCTGACACTAAACTTGTCCAATAATAACGGTCACCGTACAACCGTTCTTCAAATCAGTGTAAAGTTATCTTTTTGCACTTTATACTTCCTGGAAGACAGTGAAGCGGAAAGCCAATCGCCCTTACTTTGTTTTGATTAAATGCTTGTTGGTATTTGACAGTGCAGATGTCCAATAATAAAAATGATAGCGGTCAAAAACTACACGACTGTAAAAATGTCCTTCAAATCGCATACCTCTCCAAAGGCAATGAAGAGGGAAGTCGGTTGTCCTTACTTTGTTTTAAGTGACCTTTTACTGGTGTTTTGGGTGCTAAACATGTTTCAGAATAGATGTTTGGAGTGCATCTTCTAACGAAATGTTGCTGTAAGGCTTTTCAGTCAAAGCATGACCTTATGTAAAAATGTTGGCGAAGCCAGTCGCCCATACTTTGATTTAACTGAACTTTTGTGTTCCACAATAATTATTATTTTTTTAAATACCTTTTATACAAAATTGTTACTATTTTCCCACCTGAAACGAAACAAACGTAAAGACTCCGGTTTTAATCTTAGAGTTGAATCAATGCAATGCACGACATCAAGAGAATTTAGTGGGAAAAACACATTTTTCACATCAATCCAAAAATATGTTAGGCACTCAACGTTCGCCATTAGCACTTACCGGCTTTTTGTTTAAAATGCTACTAAATTCTCACAAGAAAAGGCTTACGAATAAATTCACTTGGTTCTTGTGATCCCTGCATACTTCTGAGCAGTCTGTACACAGACTGAACTGTATACTTTTGAGCAGTCGTGCCAATTAACTCCAATTTATCCAAGAGCTTTCAAAAAGCACCGTAGACTAAAACAAGATGCAGCGATGTTGCATCCAAGCAGCTTGTGTGGATCAAAGCGCTCCCCAGGGTGGCAGGCAAAGGGGCTCCCGGTACCACGCCACTAAATGAAAGGATGCAAATTGAGCCCTAATTATCAGCCGCTTAATGTGCGCCTTTACAATTAGCAGCAATTACATTCAGTAAAAATTGAGTGTCAAAAAAGGCGCTCAATGACACAATAATTATCATCACTATTTTATCATGAATCAAGCCTGTGATGTTTAAAACATTAAATAGTAAATGTTGATCAAAGTTGGCAAAACAAAGTAGCCAAGCCATGAACAAAAAGGTGACGATTATTTGTAAATCCAGCCGGCGCTGAAGTGGCCCCATCTGTATTTTAGATGAAGCGTCACATTTTTTTTTTTTTTGTCCCCGTGTTTTTGACAACAGGCCGTTACGGCCATTCATCACCGCCGCATGCCGGGTAATGAGGGGCATCCGCCGGACCCAGGTTGCATAATTCTGCCATTACCGGCCCATTTTAATAATCCCCCTGACCTCCAGCTTTCAGAGATGCTCTTGAACGGCGGTGACAAATCTGACGGCGCGGCCCGGCGTGTCCGTCACACCTCGAAAAGTAAGACAAAAAAACGGCGGAGGAGCTCAAGGTTAGATGGGGATAATTTGCTGAGGGGGATTAAAAACAAGAAATATTGTATCCTGTTCTATTGTATATAAAATGGCAAAGTCTTTGAACAATAAAAAAAATGACAAAAAAAGCCACAAATTCATCAAAATTAAAGCAAGATATTCGATTAGGCATGGGTCCTTGAGAATTTTTTTGTGTCCTGTTATGATAGACACGTCCACACAATTAGGTGTGCATTTGAGTGATTTTTGATGTGGCTCATGTTTGGGATCCGAACATACATACAATTTCATTAGCAATAAACGTGCTTGCAAAAATTGGTGCATTTTCGAGAATGTCAAGCCCACCCCAAAAAGTTCGTCATTTACTGGAGATGCCCACTATTTGGATAATAGCAATAAAGTTAAACACAAAGGGGCCTATTCACTAGTTTGCGTCGCCTTTGCACCGCGCTAACCGGCAAAAATGGAACAATCTGGGAGTGTCCAACTCACTAAATGCGCAGATGGGGAAATCCATCACTAAGCACTCTGCCAAACAGATTGCGTCACTGTGCGCCGGTGTTATTTGCGCGTATGTGAATTGGGTCATTTGCATCCATTTAAATGCAAAATATGCGCACCCAATGCAAATGAGACTCATTGATATACAGCGTCCAATTCACGGCAGCACAAATAGCCACACGAGTTTGCGTGACGCAAATAACGTTTTTGGAAAGCATGTATTAACCTGCTGCAACCTCGATCCCCGGATCATGACAGCAGTGCATGGCATGGTGCATCTCGGGCTGATCACAAAGAGAGGAGCGAGAGAGAGAGCGAGAGAGCGAGAGAGAGCGAGAGAGAGAGAAAGAGAGAGAAAGAGAGAGAGAGAGAGAGAGAGAGAGAGAGAGAGAGGGAGGGGAAAATTTTTCTATATTTGTTTTAGGACACATAACGTAACCCGGGCTGATCGGCAATGGCGGGGAGGCATTTTACGATCATTTTTACGTGCCAGATACATACTGTATGCCCACGACAACCTCTGGAAATATATTTTTAATTAAAAAACGATCGCACCAATAATTTGTACTTTATGAATGAATGACGTCGTCGTCGTCCCGGCTCTGTACAGCTTAATGGCCGCTTACTCTCGGTCCAACCTCGCTTTCTGATAATGTCGCAACTGCTACTATAACAACCATGTTCTTGGCACAAATCCATTGCCATGTGTGGTAAATCAGGTGCAAATTTGCTCCAAGCTGTCAGCTTTGTGGGCGCAGTTTTTCGCACTATTACCGGACGGAGCGCATTCTTATTGAATATGCCCCTTAGGCTCTTTATTCTTGCACAGCTTCTTTACATGTCCCCGTTTGTTCCTCGGCGGTAGCAGGAAGTGCTGGATTCCCAAGATAAAGGCCATTTTTGAGGGGGAGCAAGCCAAATAAATGACCTGCTGGCGCCTGGGCGTAATTACAGCTGTGGTTGAGTGTACCAATCTATCAGGTTGGAAGAGGAGGTGGTAGTCAAAGGAGATAGCCTTTGACTAACTACTGGCCCCCGACAATCGATACGCGCCACATATTGCACCTGGCGAGAAAGTGCGGGGGGAGACTCCTCAATGGTTTTTCATTCAGATATTGATCAGCCCACCTTTTATCGTGACCTTGGCCATATACTTTCTAAAGGGTATATGAAACTCATAAATCTGAGAGTTGCAACCCAAGTCCAGTCGAGGGCAGCCATCTTTCATAGCGCCCAATGAGACATTCCAGAGCTGTTAAGCAGACCGTGTGGAAGAAGAGCCAAAGACGTTATTAAAAGAGAATGTTTTCAAAGTACAGTGACTTCAGTAATTATAAATATGTTATACCTTTATTTTTATTTTTTTACTATTCCTCTGTGATTCATTTGTTTATTTTATACATTACATTTTACATTTTGTTTCCTCCAAAAGGAACTTGCATAATTATAGTGTTTCAAAGAATTTTGTTGGTCTTAATATTTTTTGTTTTTTTTACTTTAAACATTTTCTTGTTTTGTACCAATAAAATCATCCTACTGGATAGTGCACATGCCGCACTCTAACTTCAAGTTTTTACCAACATAAATTTATTATAAATATATATTAAAATAAATTCTGTTTGGTCCAAAAGGAACTTACATAATTAGAGTGTTTCTGTTTTTTTTTAATTGGTCTTAATATTTTGTAATACTTAAACAATTTCTTGTTTTGTACCAAAAAATAAATAATCATTTGAATAATCGTGATTTCAATTATTGCCAAAGTAATTGTGATAATTATTTTTCCCCCATAATCGAGCAGCCCTATGATCATCCATTTATTATTGTGAATAAAACCCACACGATTACTCAACTATTAACATGAATTAAAATGACAAAAAAACATTTTTAAGTTCAGCACAATGTAGCAAATGTAGTAGAATTAGACAAACTAATAATCTAATAACCAGTTGTTGGCAGAATAAAATATGTCTACCCAACAGCGAGTCTTTATAATTTGAAATAAAATAACTTTTTGTTGTGCAAAAAGATGCTCAAATCTATGCACTCTCTTTGGTAGACATGCTGTCTCAATAACAACAAAAAAATAATCAGCAAACAGAGTTAATAAGGTTCCAAACCATTAAAAGAAAAGAATGGTCATTTCTTGATGACATCATCATCCGTCTATAAAAAAGCGAATGAAAGCACGTCATCATCAAGTAGCCGTTGAACTTGACCTTCATTCCAAAACCATTTAGCAAACATTTACATCTGCGATGCAGCTTTTCGGCCCGTGTTAACAAATTAACATATGGACATCCTCAGCTGTCAATATGCCGCGCCGTGACACGTGGTTGCCATTCCCCCGCAACACTGTACTGTATACACACCGGCGGTAAATGTTAGCATTTTGGGGCGACATTGTAACACGCATTCACAAGCTTGGTCACACGATAGGATGCGTGCTGTTATTTGACATCTGTCAGACGTCTTGGAAACATCCATGTTGTCCCACGTCCATAACAGGAGGCAAGATTGCTTACATTTCTTCGTAATGTATGTTTAGGATGGATGGGGGCGGAGGCTAATTGTTTCCGAAGTAGTTGGACGAGATGAGAGCTGTGGGACGGGTACAGCTGCGAAAGCTCAGCGTGACGTCCAGTTTGTGTTTAGATTTGTTTCTAAAATGGTTACAATCGACTCGGGTTACGACGGGAATTCCGATCTCAAGTTTGGGAATCGTTTACTAATTTGCGATGCGGAACTGCGCTTCACAAGTCAAAGCAAAAACACAATTCAAACAGCAGCAAGTTGTCATGGCTTCCTGCCAGCTTATCACCGTGAGGTTCAATTCAACATTCGCAGATTGAACACCGTTTAACAATATCTAAGTAAAATGAGACAAGATCATCATTATTTATCATCATCAATTATGTCCAAATATGGAGAAATATGAATCAATTACTGTATTTAAAAAGAGGGTTTAAAAGATCATAGAAAAATATGCAAATTGGGTAAAAATGTAAATAAATTTGTGTGTATGTATGTTTATATGTGCATGTATTAATTATGCGCATGTGTGCCCACATACTGTATGTTCAGTTTATGTAGGGCTTTACTTTTGCTCTCTCTTCTTTGCGTATATGTCATGGGTAAGGACTTATAACTCATACTAATATTTGTGTGCACATAAGATAATCATATTTTGTTTATTTTCTATTGTTTAACTTTTATGTTATTGTGGGAATTCTGAAGCATTCCCACATGTTAATTGTGATCGTTATTCTCCACACTTTTTTGCCCACATAATACTTCTGATTTACACTGTTCAAATTTCAACTTGTTTTCAAAAATTGACGCCTCCCGGGGTATATAATCGTCTGATTCCACATGACTTACAGTATTTGCACAATGTAACCTTAAGTATCAACTTTTCCCCATTCATTTTCAATGGGATAGACATTGAACTATTTTTAAGTGTCGCTAGCCACGCCCAATTCCATACATAAAACTTATCATTACCAGGTGTTTGATAGTGCTCATTGGTAAAGTAACCAGGAGGTCATGATTTCATAATTTATCTCTCCATTTACTTCATAAGCATTCCACATGCATTCAAATCTTAGCATTCAGCATTCCCACGCAATTTCTAGTTAAGAACAACTTTAGTAGATCATTATTATGATAGAAGCATTAGGGAGTAGGACTAGATAAGTTTTTGTACTTCTTCCTAATCCTTTTGAACATGTAAATTATGATACTAGTTACGATTTCCTTTTCTTTTTCTTTTTTTAACTACAACTTGTATTTTATACTTGTGATGTGTTTATATGTTCAATAAAACCCAATCAATCAATCAATCAATCTCTTATTTCAGCATTCATATTTTTTGTTTGGTGGTGTGCTGTTAGATTTTTCTTAAATTAGGAGGTTGATATATTCTTATTATTTATTTATTTATTTATTTATTTTTGTTTTTTTTGGGGTTGGGCCATGACCAGCGATCGTAACAAACTCTTCGTAAATTATCCTATTTTTTTCCCCCAGCATTTGCTTTGAGAAATATCATGTTTGAGTGCAACTCGGCAGATTTAATTTGATTTGACTTTTATGACAAACATCTGCTCTGAGTGTTTTTCCTCATAAACGCGCAAAATAATTGAAAATGGATGGCGCTGCTACACATGATTTCAAATGGGGCTAAATTTGGGGAATATTTACTCATTTCCCAGCTGTTACGCATGCTGACTTCTCGTAGCCGGCAAACAACACTGACGACCTTTTTACGTGCCGATTTTGTACACTCGCTGATGTACACTGCGACCAGAGGAAAGGATGTTGTCTTTATCTGCACTTTAGATGATTTTTTTTTTCACTCTGCCTTTCATCCGTCCTCTCTCCGTCTTCCTGCCGGTGTCGTGTCACGCATTTCCGAGGGTGCGTGTACACGAAACGCTGATAATCTCCATTGACGTGCCAAAGTCCTATTTCCTTTTTCAGCCTGGTAGCACGAAGACCAAAAAAAGAAAAAGGAATTTACACGCGAAGGGGCGACGTAGACATACTGCAGGCCTCGGTTTGAACGCGTGCGATACATTTACAATTATGTATCATAATTGTGATTTAGGTCTGGAAAGGAGAAGCGTCCCCGGAGAGATTCATCAAGCTGCCGCGGCTTCTCATGCTCGCATTTGTCTTGTGAGGTGAACAGGACTGTCCTCGGCGTCGAGCGTGCGCACGCACCGTCTCCAGGAAGCTCGCCGGAAGGTGCGAAGCTCAGCAAAGGCTTTTTTCGAGTCAATTTCATGATCAAGCCTCAAAACAAGCAACAATATTAATGACATGCATGCATGCATGTCACACATCAGTAGTGTTAATTTTGTCTGCCATTTTAAAATTTTGTCTCAGTTTTAGTCCAATTTCTATAATTGGATGAATCCCCAGAATTCATCCTTACCTGTTTTTCTTCCCTCTTTTTTTTATGTATAAATCTGATCAATTTTGTCAAAATTTTTATTTTTGTTTTGTGTTTTTATTCAATTCTAATCCTACAAAAAAAATGTAATTCACAAAAAAGGTCATTCTCAAAAAATATTTTCTAAATTGGATAACTTTTCTAACTTTTTCTAAATTCTAAGTATTCTGATTGCTGGAAAAAAAAAGATTTGGGTTCTGAATATTGTTATTATTATTATTATTATTATTATTATTATTATTATTGTAATAAGAAATCAATCCAAATTTGTTTTTCAAATTTTTTTCATTTTTTGACCCAAAAAAATTCTAATTGGAAAATGTTTTCTAAATTATAAGAATGGTTTAAGAATCCGTCATTTTTCAGTTTATTTTCTTTTAGTAATTGATTATCCATATTATTTTTGACATGGGGTGCATATCTGACAAGGTTATTTAAGTTAAAGTAAAAAGAACAAAAACATTCTGTGTCTATTCGAGTGTGTTCTAATATTTTCTCTAGGGGGGCATAGTAGCACAAAATGACACAGGACAGGATGAAAAAGTAATGCTAATATCAATAGTTTGTCCATTACAGGTCAGCTAACTGTCCGGCGGAGCAGTTACAAAGCTGTCCGTTTCCCATCTCGCGATCAATACGGGCCATACTGTTTAAATTTTGCCCGTATTGATTTCCTCGGCGGCGAGGCGACCTCGCGGCGCATTCGTCTTTTTCTGAAGGGGCGGAAGATTTGATTTAGTGGGGAAAAATTGGAGTGCACATCACAAAGATTTTTCGCCGGGCGGGAGCGTGACAAGCCAAAAAGATGGATGTCCCTCGGCTGGGAAGCCTCTAGCCTAAGGGTGTCCATTAGAGCGCCTCTGCTGCAGAAAATGAGCTGCTCGTATGAGGAAGAGGGAAAAGGAGGAGGTGGGAGGGAGGTGAGGAGCCCCGGAATAAAGCCGGAATAAAAATGGATGCTGATGCGGCCATAAAAAGAAGACAACACCGCCAGAGAAATGACTTGCATCCCTACGGGCGTCCTGTAGAATTGTTCGGGATGTAACGTGCGTCGTAAAAGGAAATTGCTCATTAAAACAATCACGTTTTATTCGTGTCATTTCGATACGAGCGTCCATATTGGTTTACGTCACCCATATGGCTGTACGCCCGGAACTCCTGCTGAGTAGGTACTAGAAATAGCACCTGCTAGGACGATTATAAAAGTGCATGGATCCAGATTTTTCAGTACGTCCCGGATGCGACACTGAAGAAATTAGCAAAGGGACAGAAGGTGCAACTCATGTCAGCCATCATGTCGGCCGACTTTCTAAGAATGACGGATCCTGACCCGGATAAACGCGGCGTGGATAGACTGCGTCAAAGCATACACTGCCCGCGATGTTCACTTTCACTCCAAGAAAATAGGGCAAGCCGAGGAGTACACGAGAACAGGCGAGTCCCTATCCGTCAAGCTTTCCGGCAGACGTCCTGACGCGGGACGTGACAGACGAGGGCGCGGAAAACGACGGATGCTGCCTTTTGTCTGGCGGGCGGCAATCCTCGGCGGAGGCCAAACGCGCAAACATAAAGACGGAGGCGGGGAAAAAAAAAATTACAACTCACATAACGCCCGTTTCCTCCCGAGGCCGCGGCTGCCGGGAAGCTGGATATTAAGACACAAATTGCGTTCAGGCGGGTCACGGTGATATTAGACGGCGGGAACAATTCCCAGCAGCCGACAGAGATAATATTTTCATTCCCCGACTCTTTATTGAAGGGAAACTTTGGGGAATATGTTTTTTTTTTTTTTTTTTTTTTTTTAAATGGCGGGTGTGTGCAACAAAACGGTTGTAATGTTGGCTGCATATTGTCTTTGTTTGATTTCTTCCTCAAGTGGCTGCAGGTGCACGTGTTCCTCTTCCATTTTCATAAAAACACTGTCAATTGGTTCTGTTGGTCCATTTTCTTTTTAGGCAACATTGTAGCGATTGTATTATATTTTTAATTGTGCGCTTTTTTTCTAATATTTGTGCACTTTTCCCGTGATATCATCACCCTTTTAAATTACTGGCTTAAGTCGTATTTTAACAAAAAAAATATAAGTATTTCTTTTATTTTTAAATTTTGTATAGTTTTTGTGGATTTTTTTAAATTTGTGTCTAACCTATCATGTTTCTGTATCTGAAAAACATCTCACGCATGTGGCTGCAGGTGTTCCTTTTTTTTTTAATGATTTTCTCCGCGCCAGATGTTGCCGCAATGAGAGCCGCACAGTTCTCTGCCGCCCTGGTGTGAAAGCTGCGCCACCTGACCTTCACGGTAATTGACGAAAAATATTGACGTAACGGCACCGGACTGATTGTGATTTATGAAAAGAGCGCCAGCCGAGCCATTGGCGCGGGGCCTCGGCGCGCCCATCGGCGGCCATTAGGAAAAGCATCAATAGCCGCCACGGTCGGTAATGGGAAACTTTGAGGCCGGCGCTTGTGCTTCCATTTGAAACGGAACGGCCTTTGTGCGAGTACACTACAAAAGAAAAGGAGAACAGGAAGGCGAGAGACGTGGACATGGAAGTACAAGACGATAAAATGGACGTGGAAACAAAAGCGGCTATAAATGGCGGCAGACTAACATGCATCATCACATGGCCGTTACATACTAATAGATATCGTACAGTTGCAACCAAAATGTTCTAATATTGTCGCAATTGCTATTGCTTTTACATTTTCATCTAATGTGATTTGGCATGATCAAAAGATCAATGAATAATATTTTCATCTTCTTCTATATTTATTTTACTTTATGTCTTGCATTTAATAAGACATTTTAATATTGTGTTTCATTTGTCTGAAACACGGATGGGTTGGATGGACGGATGGATGGATGGATGGACGGATGATGGGTTGGACGGGCAGATGGGTTGGGTGGATGGATGGACGACAGGTTGGATGGACGGACGGACGGGTTGGACGGACGGATGGGTTGGATAGATGGATGGACGACAGGTTGGATGATGGATGGATGGATGGATGGATGGATGGACGGACAAATAATGAAAAGAAAACCAAGCGCAATCAACTTGCATGTGACTTCTCCCAGCCAATCGGCACAAAAAGTCAACGACAAACAAGAAGTACCTGACAGAGGACGATCCCCACGCTCCGTGTTTGTCGGTGAGGATGTTGACGATCTTCTGGATGAGCTGCGTAGCCGTCACGTGGTCTCGGTACTTGGCGGCCCTGATCAGGTGATCGCACATTTTCTCCTCGTCGCGCTTCTCGGCCGAGTACTGAGCGCAGTTGGACTGGAGGAAAGAAACAAGGAAAAAAAAAATGAAGTATGGGTAAATTGTGCGACTCTGACGCACCCTCACTTTTTAAGGTACACACCTCATTCGAAATCCCAAAAGGTGGTATCACCCATTTCCCTTGCGTACATCCTCAAAATAATTGAATATTATGAACTATAAACACACTGTGAACAAAAACCAATGAAGGCAATAATTAAAAAAACAAAACAAAAAAGAAAAAAAAAACATTCAACATACCACCAAAAGATGGCACACCCACCGTTCTCTAAACACTTCCTCAAACAAAGAGGCAGTCACGTTTTTAATGGTTGTGTACTACAGAAATTTCTGAACTCAATTAAACACAATTCTCCAAGTTTAATGGAGCTGTTATCAAATGTTTTCAGCCATGCACCACCCAGCATCATGGTGCACCAAATGGGGGATCTATGGGCACAAAAATCTCTTGACAAACTTCCCAATTCTGAAAGTTTAATGGAAGAATTCCCAAACTTTTAAACCACACGCAACACGTTCATGATTCGATGAGAGATGGTGCACCAAATAATACGAACACACCATAACTAATCATGTAAACATGGTCACGGGGAAACAATCAAACTTAAAAATTGAATTATACTTCCATCCACGCAGCTGCACAAAGAGCGAGGGTGCACCTCCTTCTCTCCTCCAAGCACATCTTCCAAAAAAAAAAAAAAAGCATTATTTCATCTTTTTCTGTACTCGTAAATGTAATATCATTCTACCAGGATGCCATTACAGTTTTAATCTGGTGCACCCCCTTATCGCTGCTATTTAGGAAGTCCTTGATTTTCCAAGGAATTTCTCAACGAAAATGCGAGAAGGGGGCAAGAAAAAAAAAAAAAAAAAAAAAGGGGTAGTGTTGGTAATTTCAGTCCTGGTGTCATGTTGATTAATAACAGTGGACACATGGCTACTAATGCCCCGCGGCACACCCAATCACACGATACCCAGGACATTCTTCTCTGTCGGAATATGTTATCGCACTTTTCCTGCTTGGAATCAGTTCTCAACTCAAGTGAAGAAGTGTGTCGACTTTCCACATATCCTGTGTAATAAAATTAGTCTTATGAGACGATGATGCATGGTTGGTGGTTAAAAACGCATTTCCCCCCAAAAGTTCACTTCATAAATTGCTTCCTCTTCATATCTGACAGAAGATCCATAGATATAAATCACATTAGAGGAGGCTGAATTTCTGCGGGCGCAAGCGCCCCTAATTATCAATCTACGTCTCTGTGCGGCTTCGGAGCGGGCCTTGACCCCTCCAGGCAAGCGTGATGAGTAAAACGGGAGTACAACAGGGGGGATAAAGGATGGCTTGGTAAACGTTTGGAATAGGGATGGGCGAGTGGGCCGATACCAGCCTTTTTTTCAAGTACTCGAGTACTCGTGAATCCGACGAGTACAAGCGACCGATGCTGGAGACGTTGAGTGAGTCCTCCTTGCCTGTAGCTGGCGCTACCCTGCAGCAGTTTTAACACCATGGCAAATCATGAGGATCACTTCCTGTTTTGACATCGATGAACCCACAAGCATGTCTTGCGTTTTTCACCAAAACTTCACCGGTTTGGAAATGCTTCAAAATTGTGAATCCTAAACTAAAAGAGCATTTTTGTGTTTTATTTTGAGCGTTAACACTATTGGAGGGTGACCGTGCTGTTTTTTTTGTTATTAAGTGTTTTTGTTAAAAATATTTTTAGTGATGTTTTTTTTTATTTATCAAACCGGTATCGGCACTTGGTATCGGTATCGGTAAGTACTGAGGATCTGAGTATCGGTATCGTATCTGTCTGAAAAAAAGTGGTATCGAACATCCCTAGTTTGGTATTTAAGTCACAAAAATGGTGGCTGTGAGTGTCACGTGAATATCCGTCTTCATTAGAGGAGGTTCACGCACCAATGTATTGGGGAGAATGTACAAAAAAAAATCGCCAAACGAAGGAGTAGATGTCTATATTTGTGTAATAAACACGGGGAAAAATAGAGTTAAGGGACTGCAAAAACCTTGGGCGATGAGCCACATCCTGCTTCACCCAGTCGAAACGAAATGCATTACGTGATCACATCTAGCCGGGTGCCACGGTAAAATTTCCATTACACTCGTCTCGTTCCTGCCCGGGATTTGCAAAGTCGGCAGTCTGATGGCATGAGCATAAACAAACACTTCATTGAGCCTTCCCTCGACCAAAGCCAAGGTAGGAATGGTTCAAATTGAGAAAAAAAAAAAGAAAGCCTCTCCCTCAGGATTACCGGCCAAAACACATAGCGAGCACCATGAAACCACACCGTTAGGCTTGTTTAGAAGCGGAGAGAAGAAATAGCAGTTAACTAGCCGGGTCACTCCCAGAAAGTGGACTTAAAAATGTTAATGAAGGTCAACACGACGAAAAGGACAGAAGCGGCAGTCTTTTTCGGGGGAACGTTGAGGGAAGCACGCAAACTAAATTAAATGTTCCGGGTCGCTTGACAAACATCGGTAGCCACGGCAAAAACTTTCCAGGCCGGTGGAGTTTGTCCTCAAAATGGCTGCCTTCCTGTTCATTTTCAAGCATGGGCCCTTGAGACTTTTTCACGCATCCTGTCAAGACAAACATGGCAACTGAATTGTTTTGATTGGTGAAACTGTTGAAGGGGGACTTTTTTGTATTATTATTATTTTTTTAAATTCCACGCCCCTTTTTCATGCAATTCAGCCAAAAAATGGCTGACTTGATTTGTGCGCTCTTTATGATAGACATGACCACCAAATTCTGTGTCGATGGGTGACAACTGGTGTTGTGAACAAAATGTTTTCAAACGTTGCAGGCCATTTTTAATGGGATGTGTCATGACTCGAGTCATGCAAGAGTAATGTTTGGGTCTGGTCTCATATCTGGGATCATGCCCGGGTTAAGTTTGAGTCGAGTTCATGACCGTGCGCCAGAGTTCACGCCCCTGTTGCGTGTCTGTTTTGGGTATTGATGTAACCACATCCAGTTTCAACTAGTTTATGCTATGTGATGTCTGCACTATGTGATGTCAGGAATCTTTTATGCTGTATGATGTTTGTTGATGTCAGGAACTATCTGTAATTACTGGGTTAACAGCCAATCAGAGAATTCCATGTCATTACTGGTACTCACATGTCGAGCCACAACCAATGAGATTGATTGACTGTCTAGATAAGAGTCTGAGTATCGTGTGTATTTTGCCGGATTATTGTCCACCTGTTCCTGTGTACAGCGTCTCTTAGTTTCTGTGCCTCTCGATGTGAATAAAAAGATAAAATCTTATTTGTGCCTGTCCCTTTGGGATCCAAACCTCTCAGCACACAATAGGATGCACTCCAAAAATGTTGGCTTCCTACCAAAACGGCTGATCACCTGTTCAACTTTGTCCATTACTCTTTGAGACTTTTTTTGTGCATCTTGTTATGATCGTTTAAAATGACTAAATTGCACTTCAATTTCAAGTCTTTGAGATTTTTCATGTAGCCTGGTATGATATCCAAGTCCACCCATTTTCTCATTGATCTGTGAGACTGGTGCTGGGGGCAAATCTTTTCTAACGTAGTGACGTTTCCCCACTTTTCAGAAATTAGTGAGTTTTCAGGGCATGTTGAGGCCTCCCAAATGCAGCCAATTCATCGGAAGAATAATAATAAATAACATCTGGCGCTCGGGCCCTAAATACTTGTTCTGGCATTTGCCAAAACAGAATGTCACTTTGCCGTGATGACTCGCGACACTTTAATAGTGGGCAGCACCTTCCAGGGCCCAACCTGCCTGCGTAGACAGCACATCGACGAAGACCAAAGGATAACGGTTGGCGTTAATCGAGTCAATTACGCGGATTTGCGTTTCTCGCAATTCATTCACCGGTCAAATAAATAACAGTGGATGTCTTTTGGGGAGGAGGGAGGGAGGGATAATCCGGGAAGTGACTGTGAGGTGGAAAGAAGAAGGACCATCTCCAAAAAACAACATCATGGTACAAAGTGGCGACATTGAGACAAAACCATGCATAAACAGACGGTCCAAGGTTACGTTTGAAGATCGTTTTTCTGCGCAGGCTGACAAATTTGGAGTCCTTATGCAACCAGGAATGAGAAAATATCGTATACATGGCGTCATCATGACTACACGCACAGAAACAGTCTTATTAATTAGACAACAGGAAGTCAGCCATTTTGGTTGAAAATATTTGGGCAAAAAGAGCAGAGAACGTTTGAGGTAAAAATAAAAAAATAGGCCCCCGACATCAGTTTCACAGATCGAGGTGAATGAGTGGACATGTCTACCAAACAGACGTCTGAAAAAATCTGAAGATAAGGAACAGGTCAAGCATTTTGGATCAAATTGAATCTAAAGCTTTCCAAGACATTCTAGAGACGAATATGTTGCCCAATATCTGAAAGAAGTCGGCGCAGAGAATTCTAAACCTGTACCGTATATAACGGTAAGTATAGGGTAAGAATTTCAAGGCTTAGTCTCAGCCACCTCCATTTAACTCTTTTACTGCCACACGTTATCAAAAAAAAATAAATAATATGACAAAGTCATTTTGATCATTCACATCATCCTTGAAAAAGTTACATTTAATCAAATTTCGTCATGTTGCATTGTAATTTCATACGCCGGCATCCCCATTGTAAAGAGATGAAATGCTGCCATCTGCTGGCCATAGTTAGTGTTTTTGATTCCACAACCTATTGACCAGGCAGTGCTGCATTTAGCTGTTGCACTGCCCAATGATTAAAAACAAAACAAAAAAAACACACAACATAGTTGACGTTATTTAACGTTTATGGCGGCATACGTCGTGATTTTAAGAATCGTTATAAAACGTTTTTGGCAGTCAAAGAGTTAAAATAATTAGACCATTTTTCCCGATTTTTACCATGCTACAGTTCACTGTGCCATATTTTTCACATGGCATGTCCTTGACTTGCATGCAAAGATGGCAGCAAACGTGGAGTGACGGACGAGAGGGTTTCATCTTGGGCGGAGGAGACGAAGAGGCTGCCATCGAAGCGCGGTGACCGTTCCATTAAAGCCTACGCAAGAGGATGAGGAGGAGGAGGAGGAAGATACTTTGTGCTGCGTTAACCTTGATGGCCGCTAGCAGGGATCTCTTTCAACTGGATTAGATTTTTTTCCCGCCCCAAGAGAGGGCCATGGGGGGGAAATCAATAGTGAGGAGCGGCGGCATGACAGGCGGCATCATTCCAGAATTGAAGTGGCTGTCAGCCATTGTCATTTGCTGACTTTTGTTCGCCATTGTTCTTTTAAACCCTCATTTTTCTCCCTTCCTCGTCTGCTTCTCCCCCTTGTGCGCATTGTCTGAATTCCCTGGTGGTGTTTTATGTTGCAATTTGGAAACTCCGGGGCAAGGGATCAAGTGCAAGAGGGTCTTTTTATTTTCCCGAAAAAAAAAACAACAATTTCCGGATACCCATTCTAACAACGCCATCCCCTCTTTTTCCGATTTTGCATTCGGAAAAGGACAAGGTAGATTACCCCGCCATCATCCGGACCCCCGTTTGTTGGAAACGAAACCCCCGCGGGAGTACTTGTCAACGCACGTGAGAAATTGGAGACCCTCGCAGAGCGACGGCCCGGCGGATGTGCCGCCGAGCGTCAAGAGATTGCAAATCAAGCGTGCTCGTGTCCTCAAACCGAGCCTTAAATCCCCATCTCCACTTTTTTTTCCCTCATCTGCGGCAACACCCCTTGGACCTTCCTCTGTCACTCTAATTGATAAACAGAGGGCTGATACGGTGTAATGAGCCTATGTTCTCCTGCCAATTATGCTGGTTAACCCTCACAACCCACTGAGAGGAAGAGAAGGAGGCATCATGTGACAAGTGCAGCATTTAGATAATGATGAGCGAACTCACACGCTCCTTTATTTGCATGTGGGAGCATTCGGTGGAGTCTTTTTCTATGCATTTGTGAAGCTTAAGGCTACAAAGTGTCCTGACAAGTTATAAATAAATTGGACCCCAACATCAGTTTCCTAGACTGACAGGAAAATTGGTGGATCTGTTTATCATAGCAAAGACCAGAGGTGGGCATTTCATCAATATTGTCAATGACAGACGTCCATTTTGTTGACGATTGACGAGAAACTTCTAAAAATTAACTAAGCATTGACCGAAGTATGTTTTTTGGCCGAAGACGAAATTTTCACCCATAGCCGTGATTGGTTAAAACAAACGTGTAGAATGACGTATCGTCCAATCGGCTCGAATTATTGTACTGAATGTCCCGCCTTTTCCCGACCAAATTACTGTGGAGAGGTTCCAGATGCATATTGCGAAGAACTCACTTGAGTGAAGCGCATATCCATCTGGTTATTGCCAGGCTACACCAAAATATCTGAACTACCTAATTCCGAAATTATTTGGATTGAAGTGGCCACAATTGCATCAAATTTGAGTAGTTTCCAGCCTTCCGATTTAATACCAATGTCAGAAGTTCAACAACTTTCGTCAATATTGAACTTGTTTGATATTTCCCATGGCAAATACTTACGTGTGGTCAACACTAAGTTGGATTTCGGGACTGTGAAGTGAAACCATTCAACCATTGAGGAAGCTCAGTGAAGCCCGCACTGTTGCTGGACATTTTTACAACGGACATTTTTACAAGTTCGTCTTCTGACTTACTCTTCTTTGTATTTTTAAACAGTGTGCGATGGTGCCTCTCACAGGTCAGTCTTGGTCCTACAACTGAACACGGTGTTGTGTGTTGGTCACATCAAGTTCACCGCTACTGCCCGAGCTCCAAATTGAGAACTCTAGAAACTGAAGCTGAACACAAATGTGGCACTTGCAGGAGTGCACCGCTATTCTATTCATTCAAGATGCTGTTTCCATCATCTAGGGTTCAGTTTAATGCGCTCCGGCGCAAACAAAGAGCAATGGAGAGCGCCTCCGTTATAGACACAAACTCCTCCGAAGCTGGATAACAATCCAATGATAATGCAGCTCAACTAAAGGCACTGTACTAAACTGGGAGCGTCTTTTGGTGGTTGGGGGTGGGTACTGGTCAGGAGCCGCAGAGGAGGTACCAGGAGACTTCATTATGCTGACAAGACAGCAGGACTGAGACAGTTGTGTTCCCCTGATGGTCTTCTACTCCAGTCTGCCGGGAAAGGCTTGTACAGCACAAAAGAGATGGCAAAACATGCCGGGAGAAAATATATATTGTGACCATATTGTCAGCGTTTTGTATTAAGACTCGTATTGTGCTTAAATGGGCACTGATGAACGAGCTTTGTGTTGTCTGGACGTGAGACTTTCTAATAATGACGTAGCACGTCATCGTTTGGACAAGGACATGACAGCTTGCGCAGTCGGTGGCAGCTGTCAGTCACACAAGGCGGCGTAAAATAGCCTTTGGGAGTCGGGGCTT
The DNA here is from genome assembly GCF_051991245.1 of Festucalex cinctus. Lineage (NCBI taxonomy): Eukaryota > Metazoa > Chordata > Actinopteri > Syngnathiformes > Syngnathidae > Festucalex > Festucalex cinctus. Next base: position 4,236,879 of record NC_135416.1, on the reverse strand, counting down.
TCTGCTGCGACAAGTGCGGAGTAGCAATTGGTTCAACTCCAACAAAGAAAAGGGGCGAATCGTTGCGAGCAGGTTAGATGTTGCATCGCAGAGATGACCCACTGATGTCTGTCTTGATGTGACGTTTGCAAAAGGGTGTCAAAAAGGGAACAAATAAAAAAAAAATAAAAAAAAATGGGGAACTGTTAGACCTCAACGTACATTTTGGAACACAAAACCAAAATATTTAATGAATGTGAAATGTAAAAACGGAATATATAAATCTGCTCACGCCCACTTCCATACATATAATTTGTCATCATTACCAGGTGTCTGATACTGCTTGGTGGCACAGTTGGTAAAGTCCATTGCCCAGTAAACAAGAGGTTATAATTTATCTCTCAAGTTACTTCTTAAGCATTCCACATGCATTCAAAATCTTAGCATTCAGCTTTCAGCATTCCCACACAATTTCTCCAGAAATTGCACTAAGTCTAGTTGTGTCAAATTTTTACTTTATGTACGGTACTTTGTATAAAGCTAAGATTGCTTTTTAAGTGATCTATAAATAAAGTTGAGTTGAGCTGAGCAAAATTTCATTTTTGTAATTTTCTTTTATACTTAAGGTCCATTGCATAAGAGCGCCGGGATAATACAGTGCAAGAATCATCGGCTCAATGCTAATGTCATTAATTTGGGGCGGGAGAGCAAGCTCAGCGGAGGAAAGACAATGACGCCAAACATTAATTAGCCTGCTATCGTCTGGCTTTCATTGTATCTCTCCAAGCGCCAATTCAATTACTCCATATAACAGCGGGAGGATAACCCGAGCGTGCGTATAAAAAAAGGGAAGAAAAAAGGGATGAGGAAGAATCGAAATGACACGGGTCTTGCTCACTCTTCCCTATCTGGACCTTCTTATCTGCCCTTGTGGCCCTGAGAGCACCACATTTCATCCCTAATGAACAGCCCCATAAAAAGAGGGACTTCGATTTCTCCCCCCCCATGTTCTGTTTTCCTATCTCTCCAACGCCCTCTCTTTTCCGGCTCCCCGGCGAGATATCGCCGTCTATCATTTGTTGTGTTGTGATCTGCAGATTCCCTTCACATTAAGGATCCTATTAGATAAAGAAGCTAAAAAGGTAATTGGATTTCCCCCACCTCACCAGCCCCACTTCAAGTTATCTTCATATCTAGTTCGCCACAAGACCGTGGTAATAACTCACTCCCCGGTACAAAGATTACTCCGTTCCGTCCCGTGGAGTTCCGCGCAACGTGTCAGAGAGACAAGACTCCGTTCAGTGGAGAGGATCTGGGACTACAGTGAATCCCCCGGCCTATATCGCGCTTAATCTTCCGCGTCCCTACTAGATCGCTGGTTTTTAAGTGGTCATTTTTGAAGGGTTTTAGGTTGTAATTTTGCACAAGTGGCAGAATGCTGGATGGGCGGTTTAGTGCTGTCAAAGTTAAAGCGTTAAATTAATTAATCACACTATTAATTTTGACCACAGATTATCCTTTCGCTCAACAGCGGATGGTGACGTTAAAGGTAGCACATGTGTTTGAGCAATAAACATAAAAGTACGTGCAGTAACGTAAAGCATTTAATAAATGTTTGTGTATGACATTATTACTACTATTACTAGTAATAAACAGTTAATTACTATGTCATAATTTATCCTTCAATTTCCTTCATAAGCATTCAGCTATTAGCATTCAGCTTTCAGCATTCCCACGCAATTTCTCCAGAAATTGCACTTAGTCTAGTTATACATTATTGTTGTCTGAACCTTTTTGCACATGAATTACTTTTGAATTAAAACAAATAGTTAATTAAATGCTTGGTGGGTTTATTAGATTAAAATGGATTAAAATCGTAGTCGTCCTGAATGACTGAAAAAAAAATTGAGATTTTATTTTTTGGCTATATCGCCCAGCCCTACTGTACGCTGAAAGTCGTTTCTGGATTGAAAGAGACAAAAACCGATCTCGTCCTATGTGGAAAAAGTCATTATTGCGATTCCGTACAAAAGTTAAGTGCAGCTTATTCACAAATGGCAGTAGAATTTGAGAAGTTTATCGTTTGTCTGGCTAAACAATAACCACCGTAGAAACGCAAGACAAGCGAGACTGAAGGTGAGAAACATTTCCAAACACCTCCACAGATGCAAGAGGGTGGGAGTGCGCTGGGGTTTGGGGGCGGTGGGTGGTGGGGGGGGGGGGGGGGGGGCATGTTTCATTGGCCTGTTATTTTTATTGTGGCAGCGCAAAATGAAAGCGTGGGCTCCATCAGACTGAAACAGAGCTTGCACCCAGGCAAAAATCAATACAGCAATATCAGAGCGGGACTTATCAGGGGCTCTCACTTCTACTCGGGGGTCACCGAGGAGCAAGCCGCATTATGGAGGGAGGGGAGGGATTCAATTGTGAAGAGAGAGTTTTGGGGATGAACAACAGACGCTGTCAATTAAGGAGAAGTTACAGCTTTCTATTACTTGTCATTTTTTTATCCCACCAGTGCATGCGGCTGATAGTGGCGCTTCATTGAAAAACATAACTGACCCCGGTGGACACTGGACCGGACAGTTTTGTACAAGAAACAATGGATATTATTAAGTCTTTGTCTATGATATTGGCTGTATAAAGCATGTATTGCCATGTGTAAGCATAATGTCTAAACTTTTTAATTACTTCTTTAAAAAAAAAAAAAAAAAAAATGCATGTCGGTGTACAAAGGTATTTCCTGGAATGAAGAATGCATCAGCAGGGTGCTCGGAAAGTCACTGCATGTGCGCTGACATTTTTTTAACATGTTTTATTACAATTCAGTGCAGTGCCTGTATTCTCGATTGAAAGATATTCGTCAAAATACATGTTGACAGTGACTTTTCAAACACCGTGTATTTATGGTACATATGCTGTAGATTTACATGATAAGTTAATCGATTAGTTGGCAACAAATTGATGATCAAAGTAATCAACAAATTCTTTCATAATCGAGTAATCATTTAGAGTCATTGACCTACGTAACTCATTTGCTCCCAATAACGTATAAATACGTTTTTTTTAATGTTCTAAGTGTCCCAAAGATGTATTTATACGTTTTTTGCTTTTGTTTTTTTTATGCTAGAGCATACAGAAAGCTTTGTTGCAGCCTCTCAACTGCAAAGAACGGTTGCAGAAATGGTAGTTATCACACAAACGGCCAGCAGGTGGCAGCAGAGCAAAGGAGATCAACCAGGGCCATCTAGAAAAAAAGCTCAATTACTTACAATTTTAAATAGATTTGTGAAAACTGATGAAACTTAGCTGTCTTCTAATGCTAATTGCTGCAAAACGGAAACAGATAGAAACATACTTTTTTTCCCTGATGAAAGAAGATACTTTAATCTTTCTTTTGATACGTTCCATGCTTTTATAGCAATAGAACACAATATTCTGTGGGCCTTGCAAACTCAGTCAAAATCCAGGAAAACAGCCAGGAGCGAACGGGACTGCTTCTGTGAAAATGGTTGGGAGTGAATGAGTCAAACAGCTTTTTGGAAACCTCTAGGTTTTGTTTTGTTTTGTTTTTTTTGCTTTGTGGACTAAAAGTGGACTCCATGTCATTAAGCGCAAATCAGTAAAGTGCCAATAATGGGATGAGAAAAAAGTATAAAACAGGAAAGTGTCTGCCTTGAAAGTTGAATTTCCTGTCATGGGGCAAAATACACCCCCAGCGGGAGTATAATGGGTAGGATCTGCTGCGAGGAGATCTAGAAAGCAGAGGATGGGGATCCAAGAAGGGTGGAGGCCACAAACGAGGGTGCCCGCAGTCCGGGAAACAGTTCCCAGTGAATGGCGACGTTTGTGCTAAGCAGAAGGGGGTGTGTGGCGCGTACGCCACATTAGCACAACGTTTGCTTAGCAACGTGTGCCGAGCATGGTGTCCCCGTTCGCCGCAAGCTTGTTTGAGACGGACCCGACTCGACGGGCAACTTTTGAAGCCGCCGAGTCAGCTCCTGGGAGATGCCGAGTTGTTCTTCTTTTACACGGCTTGTGTTTTCTCGCAGAGCAACAAGATATGAAGTGGTTCTTTCAGTGTGACAGGGCTGACTCCGCCACTGGATACGAGAGTCATGGGTTCCTCTGGTCAACTCTGAATAAGTGTTTGATGGCATTCTACGCCAAGAAAAAAAAATTGCTTTGTCATCAATTTAAAGACAATAAAAGGGAAATAGTGAACATACACCTTGAATTCTGATATGATTTTTAAAACCCATTCACTACCATTGACGACTATCGACAGCAAACATCCTTTTTCTGGCAGTGAATGAATTAACTTTACCATTCTTACGTTGACAATTTCCAGTGCAAGATGAAATTTAAAATTAAAAGAAAAAATTAAAGGGATACTTCAGCCCATTATAGCAATAAAAAGTTAATATTTTGTCTATAATTAAATTGATACTTTCATTATTCTTCACGTACAATTAATACCTTTAAAAACACATTTTGCAACTTGTTGTCGACTTAAAATGACATCACAAGGGCTCAGGTAACCAATCACAGCTCAGCTGTTTTCTAGGTTTGGTCATGTGACATTCACAAGCTGATCAATTTATAATCTTAATGTTTATAATCCATGTTTCTTCATATGCTAACCGTGTTCCTATAACGTGTATAAAGATGACTCTCCATGTATATATAAACAAAAACAAAAAAAAGGACCTCCACGCATCTACCATGTATTTTCCTTTAAAAATCATGTCTCTCCATGTATTTTGCAACATCTTACCTCGAATTCCGCATGTTTGTGGATGTCTTCAGCCCTCTGCCGGCTGAGGATGAACTCGGCCTCGTTTGCCACGCGGACCAGGTGGTCTTTCATGGTGTGACTCAGCAGCCTGGAGGAAGAAGAAGAAGAAGATTTGCATACTTCGAATATCATCACTCTGTCCGCTCGCTGGAAGTAGACAACTGGACCAAATCGTGCTAACAGCCATAAAACGATGTGTAAAATAAGCGTACAAAATGGGCAGAAAATCTCATTTGCACGTGAGAGTTGAGAACATCCCGTGGTGCAGGTGCTAATTGATTTGTTAATGATACGCATCTGACAGGAGGGGCAGAGAGTATCCGGCCCGATCGGCGCTTATCTATACTAATCAAACGCGCATGTTGTGGACGAGGGGGGGGGGGGACCTCGCTGCACGGCCCCAAAAGGTCAGCGGTGTGCAAAGTGGAACAATAACAGACGAAGGGCCAGAGAGGAGGGACTGCATGGGGGTTGAAGGGGGGGGGCGTCGGCGGTCTGACTGTAACCCAAGACTGCTGTTTCAGCGCAGGGCAGCAGGGGAGCGGAGGCGCTGGGGCCCTCGGCAGCCTCTCTGGCCCTGACCCCGCTATCAATAACCACTGAGATCCGCACGCAACACATTTCGACTCTCAAATTCATAAATGTTCTCCGTGAGGAAATCAACTTTTTGAACGGTGTTTATGGTAACATCAACACTACAGTAGATTTGAGCCATTCGAAGTGATGACCTCAGTTCAGCAAGCATTAAGAATTTACGGTGTTTTTGATTTTATTTGCAACAATAAGGGGTAAGCTCAACACAATGTTGAGAAGAATTATCAGACAGCCGAAAATAAATCAATTAAAAACGGTTTTAACTTCAGTGTAGGACTGGGCAATATATCGGAAAAATATTGATATTGCAAACATGCGATAAGTTTCATATGGAATTGTATGCTTTTATTTGAATTTGACCAGTCAGAGGCAAAATTAAATGTGCATCACCATGAACAATATCTAGGGTAATTACAAATAATTAACTAACAATACATTGAGATAGCTTATTTTTCCACATGGAAATCTTTTTTTATTTTTTTTCATTAGGTAATAAAAATGTAATTTCTTTAGGTACATTTTAAATGTCGCAAAACAAAATCAATAATATATCACATGTTTTTCCAATATGTCGAGCGAGCTACTTATTTAAATTTTCAGTTGATGCTGGTGACTCTGGCAACCCTCTGTACCTTCTGTTTTTGATCATTTAAACCAACATAGGTGAAAATGTAACTTTTCACATATTTTGAAATTTGTAAACCATTATTTACTGTAGAAAATAATAGGGAGTACTTTTTTAAGATTGTATCAAAATTTTTAAGACATGTTAACCAATAAGCGGTCAAGAAAATAAATGGATGGATGGATGGATGGATGGATGGATGGACGGACGGAAACAACCTTGGGAGGTCCCTGAACTTTCAGTTTGAATTTTAAAACAAAGACGTCTATCCATTTTCTTTTCTTACACCAATATTTTCCCTTTTAGTGAAAATGAATATCGAGTCCAAATATTATTTATTGGCCTCGTTGACCTACTAATATGGCGCGTCTTCATCATTTATTTGCACGAGTATATTATACTGCTCCCTGGTGGCCAGCGCAGGTACAACAGAAGGAGCAACACAATGAATTGACTTGAAATCGTGATGCACAAAGTTTTCAATTCTTTATATTATTTTTAATGATCATACAGTGCAATTTTCCTTATATAAAAAAATAATAATTTTTAGGAGGCTAGAAAGTGAGCCTTGAATTTTATCTCCATACATTGTGTAACAAATGTTCATATAAGAGCAACATTTTGACCCTGGATGATATTTCTGTTTATGTTTCTTACCTGCCTTCGTTGACCAGCTCGATAAAGGCCAGACCAGCGTTTTTCTGGATGGAGTTCTGCCATTCCTACACGCACAGGGGGGGGGGGGGGGGACTAAAGGTTACACATTATTCATTTGGATGGTATAAACATAAAATATGTATGCCACAATCATCCACTGATTAGAAGTTGAAACATTTGAGGACATGGTAACATGCTACAGCAGTCATTATGGAAGTGGGGGACTGCTTTGGTCAGCACAGGCGTGAGAATTAATATCCAGGAGTGAAAGAGCCAAGCTCAAAGTGCATTTATCATTCAAAAATATACAAATTTCCTCCTCTCGTTGACCGGCGTTTTGCTTTGGAGGTGTCAGTCCAAACAAGCCGACCGCAAGAGACTCGCCATCGAGGGACGACGAGATGAGGGAGGGAGGGGTCGACACGACTCTCATGTTCTCTTCCGACGTTTCAACACCTTTCGACGCGAGCGTCAAAAGAATAATAAAGCAACAAGGTTACGGGGGCCTGTCTGAACTTCGCCTGCCTGCCATTTTTTTTTTCTCCCCTCCCCTTTTCCCTCACTTCCTCTCCCGGGAGTTGAAGAAGTATGCATGAAAAACCTCATGTGAAAGAGTTAACGACTAAACTACTCTTGAAGAAAAACACGACATGCCCCTCGAAGCAGCTACAGTACATATTCCACATCACTTAATACAAATGAGCCATGTTTTGACAGCACATTTTATTGGACCCTTAAGGTCATTCTGTTAACTGTATAGACTCGGTTCTAAAGTTCAGCTCAGTTTTTCAACTCCCGCCCAATGAAAACAGGACTTCAGAAAATTTTTTTGTTTTGTTTTGTTTCTACATCACACGCAAGACGTTTTGCCAACCTCTGACGTTGTGGAATTGACTTAATACAATTTAGTATTACCCGTCCGTCGAAGTGTAACAAAATCCTAATTTGCTAATGATTGGACACAATTTATATAAAACAAGTTGGTCTTTGAAGGGCAGTGGTCCGCAACAAGTTACTAGGAGTTCAGTGGTAAATAATAATAATAATAATAATAATAATAATAATAATACTCTGAAAAACAGAAGTTGGTGCTCTGTTTTTTGGAATTTTTTTTTCCAGTTTTTTGGAATTTTTTATTTTTTCTGTTCTTCTGAGTAATTACCCATCGTCCCCCCACCCCCACCCCCGCCCCCTCCACCATGTTTGTCTGAGTAATTTTTTCCCTGTTTTTCAAAACAAAAACAAAATTTCCCTGTTTTTCGGAATATTTTTTTTTTATAAAAGAAAAAATATTCAGTAAAACAGAAAAATAAAATCGGAAAAAAACAACAACAAAAATTACTCAAAAAAACAAATCTCCCCAAAAAAATTGTCAGAAAAACAGGTTTTTTTGGTTTTTTTTTTTGTTTTTTAAGGGAATGCAATATCAAGAGATTTTTTTTTTTTTTTTTTTTTAATGAAGATATGCAGTGTGGACATTTTCCAAATAAATTGGAAATTGAAAAATAGTCTCACATTTACTGTTGACTAATGAAATTCCCTATAGCTGATCAAGGATATTTCATCACTTGAGGAAATGTGGTTTAGCACATGAAAGATTGGCGGTGGAAAAAAAAAAAAGTATTCCAGCATCAACTTATTTCCTTTTCAAACTCTGCTGTCATCATGTCGCGAGCTGATAGAGGAAACCGCGTGTTTATGCGGACTGAGCGACCCTTCGGTAAACTTAGGAAGTCCGCAGGGGACGCGGATATCAGCGCGACGGGGGCGGAAGGAAGGATCAATTTACGAGAATTCCTCATATAAACCCTCCACGCCTCTCATATATATACGTGATGATTTTTGAAGGAACGTATAACGAGCCAAAGCCATCGGAGCCAATCAATCCGGGCGGGAAGCGGCCTGCGCACCGTCACTCGTGCACGCAACAACACCACACTTAACCTCAAACTCATAACTGCTTTTTGTCCTGAAGGGTCCTATTGGCATTGACCGCGTTTACCGTACGCTCCAAACAACCGGGGCGCAACGGGGGAATAGGAGCCCACACTTGGGAGGCTGGCACTTGGCCCTTTTCTGCGGCTCAGCAAGAAAAGAAGCCTTGAGGGCCTCCAAGTAGAAGTTGAAGGACATTAAACATGAGTTTGCCTGTGGCCGTGGGGATATTCCAGACCAAACCGGGCCGGGCCAGGCTCGCTTTCTCTCTCTCTCTCTTTCTCTCCCTCCGCAAGCCGGATTTCAAATAAACACCACAGGAAGTCGGGCCATAAATAGAGTCTCTGGAGGAGCAAACGTTACATTTCCTTATGCGATTTCTTGTAAATACTCGCCAGTTTTGGTCCGAAAGTAAGCCAGGCGCTAGACCACGCCAAGTGATGTAATAACGTCAGCGGAATATGGCGATGGATGATGTACAAGCGCACGCGTCTACACTAAACAACATGCCTGCTTTAATAAAAAACACCCGAGGTCAATCAAAAGCGCCGCCAAAACAGAGCAGGCGTCCTCAATTAAAAGTTAAACAAGGTCCAGTTCAGGAAAATGTATTAAAAGTCGATCATAATGTTTAACATGCTTTCGAATGTAGACATACTTTGGAGAAGTTGTTCTCAATTTCCAAGCCAAAATGTGCTTGAGAGCTGACAAATGTGATTTCATGTTTTCATATAATATTTTAGATTTGTTTTAATTTCATACTATAAATTGAGATTCGCCATGAATGTTTTATTTAACTGTATGTGTTAAATAAAAAGTGTTAACCCCACAAATGTTGGTTGGAGCTTCAAGGATCATTGTGCAGTTTGTCACTTTTTTACTCACAACTGCCACCTCTGGGCCAAAACTTAACTGCACCATCCATGTTAGGATAGTTTATTGTGCGTGTGCGAGTACGTGCACGATCTTAAAGCGATACTTCAATTATTTAGCCCATTATAGCAAAAAAAAAAATTTTGTCTATGATACTTTCATTATTTTTCACGTACAATTAGTACCTTTAAAACTATATTTTGCAACTTGCTGTCGACTGAAAATGACATCACAGGGGCTCAGGTAACCAATCACAGCTCACCTGTTTTCTAGGTTTGGTTATGTGACATTCACAAGCTGATGTGTTTTTAAAGGTACTAATTGTACATGAAAAATAATGAGAAAAAAAAAAAAAAACTCAAAATGAAATAAAAACTAAAATAAAACATTCCAAAACTATAATAACCCTATTACAATATTACAAATAAATTTGTTTATATACTGTCGCATTTTTCTAAATATGCAAAAGCATAAATACATTATTTATACAATTTTTAGGACTAAACACTATTCCTATTCATATATGTGGCCCTTGCGTCGTCCTGATTTTCTGTATGTGGCCCTCAAATGAAAAGTTTGGACACCCCTGGTCTAAGTGCATCGCTGCCTGGTCAATGGGTTGTGGAATCAAAAACACTAACTATGGCCAGCAGATGGAAGCATTGTACCTCTTTTCAATGGGCTGTCGGTGTATGAAATTACAATGAAACATGACAAAATCTGATGAAATTTTCAAGGATGACGTGAATGATCAAAGCCTTTGTCATATCATAGATTTTTTTGATAATGTCCGGCAGTAAAAGAGTTAATTGCGACTAAAAAATGTATAGTGTTCCCTAATGTAATTATTTTTAGTCATCTAATATAGTATGAACATTAGTATTAGTAACAGTACTGACAATTTTAAAAAATGAATTGTGTGTTGAAATATTTTTTTTTTTACCCTGGAGATTAAAGAAAACACATTTTCAAAAAAAACGTATCCATGTACTTGTGGGGACATCAGGACTAAAAGAGCAGCATATCTGATCCAACCGCCCAACACCTGAAAGCAAGCAAGCAAGCAGAATAAAGCACAACAAAGCGTCCAGCCAATAGCCCGTCGTCCATTCTCGGTCGGAAATGAGCTTTGACGAACGCCATCGGCATTTGGTGGACACAAGACTAATGGCGTCATTACTGGCTACGAGGTGGCTACTCTTCTGGAATTAAAAAAAAAAAAAAAAAAAGCGATGACCCCGATCTGAGGAGAGAGCTTGCTGATGGAATATTGGATTTTTGGCTGTCCAGCGGTGTCGCAGCTTTTATGGCCGTAATAGGGGAGGGGGCTTTGGCTGGGGGAGTGTGACCACGAGCGCCCCTGATGAGAGGATACAAGCAGCCATTTGTGAACTCTCACCTTTAACCCGACCTGCCGACAGATGATAGGGTCGAGAGCGTGGGCTGCCCCCTTGATCCTGATTGGAAGCTGGAGGGAAATTCGAGCGACGTCCCGCCACGGCTCAAAGGGGGACGACGCTAGCTGGAAAAACTGAATGGGGCTCGGCTTGTTGTGTGTTCCACGGCCACGACGTTGAGACTAAGCACACATGCCATGCGCTTCCGTCATTACAGCTGATTATCCATAATCAACATCCAAATATACCACCACTGGTAACTACGAGTGAGAAAAAACAGACGTCCAGAGCGAGCTTTCAAAATCAGGCTTGAAAAAAAAAAAATGAAAAGAAAAACAGGGAAAAAAAAAATAATCACGTCTCCGCTGTTCCAAAACAACAAATAAGTCACTCGCGCTGTTCAGTGGCATCGCTCATAATCGCAAGTGTTTATGTATTTGTAAGGTGACAGGTGAGTCTAATCTTGATTACATGACATTTCAAATCATATAATCTACATTGCAAGGAAGCACAGTATACATTTATGGTAGAAATCAATATATAACAACATCAGTCCCTTTGCCTCAATCCATCACAAAACGCAAAAGAAAACTTGCATTACAACGACGCCAAATCAAAATATACAGACTGTGTCAAAAATAGGTATACATTTTAATTTATTTATTTAAGGAAGGAAGGAAGGAAGGAACCTCATCTCATTTTTATTTAGTCCATTTTTAATTCAATATAAATCTAGTATTTTAGTCTCCATCTAATTTTAGTCAACAAAAACTGTCACCATTTTAGTCGAGTTTTAGTCAGAACAACCATTTTTTCCCCTGTATATTTTTTTTGTCAACAGATTATAATGAACCATTTCGGGTCTAAAACTATTTCACGCAAAATTTTCTCACCATTTTGATGAAAAACAACTTGACACAAAATTAAAGTGACTCCTACGGCTCCACGCTACAAGCTAGCAAGGTAACCAGCATTAGTTAGCAGTTGCATTAACATTACTGTTGGAATGTTATAGCCATTTGATTAATGTTAAGTTATATCTTTAATTTACTCTTTTTTTTTTTCTTTTTTTTTTTTTTTTTAAATAACCTTTCACCGTGAATCCACCTTCTGTCTGTCCCGTGTTTGTGCTGTGTCACATGACAGTGTCACAGTCGTGACAGATTAGCAGAGACAAGATTTTACAAAATTATACAATTTTGTCTCGTTTTTGTTCATGAACTAAAATGTCCATAGATTTTAGTCCAGTTTTTCTTAAGTGGAGTACATTTTCATCTCGTCTTCATTAGTCGACGAAAGTGGATACTGATTTGGTCCCATTTATTGTTTATTAACTCATTTGCTCCCAATAATGTGTAAATACGTTGTTGTTTTTTATGTTTTAAGTGTCCCAAAGACGTATTTATATGTTTTTTTTGTTTTGTTTTGTTTTTATGCTAGAGCATACATAAGGCTTTGATGCAGCCTCTCAACTGCAAAGAACGGTTGCAGAAATGGTAGTTATTACACAAACGGCCAGCAGGTGGCAGCAGAGCTTACGAACACAAACCAAACTGTAATCTTCTAATACGATACGTAGCAAACCTTATGTTCTAATATTACTGATATGTGAAGCAATGATGAACTGACTACCTATTTGTGACGTAAATCTTAAATGACGTTTATTCGCATAAAATTGCCTCAAAAATACGGAATTTCGCATATTTCATACCTTTGCTTTCTGGAAGCAAATATAAAAATGTCATTTTGACCTAATGATGATAAAACACAAGATTAGGTTGAAGTTCACAGACATTTGAAGTGGTTAACATTGATGTTCGCTATGTATGAAACCTAAACTGTAAATGTCCCAATAAAGCGGTGACGAAAGGTGCGAGGCAGAGTTCAAGGGTGAAACATTTACTTCAGGGTAATTGTTTCCTCGTGTTTGGTCTAAAACCTGCTCAAAGGAACGGATCCAATGCCCGCTAAAAGACGAAATAGCCGCCGAGGGTGCGACAACTTTTGAGGCCCCGGACCAGGGGAATGACAAGAGTGAACACCCCTTTTTGAACAATCAATCACGTCCGAGACGTTAACGAGCCTTTGCGCCCGATCTTATTTGAAGGCTCCCGAACACGTTTTTTATCAGCGGGGTGGCCAGCCGAGCAGCGGGGGAGGAACATAAGAAAAGATTCCAAGGTCTTCAGTGCAGATGACCCGCCAGGTAAGAAAACATCACTTTGAACGGGGGCCCGACGGAGGAGAGTCACTCAACTGAAGCACAATTGCACACCACGCTCGCTGGAACAACAACGTGGATCTAAATTAAATGTTTTAAAAGGAGACTTTTTCTGTTCAAAACAGTTTGCAGGTGTTTTAATATCTGTGACTAGCTTTCATGAAAATACCCTTAGGATCAAGAATGATAGTACACTTTACATCTCTATTTTTTGGCTCTTAATTCCTTGTCCTGCTTCAAGGAGCTACACCATAGTCATCTCTCATAGGCAGAACAAGGATAACGTAAAATATGCTTCCAAAGTGTAGCTGCTAGCGAAGGCAATACTTTTAAATATGGCATCACATCTACAAGGACACCATCCATCACTATGATAAATTCTGCGTAACATTATTTCAATAAAACATTGTCTTGAAAAGAATGTTAGCGGTTTGAGAGTTAGCGGTTATTGACTTGCTACCGAAGCAGATCACTAGCTAGCTAGCTAACTAGCATGGAATACAGTGCTTCACATATGCTTTGACGTATCTTCACACATTTTCTGAGAAATAAATTGTTGTAAAAGATTTTGATTTTATTTACAAATATTCAACTGCTTATTACTTGTATTTTTCCATGACCACTCAATGGAGCTACGATGTTGCGTCAAGGCTAGCATAAAGTCAGATGGCCCATTCAGCTGAAGAAAAAGCATTGATTGTGTTTGCCCTCATGGAGGCAACATTTCAGAAGACGATACCACCACGCTGGCAACTTGCCTGAACATTTGAGTACATTCGTAGTGCTGCTTAACAAAAGCTAACACTGATAATGCTGTTAGCTAAGGCTAATTATCAAAGCCAAAAGCTAAGTAGTGATAGCATTTTTATGTGCTTTATTTCAGATGTAGCTTGAAATCCACAGATCTTTGACTAGTCTAGTTTCAAAATTACATCGTCACAATACGAAAAATTTCAGTATAGCTCGTCAGTTAGGTGAATTGCGCAAAACTATCTTGTGGCATCTACAGGCAATTACAAACATTTGTTTGTTTACAGTTTTCACAGATTGATTTAGCGCGGGGAAATAGCATGGAAACACTGTCCGAAAAAAAAAAAAAACGACTCATGATGTACATTATTCACAAGCTATTTTGAAAAGTTCTCTTTTTGATAATGTGTCTACCCCCTTTAAGGGTTCTCTCATCTGATTCTCAATTCACCTTCCTGTCAGGAAGCCGCCCTCCTGACCCGGCCCTCCTCCCCGCCGCCTGCATAGTTGGCAGAATTAAGTGCCAGTTGGTGTTAGCGTGTTTTCTCTGCATCTCGCAGGAGAAGTGCCTTTCCACGACGTGACCCCGTGAAGTGGAGAACGACAGCGGGGGGGACGCTGCGCCGCGTGGCACGACCGTAAAGGGGTACTGGGTTTGGGGAGGAGGGAAGAATAACACTTTTGACTCGTACTGGTCTTGAACTTTTTGCTCGGCCGTTTTACGGCACAGCATGGTGCGCCTTCTGACAGGCAGGGGGAAAATGATGAGCCAAAAAAAAAAAAAAAAAAAAAAAGTATTTTTGTCCCCGGATTCACCGCATTCCTCGCCACTTCTCTCACCTCTCCGCCGGGCTCCCCGAGCGGTCGGCGCAACGTGGTCTGCGACTGATCCATCAAAGGCCCGCTTGAAGAAAATATGACCGCTGAACTTGATTTATTGCTATTTTGAGGCCGCGTTTCACTTGAAAAACAACTTAAACTTGCAATTGAGAAACCATCCAAAAAATGTTTTTGCAATATTCATCCTGGTCCTTTTTTTTTTTTTTTTTTTTTTTTTTTTTTTTACCTCCGCCAGGGTACGCAAGGTTTCCTTTGTCGTTATGCAAAATTAATCATTGCCATTTAGCTTAGCTCCTCCGTGAATCGTAATGACTCCAAATAAAAATTGCCCAACCTTGTCAGAGGTTTGCACTCAAGTAGCCCTCTCTCAGTTCAGATATGGACTGCTACATTAGTTTGTAGTGAACAAAGAAATTCGAATTGAGCGTTTTGTTGGTGCTTTTTGACAAGAACCGAGTAAAGCTATAGACTGCTACATTAGCAATTTGTGGAGAAAAGAACTCGGGTTTAGCATTTGTAAAGAAGTCGAGCTAGCCAACGGTACGGATTGTGCAGTCCTATTCTTTAACGGCGGAGTTGTGAACTTCTCTCTGGCTGCGAACCCAGAGGTCAACGGGTGAAAGGGTCAGGAGGAGCCAAGTGTTTGGGGAAGTCAATGTCTGTCTCCCCACACGCTGACAAGAGACGTGCCCATCTGTTAAACAGGTTAACTTTGACTGGAGCCACTGGGAACAAATGATAATGTGCCCTAAGTGGATTACTGGGGGATTATGTGAACCAGTGGTCACCGCTAATTGTTAGTTATTTATAGATATTTTGATCCTTTTTAGACAACCAAAGGGAAATGGATGTAAAATAACACAATGCATTCTACTAAGTGTAGTCAATGCAAGTAAGTCAAGTCTTACTTGCTGCTGTAGCTATGGAGAGGTTTGTGGGCACTTAGTTGTGTTTGAATTATATTCCAAGTACATTATTATTTTTTTGAATTTATTATATTATGGTACAATATTTTACATAGTGTTTATTATTTGTATTTTATTTTAATTCATGTCATATCCTATATCAGTGATGGGCAAGCTCTAAAATTTGTTTAAAAAAAAAAAAGGTTTTATCACTACAGTGGGGCCTATTCTGATTTATGTATTATATATATGTTGTTTTAGTTTGGCAACCCCCATTTTTTGTAGGAAATGCACATTGTAGGCGTATCAGCGTTATTTGAAGAATTTTTGGGGATGTACAAAAAAAAAAAGAACCGACAATGCATTTCAATTGTCGTCAATTATACACGGATTTTAGCTATTCGGCAGGTGTCTACTGTATAGTTTTATGTTGTAATATCATCATTCACCATGACAGGCAGACGTGTCTTAGTTGCACTTGCGTCGGGTCTTATACAGCCGTATTTCGTACGCTGCAACGTGAGTAGGGCTTTTTTTCTTTTCTTGACAAATTTGGATATAATATGTTCCATTATCTTTTTATTGTATTGTCTTTTATTTAAGAATCGGTAAATTACCATTTTCACTTTCATTTGTATTTTGCTACAATATCAATGATAATATTCTTTACGTCATCTATTATATATTACATTATATTTTTTAGTTGATTGTGAACCAAGCAAAATGCTTTTTTAGGTGGGAATAATTTTCTCCTCGTCGTCGTGTTTATTTCATTTTTGTAGCATTTGTCAAGTATTGTCAATGAACAAGTCAAATGTGACTAAGTTTTTGATGAATCATACAAAACCCACACAACTAACAAGTACTCAAAGGGTGGACACGGCGCAATCTGGCCCTCCGCTACATTGCCTTGCCTATTACTTCCTTCCTTCCCACTCATGTTCACGATTCATTTCTGATAAATGGCTGAAGGATGGATGGGCTGACAAGAGGGCCGGACAATAATGGCTGATCTACAGGACACAAATGCAGCTACTGGGGAGATTTATGGCCTTCTGCGCGCACACACTTGACCAGTCCGGTAACCGATGAGATGATTTCTCATATCAACGCCGGACTGAAGCGGGACGAACGCTTCCCCTCTTACGTGGGACATTATTTATTTAACTCGAAGGTTTAAAGAAATTGAGCCGTTAAACAGTGAGATGGGAGTAAATGTGGAAAAGATTGGGAGAAAGTCAAACTGTCCAGGTAAGTAAGTTATACTTCAAATAACAATCTCTGACACCCTTGGCATCACCAGTAAATGTAAACGACATTTTATTTCACTTTGTAATTTTGTTGTTTGAAGAAAAAGTACATTTTGGTTCGAATATTACAGTATCACATGATCTGACCAAAATTAATAAGTGCACCTTTGATTTATTGAAAGGAAACTTGAGCACTCCTGTATCAGACAGTTTCACAACTAGAGTAAGTGCAATTCCTGGAGAAATTGCGTGGGAATGCTGAAAGCTGAATGCTAAAAGCTGAATGCTAAGACTTGAATGAATGTGAAATGCTTATGAAGTAAATTCATATATTATGAAATTATGACCTCCTGGTTACTGGACAATGTACTTTACCAACTGTGCCACCGAGCAGTATCAGTCACCTGGTAATGAAAAGTTATATGTATGGAAGTGGACGTGGAAAGTGTACTTAGAAAAAGTTCAATGTCTGTCCCATTGAAAATGAATGGGGAAAACATTAAATTGTGCAGATATTGTAAGTAATGTGGAGTCAGATGATATATACCCCGGGAGGCGTCAGTTTTTGAAGCTAGTTGAAATTTGAACAGTGTAAATTGGAAATATTATGTGACAGTTGTTACACGGCAAAAAAGTGTGGAGAATAAAAATCGCAGTAACATATGTGGGAATGCTTCAGCATTCCCACAATTAAAAATGTCCTCATTGTGTGCTGGAAGAACATGACAATCTAGTTTGACATGCCAAATTTTGCAGAAAAGTTCTTGCGGGGAAAATACACATCTGGTAGTCTGCAATGGAATGCCTCACAAGTTGACCCACAAAATATCCCGAGAAGCAAGTTTTCCAATTTGGTCTGAATGCCGAACAGCAAAAATGCGGTGCATTCACTGCAGTCGACATGCTACTTCTTTGGAACTACTGTACAGTAAGGAGCCATTCATCTTCAGTTTGTATATGCAGCAGTCCGTCGTAATCAATATCAAGATGCCACCCAAACAGTTCATGTCTGCTCAAAATGGGCCTTTAATTGGAAGGCCTGTTGTCGCTGCTTAGAAAAGAAGCGGCCATCAAAGAGCGGTTTACCATCGCCTCCTCAATAGTGCGACGATGCGGCGGGCCCATGCGACTCTCTCGGGGGTCCCTGATTAAAAGCTGCTCTGGAGTCCCTTGCCTCCTGACCCTTCACCCTGGCCCCACTCCATCTCGACGCACGGGAAATTAATTAAAATTTCACACAGAAAGAGTGAGATTGTATCAACGATGAGGTGGGCTTGGAAATCAATCAAAAACATCCCCCCCACCCCACCACCACCACCACTATCCCAAATCCACTCAAGATGGCCGCTTGTGCGCTTCCTGTGCGAGGAATGGGCACTTCCTGCGCTGGGAGGGACGTGAGGGAGGGGCCGGCTAAATGACATCATCAATCACACGCAGGAGAACAAACACACGCAAATGATTACATGCAGTAATTTAGCCCAGAGGAAAGTCTGTCCCTGCGTTTCCCTTTTTTCTTGCTCACAATAAAATTACATTTGCATTAGCTGTGAAAGAATTTGGCCCAGATGATTTATGGAAGCAATCAACACTGCGCTAGCCAATCCCAGTGGTTCCCTGAAAAAAAAAAAAAAAAAATAGTGTGTGCGTGTGTGTGTGTAGATTAGGTGGGGATGGCTTGGCTGAAAAGGAGCATAGCCAGACTCGGGGACCAAAGTGGGGGTTGTGAGGGGGTGAAGCAGTCGGGTCTGGCTGGAACAATCACACAGATTCCGCCTTTGATTAGATTACCATTAAACAACATTCTGACAGATATGACAAATAGCAGCATTAGAAGCTGTCATTCTCTCCTCTATCGCGCCGTACTCTCCGCCGTTGTACGCGGCCGACGACGCGGGGAAGGGGTTAAAAAGAGCGAGACGGCGTAAAGCCAGCTGGCAGGTACCATTTATTTGGCGAATTAAAGCTGATAAAATAAGAAAAGGAAAGTGTGCTGATGCGTCATTAATCAGATGTGGTTTTTGGATTACTGCGCAGTAAATCGAGAAAAACAAACCGTTATTATCAGCCGTCCTTGTGGCTTGAAAATAAATACGCTGCATTTCCTAAAATAAATAAATCTAAGCCTCAGTCGTTGTACGCAATTGATCCCGAATTTTTACGCAAGTTGGAACACTAAGATAAGCTACTATAAGTCATAATTAAAAACCTGGTTGTCTCTTCTCATGCTGCGTGACGGCAAATTCTTAAATACTTCATTGGGGTGCACCGTTCGGAACCTCGAAAAGTGCAACCTTCATAAACTGGTGACCCCCCCCCTGCGGGTCGAATACACATCAATGATCTGCTGGGTACACTGAAAAAACACAAACACCACCCTCAAATACATCCATAACAAAATAACTAATTATTAGAGTTCGGAGACACCATCGTTGAGTGCTGCTAACAAAAACAGCAGCACCTTACACATAATCCAGTAACCACATAGTATTCTTAAATGAGTGTAAGATTTTGAAACCTCCTTTAAATAGGTCCCTCCCTTTCTCAGTAGATGTTAACCATTTCAGTTAATTGACTAATAAGTTAATTGTTTGAATGTCCTATTTTAACTGTTTTGCAAGCCAAAAAAAACCCTCAAACTCACATAAGGAAAAAAAAATGGCGGTAACGCTAATATGTATGCACAGATTTGACCTCTGCCGCTAACTAAAAAAGCAGCACCAAAGCATGTAAACAACATCTCAGTGTGTCTGATCACTTTTAGGGAGGAAAAAAAAACAAAAACAACTGTAATAAACTGTGGACCTATTTGACGTCTGCTGCTAACCAATACAGCAGCAAGTGTGAAATTTGACCTCTTTTGCTAACTAAAAACAGCACACAAGCACGTAAGCAATATTTCAAAGAGTGTCTTTGCACAAGATCACTTTTAGAGGGGAAAAAGAAGTAGAATGGTAATAAATTGCGTAGTCTACTTGACATATGTTGCTAACCAAAACAGCAGCAAGCGTGAAATATTGCCAGATATAAAGTACATAAAGTACATGTGAAGACTACCGTAACGGGTCCACAATGTTGTGTTCGTCCATGTTTATGTTCTCCACTATATATTTTTTAATTTTAGTTTTAAATTTCAATTTTCATATTGTTTAATATTATCAGCATTGTTTAACGCTTCCCTCAGCTGCAGTTTTGGGTAGTGAAATTCCCTTGCAAACCATTTGTGGAAATATGCTAAGCGCTGCAAAGCGCAATTAACAAAATGGTAGGCAATCGCCGTATTGGATTCCGATTGACAGCAGTAACAAAGCACCCATCGGTAGCGTGATGCTAATCGGGTATCCCGCAATGACGCTATTGACACCGGCCGTCATCGATCCGCCCACGCCTGCTTATGATCCCGGAATTAGTATTCATGAATGTGGCGGCAGGCTAAATAAACTTGGCAACAGAAACGTCCAAGAGAAAAGGACCAATCAATGCAAAGCACTATCAAATCGACATTATCCCTCCTCGTCGGTTCGGGCCCACAAGGGGAACCGGGGGCCGGGGTCAAAGGGGAGGTGGACGGGTCGCCCACCCTTGACCCGTGCGGCCGATATCTGCAAGCGTAGGTGCCTTCGATCCGGTTTCTCAGTCATCTTTGGGGGGGACGGGACCAGAGCGGCAATGGTGAGATAAGTGACTGGATGGCTCCCGAGTCCTGACTCTGTTGTTGTGGTGGTGGATTTAGTGCACTCAAGGTGAGGCAGATAAATCAAAACTACGGCAAAGGGCATCTGAGAGAGGAGATAAAGACGCGAGACTTGCCTGTGAACACAGCAGCATGACGAGCTCCACCACGGAACTGCTGGACTTCATGCACACCAGGCCTGGGGGCGGGAAATACAAAAAGACAGCAAATTGGTGTTATTTGACAAAATGGATGCCTCTAACCAGCCATATGGTTCAAGTGAGCAGTACAGTCGAGTCCATCACGGTTTGGAACAGTACAAGCAGATTGGGGTTTCATTTCCAACGAATTTATGCATTACTGACGGAGATTTGATAGTTTTTCTTCAGTCGACTATGGAGAAAATTGATAACAATTAGAAATTTGGAGGAAACAGTTAAAAACAAAACAAAAAAAAACTGTAAGATAAAACAAAGCAAACAAAAGCTACGGTGTGAAAGTCAAATGGTTCCATGACTCATTGAACAATGTTCAGCAGTGAAAAGTTCATAATTTGCCCAGAATGAATTTGATAACTTCATTATTTTTCATGTACCATTAATACCTTTAAAAACTTTTTTTTTTTTCCTGTTGCTGTCGACCGATGATGACATCACCTGTGCTGAGGAAGTAGGTAACGGCCAATCATGGCTGACCTGTTTTATGGGATTGGTCAGCAAACTGAGCCATGATTGAAAATAATGGAGTTATCAAATTCATTCTGGACAAAATATTTACTTTCTACTGCTGAAAATGTCTCAATGAGTCAAGTATCCCTTTTAGAATAATAAACAAAAAATAAAATTCCATAAATTGGAGTGATCAGCTTTTAAAAAATTAAGTGGTGGAAAAAGGGTGAGACCACGTAAAATAAATAAATAAATAAATAAATAAATAAATACATTTATTCATTAATAAAGCAGATTTATTTGGAGTGACCAGGATTTTTAAAAAGATATTTAAATGAATAACAAACATCTGGTATGTTTTGTAGGCTAGGTAAAAACAAATAAATAAATCAATTTCTGTTCAAATAAATTATAAAAAAATAAATAAAAATAAAAAATTGAAGTGACCAGGTATGAAATAAATCCATAAATAAAAATAAAATGGTGCAACCTTTAGAGACCAAGTTTAAAAAAAATTGTAAAATGTATTAGCTAACATCGTACCATCTGCAAGTATTGATGTGACTAATGAGCTAACATGCTGCTAATGTAAACTAATACATATTTGAGCTTTGTATTACAGGAACAACTTGGGCCGGCATATGTCCCCTATTGATCCCTAATGGCCGAGCGTGGGGCCCGTTTGAAGTGTCCGAAAGCCCAGACGAAGAGATGGGACGCGGACATGTACAAACACACACCTCCCCCTGCTTGCCTTCTACACGGTCGCCCCCCCCCCAAGACCCCCTCCTGCAACTATCAATCAACTTTCCATTTTGTTTGGTGGCAGCAGACATCCCAAACACTGCTATTAGGGGCCTGGCCTCTGACCCGGGCCCCTGGAAACCTTCAAGGGCTGCTACCGGCTCATCACGCTACTACTGCGTTAAAGGCAGCTTAAGCGGCAGGGACGAAGCCCGACCGACCAGAAGGTGGCGTTCCCGAATTTTTTGGAATCCGATTTGCCAGTCTTCACCAAGATGCTCTCTCATATGACAATGACCAACCACCACGAACAGTCGAGCTGGTTTTTTAACCAGCAATCAAAAACACGTTTATAGTTGTCATCCGACATATTTTTTGGGTTTCCAGAGTGTGACGATATGTCGATATCACGATAAAGCGTGATACTTTGCCTCCCGACAGATTATCGATACGCCTACGCAGGTATCGCGATATTTGTAATTAATATACAGCCACTATATAACGGCTCCATTGTTCATTACTTGGCGGACCGCTAGGGGGAGCACCTCATAAGAGTGGTGAGTGGTGAGTGGTGAAATGACAGGTGAAGAAGACTCATGAGCTTACTTTAACTTGTATAAGACATTTATCTGTCCAACAACTGACTCAGTTCTGCATACATTTCTATGAAAAATTTATCTTATATGTATATATGTATGTATGTTTGTAAAAGTATATGTATGTATGTATAAATGTATCATTTTTAACATTTTAAAACATTTTATGTTTTGACTTTTTTTAAGGTATACTTGACTCATTGAACCATTTTCAGCAGTGAAAAGTTCATATTTTGTTCAGAATTCATTGGATAACTTCATTATTTTCATGTACAATTAATGCCTTTAAAAAGAATTTTTTCTACTTGTTGTCGACTGGTGATGACATCATCCGTGCTGAGGAAGTAGGTAACGACCAATCATGGTTCTGTTTTCTGGGGTTGGTCAGAAAACTGAGCCATGATTGGTCGTTACCTAATTCCTCAACACAGGTGATGTCATCTTTAGTGGACAGCAAGTAGAAAAATGTGTTTTTAAAAGTATTAATTGTACATGAAAAATAATGACGTAATCCAATTACAAGTAATTCTGAACAAAATATTTACTGCTGAAAATGGCTCAATGAGTCAAGTATCCCTTTAAGAAAGACACAAATTTGTTCAAAAAAGGTGGTCTCTGCTAAGAAGACATTTGTATTTGTTATTTAAAAAATAAAAAAAATAACACTCACTGTGAAGAAGCCACCAGTTTTAATATTGTGTTTCAATGATGGTACAAAAATAAACTATTTTGTCATTGAAAAAACAGTTTATATTCCTTGAGTAGTTTTATCATAGATTATCGTGGATTTATGACCTGACCAATATATCGATAATCGCGGTATCGTCATATCGTGAGACAATTATTATCGTGAGCCTTGTATCGCATATGGTGAGGTACCCAGATGTTCCCACCCCCAGTTGCCATACGTCCGGAATGCATCCAAAACAGTCAAACATTCTCAACATTCCCAGCCGCCTTGAACGCATCATCATACTCACTGGTGCCCTCGATGAGGAGCTCCTGTCCGTGACTGCCCAACAGGGTCCGGGAGAGGAACGGAGCAAAGTCCACAAAGATCTCTCTGAGGAGGGGGGCCGCCTTCTCCAGGGCATGCTCCAAACGCTCAGAGATGCTACAAAAATGATCATCGGGATGGCGTGAGGTGCAAAATGTCAGGCGACGAGTTCAAGGTCATGTTTTTTTTGTTTCTTTTTAATGGTGAACACTTGAATCAATATAAAAAGGTATTTACATGAATGTGTGTGTAAGGGTTGGGGGAAAAAAAACAATAAGATGAATCACCTCATATTGGGGGCTGTGTGCTGGGTCACAGGGGAGAGCGCGGGGACAGATGGCAAGCTAGCGCTAGCTGGAACCTGGCCGCCTGCTGCAGGGGGAAATCATAGAACTCTGTTATTAGTCTGGACTCACACTTACACGCACACGCACGCAAACACACACTCAAGGCAATACATTATACGGCCAGCGAAGCGCCATAAACCGGCGTGGAAACATGCCTCTTATGAAATCATACAATGGCTTCCATTCAAATGCTGGAAGAGAGGGGAGGGGTGCGATTTATGGAGGAGCAGGGCAAGTGGGGGTACAAGTATCATTTTTATGGTTAAGATAGCGGATGATGTACTCCGGGCACAATACGTCTTCCTTATCAATTTACAATTCAGAGCTTTTCATGATGGAGGCCTCTAAATTACATACTTAGAGCCTGGTAATGTTTCACTGTCACTCGCTTAGCAGGAGCTCCCCCCAACCCCAACCCCAAGCCGCCCCTTGTGCCGGGAAATAAGATTGCACAATTTGGAAACTGACCTAAATAAAATGTATTTGGATTTTGCTTTTAATTGGTATTTGTGTACTATGGTACCCTTTATGGTGAAGACAAAGAAAAAATGATGCAAGCCAGACAAAAATGATAAATACATTTACAAATATTTGAAATACATAAGATTTTATAAATTTTATAAAGGAAATTCAAAAATAAGCTTTTTTTTCATGCACAAGTATAATTCATCATAATTTCATAATACAAATATTCATTGTAATAAAATGTCAGTTTTTAAAACAAAGAAAATCGTTTTTATGCCAAATGAATTGTAATATAAAGCCAATTAAATAGAAATGTTTTATTAAAATGAAAAATATTAAATCAGCCATTGATTTAAACCAATTTATTACCCGCTATCACAACCAATTTTGATTCATGTATCAGAATTTAGCTAGTTCATGGACAATTTAATATTTTTATTTAAAAAAAAATGTTTTATACTAAAATGAAATGTAATATAAAGCTGATTAAATAGAAATGGTTTATTAAAAATGAAAAATATTAAATCATCCATTGATTTATAATTTAAACCAGTTTATTCATTATATCACAACCGATTTTGATTCATATTTGAGAACTTAGCTAGTTCATGGAGAATTTAATATTTTTATTTTACATAATTCTATTTACTGGTTTTTGGCACCAAAAAACATCCGTCTTAGTTACTAGTTGTCTTTCTATTAGCATTTTCATACGATTCTGTTTTTCAAAAATGTTCTAAATATAATTTGAAGATGAATCCCTGAGCTTTGTGTGATCAAGTGTCGCAATGCTATGTGTACTGAGGCCTTAGATAAGCACATTATGCTACACAAGCCCCACAAAAGCGCAGCATTGTTGAATAAATATTGATTTGTTGTAAAGCCAAGTAATCCAGTCTGCACCCTGCTCGCCCTATGCGTGCGCGCGTGTGCGTTATCTACTGACCGTCTGCAGAGGTGCTGGCCTGCGATGCATCTCCAGACGAAACCACAGCCACGCCATCAGCGGGCGTCACAGCGGGCACGGTGGGCGCAACGGGAGCGGGAGCGGGAGCGGGAGTGGCAACGGCGGCAGAGGCGGTCGGCACCTGAGACGTCACACCTGCTTTCTTGGGCGCAAGGACGACACTCCTGCGTGACAAAACACAAATATTCACGATACAAAAATTGTGCTCATTGTGGGAAAGCTGAAGCATTCCCACATATGTTATTGTGATTTTTTTAATTCTCCAAACTCCCACATAATACTTCCAATTTACATTGTTCAAATTTCAACTAGCTACAAAAATTGACGCCTCCTGGGGTATATATATATCGTCTAATTCCACATTACTTGCAGTATTTGCTCAATTTAATGTTTAATATCAAGTTTTCCCCATTCATTTTCAATGGCAGAGACATTGAACATTTTCTAAGTCCCACTTTCATATCATCATTACCAGGTGATACTGCTTGGTGGCACAGTTGGTAAAGTACATTGTCCAGTAACCAGGAGGTTATCATTTCATAATTTATCTTTCAATTGATGTCATAACCATTCACATCTTAGCATTCACCTTTCAGCATTCCAGTCTAGTTCAAGCAGAAAGTTTATACACTTTTAGGATTTCTGTGACAACATTTTAGCTTATTTATTTATTGCATTTAGGATCTTATTTATTCAATGCCATTGACTCAATCACGTTTTACAACAATTTTTATAGTGGCATTGATGCCCCATTTTAGATATGAGATCAAACAAAAGTCACAACGTAAACACTTTTTTTCTTTGGCATAATTGTAGAGTTCCAAATTTGTAATTCAACCATTTTTTTTGTAGAAAATCACATTTTCAAGATTTACATAACTCGCATTGTTTTAAATTTTTAGGAAAATTTGATATTTTCTTTATTTTTTCTGCATTGGCAAAGGCACAGAAATGGGAACTCAAATAACATTTTGGTTAAAAAAAACAAAAAAAAATGGCTTTAAAAGTCGCACAAACTTAATTAATCTCATGTGAATCGCTTCAGAGGATCAAGGGATTAACTGGTTCAGCTTTTCTTTTTTCTTTTTTTTGCTGCTGATACCTACCTACTTTACCCCCCTAAAAAAAGCATCCCTACAGTTGAGAGTAAAGTGATCTGGTTTGAGCGAGTGCGGTTGAAACGGCAGCCGGGGAAGCGGGCGGCACGCTGCAGATAAGTCGTCAGTCTGGAGCAGGGCTCTGACAGACCACTGCCCATATCAAAGGGGAGGCTGGCCCTGCTTATCAGTGCTGACACAGGGGAAGCAGAGCCTAATCACTGACTGCTGCTGACACGCGCATGCTTGCAGATGTACAGTCAAACATGCAATGCACATGTTTAAGTGCAGTGGATAGCAGAAAGAGACCAAAGGCTAAGCTATAAGACATTGTCTTGAAGCAGCTGACGCGTATGAGTTAACCCTGGCTAGCCGGATTAGCAAAGTGGGTAGTAAATAGTAAATCCAGTACACAAGTTTAACCAGTCAACCTGAGTTAGAATACAGTGGAACCAATTTAACGCAAGAGTATACACAGGCTGGCCAAGCAGGCTATTGGAGATTTTAACCAGGCTTGTAAAATTATAACACATGCTAGCAAATATAGCCAATGTGTTTACACGCGCAAGCTAAGTTTGTCCGCAGTTAGCTGAGCATCACACAAATTTACACAGACTAGTCATGCTAGCTGGCAGACTAGGAAGGAATGACTACCCCAAGAGTTTATACTAGCCAGACAATTTAGTAAACAGGCTAGCAAATATAGCCAAGGTGTTTACACGCGCAAGCTAAGTTTGCCCGCAGTTAGCTGAGCATCACGCAAGCTTACACAGACTAAGTCATGCTAACTGGCAGACTAGTAAGGAATGAGTAGCCCAAGAGTATATATTAGCTAGCCAATTTAGTAAACAGGATAGCAAATATAGCACAAACTATACTTACACTAGTCAAGTTAGCACGGACGGTAACAAAGATAGTACACAGGCTAGCAAATTTACCACGAGTTAACCCAGGGGAGCCAAGTTTTCCAGTTTATCTCATCAGTTATTTACAGTCCTCCATTTTGTTATTTGGACTTCTTCATTTTGTGTCTTACTATTTATTTACAGGCATCCATTTTGCGACGTTGGTTACTTATAGTCCATTTTGTGACATATCCATCCATTATTTTGAGTCCTTCATTTTGTGACATTTTCAGTCATCCATTTAGCGACATATCCATTATTTACAGTCATGGTTAATATGATATGAATATTTCTGATTGATGCCTTTATTCACAAAACTCAATTTTGTGACACTTTGGTATCAAACAATTTGCTGACTACAAGTAGGTCGCAGACATTATCTTCAAACTTTTGCTTCTGTTCAGATAACCACAACAGATGATGCCCCAATCAGGATGGGAATAAGAACGTACACTGTTTAAATAAATTAAAATAATAATAATAATAATAAGCACAAAAGAGTGCATAAATAGAGTATGTGTGTTTATGTGGAGCCTTCCATCTGCTTGTAAAGGAACCAGTAAATTATTCAGCAGGTCATTAGGCACACTTATCATGAGTGAGCTGCCCTGGACGATTAATCAGACGTCAGCAATGGCAGCCAGCCACAACGCAGGAGGCCCAAGGTGTGTGCGTGTGCGTATTATTGTAATGTTTTAACCTGTTATGTATGCGTGAATGGAATGTGCTCTGCAATTTTGAGGTAAAGTGAGGGCATCTGCGTATGTACATGTGAAACTACATTTTACAACATTTTCATTGTTTTTTTAAATTATTTTACAGAAATCGTTTTTGTGATATAGTCCTCGATTTTACAAAATGTTACAGTGCTCCATTCTGTTGCATATTAGTTACAGTCTTGTATTTTGCAACATTTTTGTTATTGCAGACATTTGTTATTTACACTCAATTTTTGACACATTTGTCACACATTTTATGACATTCCGCTCTTTACAGTCCTACGTGTGATTTATTATTGACAGTCCTCCATTTTGCAAACTACGTTATTTAGAGCGATGGTTACTGTCCTCCATTTTTGCAACAGGTCCATCTTTTACAGTCCTCCATTTTGCGACACATTAGTCATTTACAGTCGCCCATTTTTGAAGAGCGATTTTGAGAAATTCAACTTGCCGTCATTCCTACGCTGCTCGTTTCTGACACGCCGAGTTTCCTCCATTAACAGCACTCCACGATGGACACGGGTCTTCTGTAGGCGCACGGCAGGAATGCAAACAAGTGCGCCCCGTGTATATCCCCCCCGCCGTCCAACGCTCGCACATTCTGCTGATCTAAATCAGCGGCTCGTACAATGACACTGTTTGGTTCTGGTTCGTGTCAGCAAATATTTGCAGACTGCCTGTCATAACAGGGGCACGGCTGAGAAATGGATGGGAGAAATCCACCGGGTCTGTGCTAGTAAATAAATCAGTCGAGGGGGTGCTGGGGGAGGGGGGCATCGGAGGGGGATACTTCACCCTATGACCCACACCCAGTTTTTATCTGGATTTTCTTGTTCCCCCCCCTTACGTCGCTCTCGTAAATCCAACGGCTGGACGAGAAGAGAGGTGGCGTGTTTTGGTAAGCACGTCTGTGTAGAATGTCAACTTGTCGTGTCGCAGGAGAACTTGCGGTAGATGTCAGCAGTGATGGACATGGGAGATGATGAGTGGTAGAGTGCGCTAGGGATGTAACAACATCCAACGATACGATATCACGATATGCAGGTCACGATACAATAATTATCACGATATTGTGGGGGCGTTGGCGATATTTAAAAAAGATCTCATACTAAAAAACACGCAATATTGTGCTTTTGTACATAACAGCAATGCATATAAACCACCTTACAAACTCTAATAACAATATTGCGGCACTTACTTGCTAATGCAAGCACACATTGATCGCTTCACAAGCAAATTAGGTTCCCTTTCATCTGACAATTAGCAGATTTTGAACATAGAAGGCCAAAACATCCCTAATAAAAATTAAATTGCACTAATAAACTAGCTACTAGGGGGTGCTAGATCTTAAAATCTATTATTCATCCATCCATTTTCTTGACCGCTTACTCCTTACAAGAGTCGTGGGGGTGCTGAAGCCTATCCCAGCCGGCTTCGGGCAGGGTACACCCTGAGCTAGTTGCCAGCCAATCCAGGTTAAAATGTAAAAAATTGTTCGAGCAAATTCCTCATTTTGTATTTATTTAGAGTAAAATGCTTCAGCAATTGTGAAAACTTTGGATTTTTTGTTTGTTTTTTGTTTGTTTTTTTTTTGGGGGGGGGGGGGGGGGTTGCACAAATGTAACAAAACTGTCTAAAAAAATAATTCTAATACATATCAGAATTTATTGCTCAATTTTTATTTTTTTTTGGTGGTGCAAATTAATGTTTCAATGTGTTTAATAAGTATTTAGTAATTTAGAAATGTAAAAAAAAAAAAACAAGTTTAGAATTTGTAGTGCAAGATTAGATGATTGAATTAAAAAAAAATAAAAAATAAAAAAAAATAAAAAATCCAGAGGTATAAAAAGGTTCAAATTTTACTATAAAGTATTAAACGTCTCAAAAACCAGGACTGGAATTTTTTCTAGTATATTTTGCCACAAATTTGGCCAAGTCATGTGGTGTAATCTTAAAACGGATTCCAAGTGACATTTCAGGGTGAAATTTTTGTCTGAAAAATTCATAACAATTCAGTACACATTGGTGACTTGGCTCACAAGTTTAATTTGTTCAGTGACCGCCTGTTTTTTTATGTTTGGTCATGTGACATTCACAAGCTGAGCTGTGATTGGTTACCTGTCTGAGCCCTTGTGATGTCATTTTCATTGAGAGCAAGTTGCAAAATGTGTTTTTAAAGGTACTAATTGTACTTGAAAAATAATGAAAATATCAAATTTATTATAGGCAAAATATTAATGTTTGACTGCCAAAAATGGCTAAATAAGTAAAGTTTGCCTTTAAAGGGTCAGAGAAGTTTTGGGTTGTAAAAGTTATTGTGGACTTTTCTAAATGATACTGTTTGATTTTGTAATTCTCTTGGTTTTATTTGTCTGGTTTGAAATTGTTGCTCACAACTCGAGCCAAAAGCGACGGCTCATATCTCAAAAACCTCAAATGGCGTCTCTCTCGCAAGTCGTACTATATTCATTTCCACATTAAGTTGCAAGCGTCTCCAGTACATCTGTCTTATCGTGATTGTTTATGTTAAGCCTCTTCCAGCCCCTGTTGAAGGTGTCTGGCTGCGAACTGGGGGCTTGCGTGCGTAGCATGTGGAGGCTCCCCGAGCTGTTGGTCTATCATTTCCAGCGCTCCCGACGTCCTTCCCTGTAAAAGCGGCCGGCGTGCTGAGCGGGCAGGAGCCAGTCTAATCCCCCTGATATGAGGAGCACCCGCAGACCTGACAAAGCATTCCTCAGATAAAGACACGCCATCATCACCGAGATGCTGCGGAATTCCCACAGTCGGGGAGGGGGAGGGGGCTAGACTCGCTGACCGACTGCGGGGAGGAGGCGTTTTCTTCAAAATGTGAGAACCTCGACTTTGCCGGTCTCCCCCATGGAGGAGTCTCTTACTCATCCTCAAAGTCTAAATGTAAAACAGACCCAAGGTCAGGACCATCGTTCTCACCTGGGCCTGTCTGCGGATTCGCCACATGACATTTTCCCCTCCTCGCCCCGCTCCAGGGTTACCAGCATTTATAGCGGACAGAGTCACGATCCCTCGGTTCAAAGGGGTTTCTGTTACAAAATGTTCCTCCGGATCCTCCGGGGGGTACCGCGTAGAAATGTCTTCAAGGTCGGCAGCTTGTGTCAGGTATGAAACTGTCAACTTTGAAAAGGAATCGCCATATGCAGTCCTGTGAGGAAACTAGTGCTTTTTTTTTTTTTTTTTTGCCCACCAACACACGGGAGCAAAGTGGAAAAACAGGAGGGATAGAACAATTATTATCGGCGCAGATATTTGGCATTTTGACAAATATCAGCATCAGCCTTTTTATGAATCTGAAGGCCGGTTTTAAACAGAATTTGTAGGCTGTCCACACTTGCCGCAATCACAGTTCGAACATATTCAGACTATTTTTTTCAGTCTGCGAAAATCTTTTGAAACTTTTTATGAACCCTGACGAAAAACCCGCATGCATTTTCGTTTAATGAGATAGAGGGGGCTTTTCATTTATAAAAAAAATAAAAATAAAAATAACACTGACACCGGGAACTTCCTACACTTATTTTTTAATTAAATAAATACGGTAATTGAAATTTTTTTAAAATATGTTGAAGTTTTGGAGAAATATTAACTGTAGAAAAACTTTAGGGAACCATTTACTTGGTTGTTTTTTAGTTTTTTTTTTAATTTACCCTGGAAGCTCCCTGCAATTTTTGTCATATTTTTTAAACAAAGCTTTAAATTCTTTATTGCAATTATTGACCCATGCAATATGCATCTTGCAATGACATGCAATAAGTTTCATGTGGAATTTCAATGCTTTTATCTGAATTTGGCCAGTCAGCCGCTAACTAAAATGTGCACCACCATCCAATAATTGAACATTATCAAAGGTAACTACAATTAATAAATTAAGATTATATTGCGTTTGCTTATTTTTCTACATGAAAAAAAAATATTTCTTTAGATTATAAAAATGACTTTTCTTTATGTACATGTTAAATATCGCAATATCGATATCGCTATATTGAGCAACTATTGCATGATTTTCCAATATCGTGCAGCTCTACTGTATGGCCACTAGGCATAGGATTGTCCGCTTTTAACATTCAAGTCCATTGACAACTCCATTGACTCAATGATCAGATGACACCACTCTACACAAGAGCTAATCTCCGTTATTTTGTTTTAAGACAATATGCAATTTTTTTTAAAACATTTTGTTTTGAGCTGATGATTGACAATGACATAATTTCCAACTGCAATTTAAAAACATATGGCTCAAGTAGCATTGACCCCATGAATTGTGCTCTTTTCCACGCAAAATGACAATTGAGCCTATTGTCCAAATTTAGTATAAATGTTTTTTTTTCTTATAACAGATTGTGTTAATCTATCTCCGATATGAACATTTTAGTGTGAAGAGACGTGCTCACCTGTCAAAAGACCGGATCTGCATGGAATCCCTGGGAAGGTCACCCACGCCCAGCGCGCTTCCCAGAAAAGCGGGCGGCAGCAGGCCGGGGTCCACCATGACGTCGCCGGCCGGTGCGCTGACCAGACTGCGCAAGATGTCCTTCACGTTCTTGCCCTTGGCGTCGGCGGGTCTGACCTCAGACGACAGCGTGGACAGGGCCTCCGAGATGGCGTCGGGGCCGTGAGTCGGACCCCCGGAAAAGGGTGTCTCCGCTTCGCCGGCCGTGGTGATGGAGGCGTGCTCGTCACCGATGCCGGAGTCGTAGCGGCGGAGGGAGACGCCGTTCTCCGACTCTTGACCGGCAGACTGGGTACTGCTGTCTGCACAGAACATAATCATTCAATTAAGTTGACTGTTAAAGGACTAATTTTCTTCCAAAACTGTATAAATATGTTCTATTATAAATGCATTAAGTGTCCCAAAGACGTATTTATACGTTTTTTATGTTTCTTTATGCTATACAGCTAGAGCATGCAGAAGGCTTTTATGCAGCCTCCCAACTGCAGTGAACGGGTGAAAAAAAATGGTAGTAATTACAAAAACGGCCAGCAGATGGCAGCAGAGTATAAGAGATCAACCAAGGCCATGATGAAATCAAGCTGTTTCCCCACAATTCTAAGCAGATTTGTGAATAATGATGAAACTTAACTATATTCTAATGGAAACAGATACAAATTTACTTATTTTTCCTGATGAAAAAAAAAAAAAAAAAAAAAAAAAAAAGAGACTAATTTTTCTTTTGGTTGCATGTTTTTATAGCAATAGAACACAATATTCTGTGGGCCTTGCAAAAATCAGTCAAAATCCAGTTAAACAGCCGGGAGCGAACGGGGGTTGTTTCAGTGGAAATGGCTACGACTGAATGAGTTAAAGTTTAATTAACCTAAAAAATCCGATTGGGGTTTCAATCGGACCTCCGATACCTGTGCTCCGGGTCGACTGTGATCGCTGGGGATGCTGGTTGTCGTTGTGGGGCTCCAAGATGTCTCGGTACTTGGACACCATGAGGACGGAGATGAAGTAGACCACGGCCAGAGCCAGGAACTGAGCCTGCTTACTGTCCTCCTAGAGCAAAACAAGCATACTAAACCACATCTGTATTTGCATGTGTTTGTGCATATGTATGCATGTATGTTCTCCAGTAAGTGCCACTGGAGTCCTCTAAAGTCACTTCAGGTCTTCTTGGAAGTCAATGTGCACGATGCTACTAGCGAGTGGAAATATTTGCCGAAAATGATAACAGTAGCAACTTAAGTATATAGTCAAAATAGAATATAAGAAAGAAACAGTGGAATATTTAATATTCTGGAATCGGCCTACTTTTTTCCCCCTCTACAACATGCTATGTCGTCGGCATCATTTATTTAAAAAAATTCAGATTTCATCACATTTTAGTCAACAAAAAAAAATAATCTTTAGTCATTCAACTACTACAGAGGCTTAGCTTTGTTTATGAACAATAGAAATTAGAGTTTCAAGTAACGGTTTTAAGTGTGGTTTAGGGTTTCAAACAAGGCTTAGGCTTTCAAACTGTAGTTTCAAGAAAGATTGGTGTTTGAAATTAAGGTTTCTGACAAAGGTAGATTGTCAAATTAGGGTTTCAAATCAGAGATTAGTCTTGAACAACTGAATGCTATTTTATAAACTCTACAATTTAGAAAAGAGAATAAAAACAATTCATTTCGGTTGGTTGGTTGACTTCATTTTATTTATATTTTTTTTATAGATTAGATAAATGCAGTGCTTAAAATGTCACTGCTTTATTTATGGAGAAAAAAAAAACTGAAGTGATAAATCCACAGATTTTTTTTTGCATTATTGTTGAAATCTGATTTATGACTTTCTGATTATGTTTATACCACACTTGTCTGGTACAATTTTATGACGGCATCTTAGTAAACAGCTTAAAGACTGAAAAGTGTTTAGTAAGTTAACTGAAGTAGAAAAAAAAATGTCTTTCATTTTAACACTTCAAACCCCAGGGTTTTCCTTACCCCTATGGGGCTAGATGGTAGCAAAGCCAAATGGCTTAGCCTCAGTGATTATTAATTCATAGTTCATCTTTTGCCATTAGCGCAAGATGAACCTACAAAACCAAAACATGTATGTACGTAATAAATCTGATATGGTTTATTGCAATGAATGTATTGCTTGTACTTGTTGAGGAGAGTGACAAAAGTGGTGTTGGTGGTGGTGGTGGGTGTATGCAATGACTATTTTTAAAAATTGCTCAGCCGTACTATAGATACGGTATTGAGCTATAGTTAGGGTTTCAGACAAAGGTTAGGGTTTTGAATTAAGGTTCTGCGTCAATATGAGGGCTACTTGTGGGCCTATTGATTTTATTGACTGTAATCGTAAATGGAACAGTGTTACTTTAGTTGGTGGAAACACAAAGCCCCGAGTCAAGCATGTGTGCGTGCGTGTGTGCGTGCTTTCCACAACTCACAATATCCCGGAAGACGACAGCCCGGAGGCGGTTGATGTCCATGTCCTGCAGCAGCCGCTCAAAGTCGCGCACGGGAGACACCCCGCCCGTCACCGCGTCCACGGGACTCTGCGCCAATCAAAAGGAGACGTTTGATTGGTTCGACGAGACACACAAACGCGTACGGGCAGGGTTTCCTCCGGTGGGAGGACGGCGTCCTTAACGTAATGGCTTTTCTATAGAGCGGCTGCATTATGAATGAGCTTTAACACACACATACACTCGGCGGCGGTTCAGGGAAAGAACGGCGTGACTTTTACTGGAAGTCGCTGGATCGGATCAACAAAATAACAATGACAAAAAGGAGCAGAGTAATACAATCAGCTATGAGCTAATGCAATAACGTCGAGTAGTCAGTGGTCAATGGGGGGGGGGGGCTTCAATCTGGTGTGGAAGTGACTACAAGGGTTTAAAAAAAAAAAAAAAAAAAAAAAAACACGAGTGGAAGAAGCCACCCTGGGTATGACTTGCCTGTGCGGACACAGATTTGCCAGGAACGGCTGCGATTGCTTCTTTGCTGAGCTTCAGGTGAGCCTGCTGACACTCCAGGCAGTTTCTCACAGCCATCGCGCACACTACCAGAAGAAAGAAAGGAAGAGATTCAAAATGGAATTAACGACCAAATGAGGGTTCAGCTAAGTTAGAGGGGGCTGCATGGTTTCATTTCTGCAACCGTTCTTTGCAGTTGAGAGGCTGCATCAAAGCCTTCTGTATGCTCTAGCATAAAAAAAAACCGCATAAATACGTCTTTGGGACACTTAAAACATAAAAAAAAATGTATTTACACGTTATTGGGAGCAAATGAGTTAAAATAGCTGTTTTGACTGCTCTAAAGCAAACAAAACAATAGTAGAAGAATTCCGTAGTGTCAGAAATGAGAGGGAAAAGAACATGCGTATTGCGTGTGACACGGGTGGTGCCAACAGCGTCAGCCCGGTTCACTGTGTCTGCTCCAAGGTCGTACAGTGCAAGGTGTGCTCTTGAATCACACAAATAATCACACTCACACACGCTTGCATGCGTGCGTGTGCGCGTGACTGCTGAGTCGGCAGTGAGACACACTTTCCCCTCGTTTGCAACAAATAACATCTTATACCCGGGATGCAACTTCCCTTCACATGTGGCACACTTGTAATCTAATGTCATCTCATGTCATGTCATCTATTGTAATCCACAACCCCCCCCACTCACTGCTACCGCCGCTTGACAACTGACAAATCTCAGCCATTTGGAAAGCCAAGGAGGGAATTATTCCGTCTGGAAATGGCCTGGCTTTTTCCATTAGGACCACTCTCTCATACGGCCATTTGTAAAAAGGAGACGGAGGGGAGGAGAGGAGCGGGGCTGGTAGACGCTAAAACCTTGTTACGCTCTGACCAAATCAGATTAGGCGCCTTCAATGGGAAGCACATACCTCATCAAATATTCATTTCATAACAAACGCGACTGCTGATTTTCCAACACTGGACCTGCAGGAGTGTCGTGCTGCTTGTTGCTTTTAACTTAGCACGTTACAAAATAACGTTTTAAAATGGAGTTCCGATTTCAAGTCGGGGTTTCACGATACACGGTAGCAGTTGCGCAGCTGAGGCTATTATGGATAAATCACTACATCACGATAGCGACCATTTTACGACTTTCGCCATGCGGTGGGGGTTATAATAACAAGATAAGGTAAGGAGAGCTCACAAAGGTAATTTTTCAAAAAGGGAAAACATAAAAAAAAATAAATAGAAAGTCAGGAAGTGACAGTACCAAGGCGGAGGCACTGTCGCAGGATGCCGCCCGACGACATGTTCTTCTCGGCCTCGATCTCGGCAAAGTTGAGCGAGCTGGCGAAGACCAGAATGTCCATCAGGCTTACGAGGCGCTGCAGGAAGGCCACGGAGGAGTCCAGCGTCAGGCCCTGAGAAGGCTCGATGTTCTCCAGCTCGTGCTGGAGGCACGACAGACGGCACAGGTATGAAAGCAGCAGGGCAAATGGAGCATATGTAGACACCCATGTGTTTACAAACAAAAATGACCATTGTAAATAGTTCTTGTATTCAACAGCAGGTGGATGAGGGTGGTGTCTATTCGGGGGAAATGTAAATGATGCATATTTGATTTATTTATTTATTTTTTAAACTTTTTTTAAAAGTATATTGACAAATCTTCTCTGCATTAATTACAAACTTGCATACTAAAGCTCATTGACAAGTTTTTCATTTATTTATTGTAATTTTTTTTCCCAAAAAAATTTCTGGCATCATCAAAATCTAGTCAGTAAATATTTGGTTTTAATGAAGTGGACAAAAAGAAAAAGAAAACTAGTTATTCAAAGAGAATTACTTTAATTGTAAACTGAGAAGAACAAAGCAAATGATTCTTCACTACATTTAGGGGGAAAAGGAAGAAAAAATTTATTAAAGTCAACTAAATTGTTGACATTGTTTTTAGTGAACAAATGGTCTTTACATTGTTCAAAAACTAATGATTAAAATAATATGTGAATATTTAACTTCAATTTATTTTATTTTTTTTATTAAAAAAAATGTATGCTACCATACTTCACTTTAAAAAAAAAAAATGGTGGGATTATATGGACAGTAAAACTAACAAAAAATAAAGGCACAGTTCTTTGCTACAATATTCTCAATTCAATTCAAAATGTTTATTTCATTCTTTAAAAAAAACAAATGAAAGGGGACAGAAAGAATTAAAACTTGTGACATATGCCCCTGATCATAAAATAAAATAAAAATGAAACAATAAAAATAACAGTAATCATAAAGAAAAAAAAATCTAATTAAATTACATACATTGGTAAACTACTTAAATGTAATTTTATTTTATTTAAATCAACAAATATTTCCTACATGAATCAAAATCTAGTAATACAATTTATTTTAATACAAAAAAATAAATTTTACAGTAGATGAACACATTTATGTTTAGCTCCAACTTCAAGGCTTGAGTAAAATCAATGGCCCTACTTCCTGTCGGCATCTATTTAAGGTCGGTGCTTAATATTGCAAGCGGAGAACACACTTGTCTGAATTTCGACATGGACATTGCAGTAAATGCAGTTAGAAACAACAATAAATCTGCATTCCCGGGTCACACGGAAGGACAGCATCCCATAAAAGAGAGGTCAGTCGACACAAAAAAAAACAAGCTAACGATGTTAAGGAAGCGGCTAACGTCAGCAAAAGGTCAATGCCGTGCTTTCCTCTTGCGCGTGGCCATTGGCTGGAGACTTACCGAGGAGGAGGTGGCGGCGGAGAGCAGCGGCAGGATGCCGCCGCACGCCATGACCAGGTTGTCCACCACCTGCGAGATGAGGTGAACGCTGTTGTGCACAAACACCACATTGTCACTGCTGTTCACGAAGTCCAGGACTGTCTTGGTGGAGTGGCTGAATAGATAGAAAAATATACCAAATTCCTGTTTCAGACAAGAGTTTTGCAATTTAGGGTTTCAAGATCAGGATTGATTATGTTCCAACATCAAGTGGTCATCTTTGTACACCGTCAAATTCATTTACTTTCGCAAAAAAAAAACACTGGTTGCCAGCCAATCGCAGGGCCGATGTGATATTGATTATTCTATTTTTATTATTATTATTATTTTAACCCAACCCGATTGTTATTAGTCCAGTAAAGGTTCAGTCAACAGAATCCTGGCCTACCTCCTCCACGCTTGCACGTCGGTCTCAATAGCAAAGAGCAGATCGGTGAGGAGGCGCTGGTGCATGTGGGACCAGCGGAACTCTGGGATGCGGAACATGGTGGAACGCGGCACCGAGGTTCCGCTCTCTCTCGACTGGGTCGAGGAGGGTCCGCCGGCTGCTGTTGTTGTTTCCTGTAAACACCACAATGATGACGTTACAGAGGACACACGACGTCAAAGTTGAGTTTTGAATTGTTTGTGTACTAGTGTTAATTCGATCAGCCATTTTTAAATTTTGTCTGTTTTAGTCCAGTGTCAATCATGCTTGTTAGTTTTTAAGGTAGTTTGTCAACCTCATCCAATTTTTATTTAGTCAATTATAAGTCTAGCATTTTAGTCTTTATTTGAGTCCAAACATTTTATTCGTCTAGTTTTAGTCAACAAAAACTGTCAATGTTTTAGTCAGGACAATCATTTGACCCCTGTATATTTTTTGTTAGCATATAATGTTGAACATTTGGATCTAAAATTATTTCACATAAAATGTTCTCTCATCTTTTTGATGCAAACCAACTACACACACACAATAACAGTATATCAACAAGTGGCTACTATGGCCCCATGCTATGAGCTAGTAAGTTAGCAAGCATTAGTTTGCGGTTGGATTAGCATTATTGTTGGTACTTATAGCCGTTGGATTGATGTTACATAATAACTATAATTTACCTTTTTTTTTTTTAACCATTCACCGTGAATCCACTGCCTGTTTGTTGTTCCATGTCTGCTAGCTGCAGATTTGAAAGGGGGTGTGTCACTGTGTCACATGACATTGTCACAGTGACAGCTTAGCAGGGATAAGATTTTACAAAAACATATTTTCATCTCGTTTTTGTTCATTAACTAAAATATCCATAGATTTTTGTCCAGTTTTTATTAAAGGGATACTTTACTTATTTAGCCATTTTTGGCAGTCAAAAATTGATATTTTGCCTATAATAAATTTGATATTTTCATTATTTTTCACGTACAATTAGTACCTTTAAAAACACATTTTGCAACTTGCTGTCGACTGAAAATGACATCACAAAGGTAACCAATCACAGCTCAGCTGTTTTCTTGGTTTGGTCATGTGACATTCACAAGCTGAGCTGTGATTGGTTACCTGAGCCCTTGTGATGTCATTTTCAGTCGACAGCAATTTGCAAAATGTGTTTTTAAAGATAGTAATTGTATGTGAAAAATAATGAAAGTCAAGACAGACAAAATATTAACTTGTTATTGCTATAATGGGCTAAATAAGTGAAGTATCCCTTTAATTGAAGTACCTTTTCGTCTCACCTTCATTAGTTGACGAAAATGCATATTGATTTAGTCCCACTTATTGTTTATTAATGGGGGTTTTAGTCTAGTCTAGTCTAGTTTTAATCCGGTGAAAAATGTGTGTTGACGAAATGATAATTGTTTCGTTTTTGTTGACGAAATTAACACTATTGTGTACAAATAGTTGGGTGTCTAAAGTGTCTGCCTACCCATCAAGTGTGAAAT
The DNA here is from genome assembly GCF_051991245.1 of Festucalex cinctus. Classification (NCBI taxonomy): domain Eukaryota; kingdom Metazoa; phylum Chordata; class Actinopteri; order Syngnathiformes; family Syngnathidae; genus Festucalex; species Festucalex cinctus. The sequence goes on along the minus strand of NC_135416.1, from coordinate 4,196,725 downwards.
GAAACGATCAGGTAGATCTTTTGTGAGCTATTTCCCTAAACGTGCCTACAAGCGAGCTGTTGGCTGTATACGTCACCAATAATATCAGATTTGTTATGAAAACGATGCATACTGTTGAGTGTGCCTCCTTCAGTTCGAGCCTCTCCGTATCTAATGCTACATTGGCCACATCCAGACGGGCTATTTTGATTTCTTTGGTCTTCTGGCCAGCAGCGCTCCTGACGGTGCCACTAGAAGGGGATTCCTCTCCGGAGCCGGTTGTTTCTTGACTCGGTGAGACGGAGTCCGAGCCTTTCGGAGTCTCCTGTCCTGTAGAGGGTGCTGTGGGCTGCTGGTCCTTAGAAGCGGGTTCCTCTTCTGGCGGTGTCACATCTTCTTTATCATCCGCTTCGGGGGTCTTTGGTGCTTGGAGGGTCTCGGCACTCTCGGGGACCACTTTATCTCCAGGTTCTTCGTTGTTGTCTTCTAAAGCAACTTCCTGCATTTCGCCAACTTCCTGCTTCATGTCACGACCTTCGTTTTTCCCAACCGCGTCGTCCTCGGTTGCAGCGGAGGCGTACGACGACGACTCCTGGCTGTCATCAATGGGCTCGCTGACGGAGGACACGTCCACCAAGTCCTCATTGAAGACTGAGGCACCACCCAGCAAGCTGTTGTCCAGAGGGACCGCAGACTCGGGAGACTCTTGGTGGTTCTTGGGCTCATCTTTGGCTGCTGCTCCATTCATAGAGTCTTCATCTTTACTGACTTCTCCCTCAACTGGTACAGGTTCTTCACGCTTAGGTTCTTGTAGATGATCTGCCTTCTCAATATCAATTGTTGGCTCCTGTTGGTCTGTTTTTCCACCCTGTTCCTCTAAGTTGTTGGTTGGAATCCCAGCATCTTCTTTGGAAGCCTCTTGAGCCAGCCTCTGTTCATCCTCCACCACTTTGGACACGGTAACAGACGTCTCTAGCGGCTCAGTGGAAGGTTCCTCCACGGTGAGCTCAATGACGGTGGAGGGCGGTCCATTGGTACAGTCGCCGGCCTCGGCGCTCTGGCTGACTCCGGAGACGGTTCGGATCGTGCCGAGAGACGCGGCGGATTCCTCGCGCCTGTACTGGCGGAACATGCGGGACAGGTGCTCCTTGTGCTGCTCGAAGGTGACCTGTACAGACACAAACCAAACATTTACTGCCATAAAAAGAGAATGAAACCACGCGAAGGATATATATAGCCCAGGTGAGATTAGATGCAGAACAACGCCATGATACGAAACATGTCGCAGTAAGACACAATACGATATCATTAATATAGAGTACTTAACTCATTCGCTCCCAGCCATTTTCACAGAAGCAATCCCTTTCGCTCCCGGCTGTTTTACTGGATTTTGACTGATTTTGAAAGGCCCACAGAATATTGTGTTCTATTGCTATAAAAACATGGAACCTACCAAAAGAAAGATTAAAGTCTCTCTAAAGGAAAAAAAAAAAAAAGTATATTTCTATCTGTTCCAGTTTTGTAGCAATTAGTATTAGAATATAGCTAAGTTTCATCATTATTCACAAATTTAATTAGAATTGTGAGTATTTTAGCTTTTTTTTCCCCAACACGGCCCTGGTTGATCTCCTTTGCTCTGCTGCCACCTGCTGGCCGTTTGTGTAAAAACTACAATTTCTTCAACTGTTCTTTGCAGTTGAGAGGCTTATTCAAAACCTTCTGTATGCGCTAGCATACAAAAACGTATAAATACGTCTTCGGGACACTTAAAACATTCAGAATAGAACGTATTTATATGTTTTTTTGGGGACAAATGAGTTAATAATCCTTTGGTGAGAATTAATGATACGATAAAATGTGGTTTGATCCGAATGTAATGTGATATGTGATGTAATGCATTAACTAAACAAAGCTAAGGTCTCATTTCACTTCACAACGTGATTCAGTTCGGATCAGAATAGTACCATCTTGGGAGAAAAGTAGCTTCAAGTTGCACTCTCTAACAATTTGCCCCCAAAAAATCTTTACAATAGCCTATTTATTTGACCAATTATGGCTGAAACATCTTCTAATTAGTAGTGGTTCACTTCTGCAAGCCTCTGGCCAAAAGTTATCCTGCCCTCTGCGGCTCATGTGCGTAATGTGTACGTGAAGAAGGGGTTATGTAGTTTCAATTTTTGGCCACAGGTGGCAGTAGTGATTTGGAATTCAATTTTCTGCATTCAGCAGCTTTAAAACAATGTAACCTGATTTTGGCAACAACAACAAAAAATCATTTTCATTTTAGTTTACTATAAAAGCTAACATGTTATCATGACTGTAAATTTGTATATTTGCAAGATATGAAAAAAAACATTGAAAAAAAATGTGAAAAGACTATTCAATTTTCTTTGATTTCTTAGCCAATAATATTTACAAAATTCAATTTATGAGGCTAGCATAATGTCAATCAGATAGCATTTGAGGCTAACCGTGTCATGTTAAAAACCCCTCCCCTCTCTTGTACGCGCAGCTACTTAAGACCTATTAACCCCGATCAGTCTGCCGAGCATCAGATAGCGCTTGGAGGGATCAGACTGCTCGTTCGTCCATAACCACAATGGTTGGCGGTGGCGTTTGAGGAAGAGGCCGCGCTTGTAAGCGGTCATAGATTAGCGGCGGATGCTATTAGCGCACGTCTGCGAGCAGTGTGGCGTGCGTGTCCGGCATCGGAAAATCCTCCCACGCCTAATGCAAGACCTCGCATTAATCACTGGGGCTGCACGACAGAAAGTCAAAGATGGTGGTGGAAATGGATGGGGGGGGGGGGGGGGGGTCTTGAGTGAAACTAGACCCACTTTGCAATTTTTTTATTTTTTTTACCTGGGGCTATTTGGACAGCAGGGAATGAGAGAGGCTTTGAGGGCTAAAATAAATAAATAAATAAAATAAAATAAAAATAAAAAATTGACAAATACCGGACGCAGACAAGTAGAAAGAAGGTGAGTAATTGGAATGAGAAGAAAGTAAAGCCGGGAAGAAAGCAGGCTGATTGTTTGTAATTAATTAGGCGTTATTGTTCTAAATTAGCCGGCTACAAGGTTGCTCATTAATCTTCTGTAGTGGGAAGCAGTGACTGCTAATCCATAGCTGCCTCCCGAGTGCGGCAGCAGTTCTTGTTCCAGCACCCCCGCCGCCTCCCCCCCCTCCTCGACGTCGTTCTCTCCCGGACTTCAGAGCTGCCACGCCATTAGTTTGGCCTTAATTGGACTTTAGGCCAGTTCTCACAATTAAAAGGCTGCATTACACTTGCCGTGGAAATGATGTGGTAGGCGGAGCGGGACATAACATGCTGGATTCAAATGGTGTCGGGGGTGGTCCGTTGTCAAGCTTAAAAAAAAAGCTTCTTTATTTTAAATGTGCTTTTTTTTTTTTATATATATATTTCCGTAGTTTTCATGTAACATGAGGATTTTTATATTAAATCAATTGATCACTTTCAAAAGATATGATTACCAGCACTGGCTGTTTTCAAAGATACTTTCTCTAGATACCCAACAACACAGTATAATCAGGTACACTCACGTTAATCATTTCAAGACTTGTGATAATCGTGTCTTTGCTGACTTTGGAGTGAAAAAAACCCCTCAAATTTGGATCGATTGCCCTGTGTGCGTATCGCGCCAAATTCCGCACAAATAGCAGATTATAGCACCAGAACAAAAGAGGCTTGTGGCAAACACATCTCAGAATGGGTTGTCTCCAATTTTTTACAGCGCGTTTGAGGCTAAAGAAACTAAATCATGAAGTGGCACCATATTTGCCAAGGCGCGTTCGCTCTCGTGAGGATTGCTCGTATTTATGAAGCCCCGTTCCTCCGACGAGTCCCGCGCCACTCCGATGAATATTCAATGGGCGCGTCGGGTAGGAGAAGGGCTTCCTCGAGAGGGAAAAGGCGAGAACGTGCGCCTGGCGACTCGTTTTCAAAGACACGCACGCGCGCACACGCACACACACAGCCCTGCAGCAGTGGGAGGAGAGAACAACAGTGACAAACAGCTCCGGCGCTACAAAGGTGGCAGCAAATCTATCAAACGGGACAATAAAATTGCAATTGAGTTTCTTTAGCTTTTTTTATAGCGCATGCATGTATCTTTTGTGGCGAATCAGAGCGCTCGTAAGTGTGTGTGCAGAGCTGGAGTCTTACAAGAGCTACTGTACACATAGGGCTTATGTTTTTATAGCCAATTTTTTTTGCTTTCAGTCAGTTAGTAGGATTATGGGAAAAAAAAAATACAATTCTATTAAGCTTTGAGAAGAAGTGTATTACAGGCAAAGAAAAAACTAAACTCAAGTGAGATTTTGAATAAGGCTGTAGAGCCCGGATTTATTTATTTTTTTTATTAATTTCTCAGGGATAATGAATGTAACATGCTGTTGCTGCATGGCCATGTAAAAACGTGAGACAGGCTTTAGTTACATGCTCTCTCTTAGTAGCCTTCTTGGAAAACAAAGAACGACATTTGGTGACTTAGACTCGGGACAAAATGGACGCCACACGGCTTCACTGTAAAGCAGAGGAACCATTCTGATCATAACAAAAATAAATATAGAAATACAAATTAATTATGTCAAAATATCATGTAGTCATGGTTGTACATAACTATTATATAATGACAATCATATAATATAAAATTCCATATGATTATAAATAAAAAGTATAATTTAGTCATAGCTGCACATCAATTACATTCATTTTCATTCATTCATTCATTCATGGAGCCTGGATTCGAACCTATGACCTCTGCACTGTGAGGCGAATGTGCTAACCAGCCACACCGACCGTGCTCTCAATACATAAAAAAATAAAAAAAATAAAAATAAAAAACACAGAATAGTAATGTTGGAAAAAATCTATTTATAAATTGATGATGAAAATAAAGCTTAAATAATAAAATAAAATGCTAAATATGTTTTAAAACATTTGAAGAATATGTGAATAATTACAAATAAACAAAATTGCCTATTACTGTTGCAGTCAATAATATAGTTCAGTTATAATTGAAGTTATGATGATGTACTGTCACTTGTGCATGCATTCCATCATACATTCATTTTATTTTGGTCCTTTGGAAGCACTCAACATATGCAAACGGACCCAAGCACACCCACAGTCTGTCTGCGCCCCCTACAGGCTACTAACGTTCCCACACTGTGTCAAGTGGGTGCCTCACATCACAAGCACATCTTTAACTCACCCTTCACTCTGGCGGGGCTTTCAACTCCCCCCCGCCCCCACCCGCCCAGACCACAATCCCACACCGTCCCACGGTTACTTTGCCGTTTCGGAACAGACGAATGAATGTAATGCGATAGCCACAATGACTTTCTTCAAGGCCTGAAATGCGCTTTTTTGCAAATGAGAAGTGCCAGCGGTTGATTTTCATCTGTGAATGAAAGCTATTCTATATGTAAATAAAGCGCAGAGAGAAGCTGATTGACTGCTTGTACTAGCATCTCGGTGTTACGCTAATGGGACAGCTTCAGTTAGGATGGAAGGTGCGCTAATTTTGTGGGGTACATTCGTGGACCAGTTGATCTCAACACAAAGGTACAATATAGCCCATACACGAGAATTACATTGGTAACGGCCCGAAATAAATAAAAACCTGCCAAGAAGCGACCCTACATTTATTCTAAAGCTTTATGACCCTCCCCTGTGTCTTATTAACCTTTCCCACATTTGTATTAAATTTTCCCATACTCTTAGAAACACTTCCGATTGGACTGAAAAGTGTTAGAATTAGGGCTGTGCAATTAATCGAAATTTTATTACAATTTCAATTATTACATTCCACAATTACTAAATCATCAAAATCATAAAAAAAATATTAATTTTCTAGTTGGTTAAATGTATACATTTGCACTTTTTTTTAATTTTAAAATAGCTCATTTAATACATTTTGTTTCATCCAAAAGGAAGCTGCATAATTAGTATTTCAAAGAATTTGATTTGTCTTAATATTTTACATTTGTTTTTACATTTCAACATTTTCTTGTTTTGTACCAAAAAATAATTACTCATATTCAAATACTGCCAAAATAATCACGATTACTATTTCTTCCATAATCGAACAGCCCTAGTTAGAAACAATTTTTGTACATATCCAATTTAAATGTGAAAATTTTGATCAGTACTAATACAAAATTGCCATGCGAGGTGTAGGTAGCATTTTTGTCCAGTTGGGGTCGCTATCTTCTACACGGGTGGTCCCCTATAGTGTAATTAATTCACACTCTAATTTATTTAAAAAAATAATTTTGGAACAAATCTTATTATTATCATCATTAGCTTTTTTATTATTATTATTATTATTATTATTATTATTATTATTATTAGTTTTATTATTATTATTTATTTATTTATTTATTTATTTTATTTCCGTGTGATTATAATGCTGCCACTTAACTTTAATGGACATGCCTTTGACAAATACATGTTAACGCATTAAAAACTGTAGACAGGAAAACAAACCCTCCTCATAAGTAATCGTGAAAAAAAATGATTGATGAATAAGGTAGAGTCTAACTTGTGTACGTGTGCGAGTGGGCCATGAGGAGCTCTCTGACCTTGGCGTGGGTGATGGACAGGGTGTCCACCCAGACGCGCCAGCCGCCCCATTCGTACTTGATGGCGTGGTAGAGCAGGATGCGGAAGACGGCGTACACCATCTCGCTGACTTTCTGCTCCTCGCTGTTGCGCGGGCTGATGAAGCAGAGCGACAGCATCCACTCCTGCCACACGGAGCACTGCAGCAGGCTCCTTCGGGGGCGGGGGAGGTTTGGGGGGGTCACGGCGTTAGGCGCGTGCGCATATGCTGCATGTATGTGTATACGCGTTACCTGCGGTTGTCTCGGCTGTTGTTGAACAGCTTGATCATGTCCGACAAGAAAACCTTGCGCACCTCCATGCTCTCGGGCGACTGCGGGGTGTTCTTCAGCAAGGCGGCCATGACCTTCAGAATCTCTGAAATATATATAAATATATGTACATAAAAAAAAAAAAAAAAAAAGTGTTTCTAAAATATTGGTAAAAGTGGTAAAAAAGAAGGGGAGGGTTTGTTTTTGTTTTTTTCTAGACAAAAAAATTAAAGTATTACAGGATTAAAATTGTATTTTTTTTTTTTTTGAGAATGGAAAAAAAAGTTAATTACAACATTAATTCAGGGGTTGTTCAGAAAAATTTGAATTCATAAGGATTGATTTTTTCAATAACAGTCGTCCTATTATGAGGTTTTATTTCTCATGAAAAAAAGTAAAGAATAAAGTTATTTCAGAAAAGTCCTATTACTAAGAGATTAAAGTCTCAAAGTAGGAGAAATAACATTTTTGTTGTTGTTCAAAAGAAAATTTTGTTTTTTTCATTTCACATTGAACAAAAAATAACTGCACATCCTTTTATATATTTTTTTTGTTTGTTTTGAGATTGAAATCACATTTTACAATATTTAAGTCGTTTTATCGATAAGGGGAGTAAGAATAAAATTGTATATTTCTGGGGGGAAAAAAAAGTATATTTTAAGAGTAGTCGAATTTGTTAATCAAGTCATAAAACGAGATCACGTTTTTTATTTCTTGTAACAAAGTTGTAATTTTTTATAATTTCTGTGTACAATATTACAAGAACCAAGTCACAATACTATTAGATTACTTTTTTGAAGAAAAAAATGTCTGAATCTATAATTTTATTTTGGATGCGTTTTCATTTTATGTATTAAAAAAAAAAAAAAAAAAGGCAGGAATTCAGTCAGATATTTAAAGAAGAAAGAAAAATTGAGTATCTAATTTATTGGAGAATTAACAGCTCTTAGTTTCTGTTTCAATTTAGATGTAGCAATTTTGGTTCCCTTACTTTTTTACCATAAAAAAGCCATCAACCACCATAGGAACAAGCTCGGTACCAAACGGTATTTATTTATTTATTTATTTTTTGTAACGTCCGACTATACAGCATAGTCCATCATTCATCACATGAATGTATTAATCCTGGTGCAATTTTTTTACATCGCAAAAATCTGGCATTTGAACAATGGTGTGTAGACTTTTTGCATCAACTGTCGGTACAAGATTGGACACAACGTGCAAATCATTCTGTCACAAACAATCCAAAACTCTGAAACGTGGGCGCACAGAAGAGATGGCTATCTTACAGTCATGCTTTCGGTATTGCTTGGGCCCCTGTGGAAGCTTTGGCTCCGGCCTAGATGACTTACCAAGACAATGTCAGCGGTTGTTGGGGGTTTAGGTTACATTTGCCTCTTCTGACCTTAATGCTAACCGTCGCCCCTTATAGCTCCGTCGTCATTTCTACGCCTAAAGTCGTGCAAATTACGAGTGGCTTGAACCTTCACCGGCAGAAAATTACCCCAGCGAGAGGACGGCAACATGGCGTAACCCTCCCGTCTTGTTTTTCCAAGTTAATTTGAGGGAAACGGCGCTTCCCCGGTGCACTTTGATAGGCTCTGACGTTCCTAAAGACTGCAATCAGAGGGCCGTTTTGAGACTTTGTCACAGATTAAAATCAAGAAAAGGTGCAGGGGCGGGGGGGGTGAGACTGCAGACCGCCGCTCGTACAAAGTGATCTGGCCCGGCTGGGACGCTTTTTAACGCAGCCGTGGCTGCACATAATCAGCGTGGGACTGCAGCCGGACCTTGTCACATTAAAGTAGCGTGCTTGAGCCCATGCCAGATCCTTGTTGAAAAAAAAAAAAAATGTACTGACTGGCTGCATGTGTTCATGTGTAGAAACAAAAACGAGGAGGAGGGACCCAGCAAAACAAAGATGCATCGGAATCATACCAGAATACAGGGGTTCCTTTATTCTACATGTCGCTGATGTCAGGCTTCATTGTACCTCCAAACAAAACTTTTCAACCACTAACACTGCATCGTCAAAGAGAGCAAGCCATTTTCAAGACTTTACATTAAAAAAAAAAAAACACATACGGACTGCGATCAATAGTATACATTTGTGAAATAATATGAAATTTGCCACTTTTTGACTTCTGAGGTAGCGCTTGTTATTCGTGGGCACCCTCTAGTGGTATGTAAAAGAATAGCTGCCTAAGTACAGTTTAGTGGTTCAGTACAGTATTAACCTTTTAATAGTACATTACACTGCATTCAATTTTAGTAACTGTGTATTATTATTATTATTATTATTACTACTACTACATTTAGGTACTTTTTTTTTAACTTGCGTGAGATTCATTCATTGAATCACTGTCTTTTTAAACGCAGTGTTAATTTTGAAATGGTGTATACAATGGTTTATGATGTTTTTAAATATTCATTTATTTTTTTGGGGCGTGCCAAGCCATTTTAAAGCTGATACTTAGTATAAAACAACCATTAGTATGCATGATTTTGTTTATTTGAGATCATTTTACTTAGTAGAAAATGCAAGCTTCATTTTAAATGTCATTAAATTTGTTCCAATTCACACAAAAAAACACTTGTGTCCCGATTATACCAAGGTGCATACCGTGATTTCGTTATCGGCAATTATGAATCTCCAATTTTCTTTCAGAGCACTGCTGTATTTCTTTTCTTTTTTTTTTTGTGGGAAAGGAATGAAAAAAAATACATAAATAATACATGCTTTTAGCAGACTCTTATATACAACACAACCCTTTTTACAGAAAGTTTTATTTGGTATAGTGAGGATTTAACAACCCCAATTGTAATCATTATTCTCATTACTCTCCTTTATCATTGAACTAGTTCGAAATTCAACACATGCTGGACTATAAAAAAGGAAGGAAGGGCGGTGGTTGTCATTTTTTTTTTGTTCATTTACACAAGAGGATTTAAAAAAAAAAAAAAAAAAGAACAGAAAAACACAACACACTCAGGTGGCAAATTTATGCGTTTCATTTGTTGGACATGTGCATGGCAACTGCTTCCATGGGGGAATAGCGTTGCTGTGCAGCAGGGAGCCATACAGTAGGTGTGCTATATGGCAAGGAGGTGGGAGGGGACTGGTGATTTAAGGAGAGGCGCTTACGTGGGTTGATGATCTTCACAGTGGAGTCGGGGTCCGGATGCTGTTTATGGATCACTTGTGTGCAGATCTGCTCGGCGAGGATCTGAAGACGGAACGGATGTAAAAACATGACACGTACATTCGCATTGTTACGCTCCGTCCTGTTATACGCATCATAATATTGCTTTACTGGAGGTAATCCGACCTCAAAGAGCACATTGTAGGTGGTCATGGAAAACTGGGCTGAGTGGAGCATCAGGCGCTCCGTGAGCAAGGAGAAGAGGCTGTGACCGACCATGATCTCAGACTTCCTCCTGACGAAAACAACAACAGCTTCAAAACAAGGAAGAAATCCGCAGCATTGAAAATCAAATAAAGTGCACAAATTAAAGTATCAGCAATCAAATATTATGATGCTATGTATTCAAAGTAAATGTAGCATCAAAATCTGATTTAATACGGTTGCATTCTCCACATTATCGGTTGGAGAAAGTTCTTAAAAAAAAAAAAAAAAAAAAAAAATATTATTAGAATAAAACTTGCATTTGTACTTATTGAAGCCTTCCATCTATTTGGGTAAAAATATGTATAAGAAAAAAACTATGAAGGCCTTTGTGTGTGTTTGTGTTTTGATGATATAAAACAAATTGTACATATACACATACTACCCTCCTTGTCATTTATGTAAAATATATACAATTTCAATTTTTTAATAAATCTGCATTGTACAATTAAAGGCTTTAGAACCGATTTGTAATACAAACGTATCTGTATTGGGATAATTAGGCATCTCCTTTTCATTAGAAAATATATTTTATCGTATAAAACTGCAAATACATCACCCTGATTTACAGACAAAAAATATGTATTTATTATTTGACATTATTCTAAAATAGTATTTGCATAATGAAATGCTTCCTCCAATGTTTTGACAAAAAAAAAATCTATATATATTTTTATAACTCAAGGCCTCATCCCTATTTGTAAAGAAAGATAAAATATTTTATATTATAAAACTATTGTACAAATAATTTTCCACCACCATCTCCCCTCCCATTTGTGAAAGAGGGAAAAAAAAAATACCATAACATTTTACCAAACCGTATTTCTAACAATAAAGGCCTCTACTCTTCAAATGAGTGCTGTCCTGTGTGGTTTCATGAGCAAATGGCGTGTTTTCACAAACTAAACGTCTTCTGTACATTCAATATATTCACAAAAGATGTCGTGCTTACTTGGGTGACAAATGTTTGAGGAAGTATCCCAACACTTTGAGCGTCTGCACTCTGATCCCTTCGCTTTTGGATGCCAGAAGCTTGTAAATCACACTGCAACAAAATTTCACATGAAGCCATCGAGGGGTAATATGAATACATCTCGCGTGTGTGTGTGTATACGACCGCCATACCGAATGCCGTTACGCTGATCAAAGGCCTGCACCATGGACCCAGGGTGCTCAGACATCAGTGCCACCAGCAACTGCAGCACATCCATGAGGTTGTCATCCTATTTAGGACAAAGATAAGTCATATGTATCATGTTTTAAAATTTGATTTGCGTTCCATGTAGAGCCAAATATTCACAGAGATGCAGTTGGGAATTTGTGCGCCAGTGTTTTTCATAGCAACAGCAAAGGGACAAAGTGTTGAACAATGGTGCCATCTAGTGGTGATTCTGCACGCTCACCTCGTGCATGGTGAGGAGGTAGTTGAGGATGCTCTGGAGCTCGTCTTCCTTCACACCGTTGTCCTGAAACAACATTGGAGATGTTTCATCGTGATTAAAAATTTATTCAAGCATGTCTGACCATTGAGCTGGTGGAGATGCCAACAACCTTTATTATTAAATATATGTATTTTTTTAAACTAGCACTGAGCTGGTTAAAATTTAAAGAAAGAAGCATGTTTTCATTAACTAGTACCTCACCTAAAATATCGCAAAACCTGATATCCTGGTAAAAGTGTAATGGGGTTAAGAAAACAGTCACTACAATATCATACATTAGAATAGTGATCTAGTGCCACAACATTACATTTTATTAAGGGGAGAAAAAAAACAACTGAAATTATAGACAAGCTGTCAATATTTTTCCACTCAAAACTAATCAAAGAGGGGCTTTTCAAAAAGTTAATTTGATTTGTACGATAGAGTTATAAATTAATCTGTATGTGCAATCCTTGAAATTGATCATATTATATCATGAATATATGGGGGCCAGTACAGATGGACAACCCCGACACTCAAAAAAACTTGATGATGGCGAGTGTGGCTATTGTTACCATGACGACCAGGGCGGAGCTAGGGCTCTGCTTACCTTTCGGCTTTGACATGATAGTGCTTTTGTGTAGTATTGTACAAAGCAGCTACATAGAGCTTTCACTGGTCATTTCCATGACACCATAATGGCTAATAATAATTATATTAAGCATTATGCTATCACGGCATGTTATTAAAGTGAGCATATGTTATGCGATTTTGGACTAAAACAGACTACATTTAAAGATGGCTGATAAAATTAACACTACTGCTCTTACCTTCATTATGAGCTGCTTGACAAATAAAAGCAGAAAGGCTCGCAAAGACGGCATTTCCTTTGGCCTGGGGCCATCTTGAAAACAGTGCAAGCAGAAAGTTAGTCGATTGTTCGACGAGTCGCGCACCGAGCGGTCTCTTACCGAGTCCTTTGGCCACGACGCCGCTGCGGTCCTGCGGATTGACCACCCAGTAGTAGTACTTGAGCGTATGCATGACCTGCAGCACGGTGCCCACCCGGCGGATGGCGTTGTAGATGGTGACGGTGCTGATGAACTCAGTGGCCAGGTACGTGTACAGAGTCAGCTGCACCTGTGAGGGAACATCAGAGGGACAGGAGACAACTTCAGTGCACTTTGGATTTATAGCAATAGGAAGCTTGTCAGCTTCCATGTATTGCCCCCCCAATGGGAGGAATTTAAAATGTATAGAAAATAATTTGCCAAAATACTTGAAATTGCAAATATTCATGAAAATTAAGTATTTTTGATGAAGTAACAATTGTTGAATATCAAAATTAAAAATATTAATGAACATAATAATGGAGTAATGTACCCGTGTGTAATCAAGAATTTTAAATATTCTGTTGTACTTTTTTTCACGCACAATGTCACAATCATGTATCCCCCCCACACACACAAAAAGCTATTTTTTTAATGAACAAAATTCAAATTCAATTTTAAAAATCAATGTTCCACATCACAAAAACGCTTTTGTCCGATTCATCTTATTTGTATATATTAATATCTTCCTGACGTTCTACACTAAGAAAGTAATAAAGTACTTTGTACTTTTTGTTTTTTAATACTATTTTACATCATTGCCACAGTATGGATTGCCAATCTTTTAGCAGTGTGTTTTACTGGGTTTTTTTTATTCTTATTATATTATATTATATTATATTATATTATATTATATTATATATTATTTTATTTTAAATTCATCCATCCATTTTCTTAACTGCTTACTCCTTACAAGGGTCACGGGGGTTGCTGGAGCCTATCCCAGCCGGCTTCTGGGAGTAGGCGGGATACACCCTTAACTGGTTGCCAGCCAATTGCAGTATTTTAAATTCAATTTTAGTCAAATTGTTACAATTACAACAATGATAATATTGCTATTGTTATTATCATGCTGCCATTGTGATTGTGCCAATTCTAATTGTATTTCTTAACTGACACTTGTATCATATTTTTCTCAAGTAACAGTCCACTCACTGAAGTACAATTTTTATGTACTCTACCAAAGTCTGGTCCTGTTAAGAGCACATGCCAAGCATGTTTGCCATATCGCGTTGTTACCTTGGCGGGGGCATGGATCCAGATGGCGGGGTTGAACAGAATGTGGTCACACAGCTGCTTGAGCAGCAGGATGCCGTTCTGCAAGTTGCTCAGGTACCTGGAGAAGGCCAGCACGATGTCGAGGACGGGCCGCGTCACGTGCACCTTGGACGACTGCAATGGGATCCAAACAGAAAATAATGGACTTCATCACAAAATTCTAATTTTCTGAGACAGTCCTGTATTTGTTACTGAACCACCCAAACAAATCAAAAATGTTCAGAATGCAAGCAGTGCATTGTAAACATCAACAATTTGACATCAGAATCAACAATTCAAAATCTGATTTAGGCTTTTAAAAGTTTTTATTGTTTTTTTTTCTGTTGTGGTTTCTTTATTAAGAAATAAATATTGTGATTTTTTTTCTTCATTCTTGCTCTTGTATTTATATCTTGTCAAAAAAAAGGATGAATCTGTAAATCTTGCCATTTTGGTAGAAAGTAGATCCTGTGAATTTTTGCCAACCTTCTCCAAAGTGTATCCAATGACCAAGAAGCCTTTGCAGGCCAGGACCTGCTCTTGCATGGCCACGGAGTTCTTCAGCAGCTCCATCACAAAAGACAGCAGCGTGCAGCTACGAGGCAAAACGCACACAGAGACAAAAACCGTTACAACATTGACAGACAGGAACAATAATCTGTGTGAGCTGCTGCTGACAAAGCCTGGAGTGTGAGGGGGGGGCCGCCCACGACATGTGACGTGATTGAATGAGGGTGTCGTGTCCCCGTCGTGACGACGGAACACAGTGTCGCCCCGAGAAGGACGAAAGGGAGACAAGACCATAAAGACACGCAGGTAATTATTGTGAAGTTGGCATGCAAAAAAACAAAACAATGAACAAATTAGCAATGAAATTCAATTGTGCCTTCTGGAAAGTTGGAAAGAAGAGCGTCTTTGACACTAAATTGTGCGGACATGTCTATCATGATAGAATGCACAATAAAGTCTCAGGGACTCATGCGTGACATTGAACAGCAAGTTGGCCATTTTTGTTTGAAGCATCCATTTTGGAGGGAAAATGCTCCCTAATTCCCAAAGACCCATGCCTGGAAATGATCAGGAAGTCGGCCATTTTGTTTTAAAGATGGCATTTAGCGGGGAGATTCCAGATCATGATCATGCAAGGTTTCTGTCAGGAGAATGGAGGATTAAGATTCTAGATCGGTGGTGGAACAGAATGAATGTGTGTGTGTGCTGTGCTGAGATTATTAGTAGGGATGTAACGATATCCAACCGTCACGATACGATATTATCACAATATGAAGCTCACAATACGATAATTATCACAATGTTGTGGGGTTTGCAATATTTTAAAAAAAAGTCACAATATTGTTAAAAAAAATAAAAATTAAAATAAAAAAAAGGGCACAAAGGGCTCATACTAAAAAAAAAAAAGCACAATTTTGCTTTTGTCCATAACAGCAATGATATTATCATTATTATTATTATTATTATTATTATTATTATTATATGTTGTCAATGAATGCACACATTGAGTTCCTCCACAGGCATATTACGTTCCCCTTCAACTGACAAGTAGTGTCAATTTTAAACATAAAAGGGCCAAAACATCCCTAATGAAAATTAAATTGCACAAAAAAACAAAAAAAACAAAAAACTAGCCACCAGAGGGTGCTAGAACTGCACAAATGCAAATCAACCTGACTAACAGATGTGTTGCATTTAAATATTGCGAACATGATGACGATACTGTGACAATTTTAATATCACGATATCACGATATCGAGCTTAGCGTTCCATCCCTAATTATTAACACACACAGAGTGATCAAAAAAAAAATTAATATTCATGTGCGCCATGTATAAAAATCTCTTTCAAAAAAATCTGTGCGTACCAGACTTGAGGATTACACACAATTTCAAAGTGTTACAGTTGATTCACTTGTGGCGATGCACTCATCTTTCTATATACATATGAACAGTATGTGCGTTTCCATAGTTACCAGACTGAGGTGTCCAGCTCGTGGCTGGAGGGCTGGCAGAAGTCCAGCTGTGCAAAGAGGGGGAAGAGGACCTGCACACCACCAATGGAGTGAATACCACTCTGAACCGAGTGAGTCACCACAGCTTTCACATCCTGCACAGCCAAAAAAAAATAAAAGACAATCAAGTTTAGCCATGGCTTTATTAATCATTGCTGTGTTAATCATTGGCGTGTTACTGATGTCCAGTAGTACTTAGAAATGGAACAAAGTTAATTCTGAAACCTGCGTGACACCACTACAGTATAGATCAGATTGTGTACATTGTCAAAATATTACAAACCGGGTCAAATTATTTATATGCTAATACGCAAATACAAGCATGTCCATTATGGTTGGATTAGGATTTTTAATTTCTGATATATAGGAACAAAGTACTGGATACTTGTTTGTATTTTGGACAAAACATGGAGTCCAACATTTTCTGGTTTAGTGTGCATTTATTTTGATAAATTCTATTTTATAAATGAACAAAGAATATTCTCTATTCTTTACTATTTCTTTTAACATTGTTGATAAGCACTTAGTGCTGCATACATTTATGAGGCGCAATATTTGCTTTTAGAGTAAATTAACTATAGTTAAGTTCAGGGTATACCCCGCCTACTGCCCGAAGCCATCTGGGATAGGCTCCAGCACCCCCCGCAACCCATGTGAGGAGTAAGCGGTCAAGAAAATGGATGGATGGATAAACTATACATGAAAAAGAGATATTTATTCAGTTATTAAACTTAATGATGTATTTTATTTTTAATAGTTACAAAGTGCTGCCTAATTTATTAGGCGCAATATTTATTATTAAATGTCACTCAGTGCCGGCAAAATGTACAAAGTGAAATGTGAAGATTGACGCATTTATTTAGATTTTCATTATAATAAAAGAAATGAAAATAATAAAAATACCGTTATGCTTTTTTTTTTCTATGTTTATTTGTGCTACTCTGACATTGAAAATTGACAATAATCATAGTTTTTCATGATCATTTCTCAGTGTGCTGTGGTGGGAGGAGCTTGTTGCAAAGCACACTGAAAACATACGGTGGGGGAAAAAAAAAAAAAAAGATTTATTTTTTTTTGATGAGCGAAATGTCAACAACTGCTTGAAGTGGGGAAAAAAGCAAGTGAGAAAAGTGCAGTGTGTGTTTGAGTGTATGTCATTAAGATTGCTACTTGTACAGTTCGTGAGCAACGTAATAATAAGCAGACCTGGAGGTATTTGGAGCAGGTGAACCTTCTGCTCTAATGAGGCGGCTATACAGAAAGCTCTTGCCACCTGTGCTAGCGGGGGGATAAGTGAATGATTCCCAACACAGTGAATGTGTTGAGAATCATTCAGCCATTTCCTACTTCCTAATCATTAAAGAGATTTTTATATAGTGGACTATATATATATATTGCAGCTCACTACAAAGTCCACTAAAAATCCCTATCGCATCTGAAATATGGATTTTTACTTACTGGACTATATACAATACATGTAGGTCACAAAAAAAAAAAATCATTAAAAATATCCAAGCCATCGCAATTGTGAGCAGTTTACCTGGAGCATGAGCGCGTGCGGGGAATGCACGAAAATGGAGGCGTTGTCCTTGGGGGAGGACTCAAGGCAGAGCTGGGCATCGGTGGCACGGGGGTTGTACGCAAACGCGATGGCGGCGGACAGCTTGCCGTCGTACAGCAGCATCTTGTGGTGCTCGGCGAACAGCAAGTCGCTTTCAGCCTTGTACTTGAACGTGCCCTGAGGAGGGACAAGATGAGGAGGAGATATAAAAAGGGGGAAAAAAACAAAACAAAACATGAAGCCGCTGACAAAGTGTCGGCTGTCATTCCGTTTCGGCCCTCAGGTGCCTGAATAAATAACACGACTGAATAAATAACATGCAGCTGCAACACTCCAAATTGACAGTAGTGGTCTTTGCTGCCTATTATGTTTTCTTGTGTGTTGCACTGAATTATATTTTAGCATTCCCAATGCCAATTTAAGTTGGGGGTTTTTGGCTTGGATATTCACTGTGCGTATACATCTTTAAGACATTACGTCTATGGCCATGACAATTTCTGATTTCTCTCAAATACTGTCAGAGCGCAACTGTTTATGGACTCCAACACAGAGAAACCAAGCACCACAAAATCATCCCATAAAAAGAGTCTGATTAGAAATGATCAAAAACATTATCAGACAGGAGAATTTCAGTAAGTTGATGGTATATAACTTTTTCTAGGATTGGAGTGGCAGATTTAATATGGGCTGAGAAGTTTTTCAGTACTGCAGCATCAAGACTCGTCATATGTTTTAGAAGACTAAATGACAGCAGTTTTAAAGGCTTTTGAAGTGACATACTGAACAGATACGCAAGTTGTAAGTGACAAACTTCTCAGCACAGACTTTAGAAATCTAGTGGGTAACTCATCAAGGCAGCACATCAATAGACTCAAATGCATGGATGAGGCATCCATGCATCCAAGCTTTTTAGTTTTGGGAGCCCGAAAACTACTAATTTTTTCAACCAGGTCCCAGAGCATATAAATCTCAAAACGCTGGTCTCGCATTTCTCTATGTAGAACACCTCCCCCCCTTTCCTTTCTAGGGCACTAGCCATGTAGTATGTCTGCATGTATTACACTGTGCTCTGGTGCAAAAGGCCCAGTGAATACATGCATTTAATCAAGATACACTGAAGCATTGATGTATGCATATTTAATGGAATTATTAATATTTTTATAAACTATTATATTATACAGTGCTCTTATTGAAATTAAAAAAACATGCTACAAAAAGCATGTTAAGCTGAAATAAAATGTTTTTAGTTGTCACACCATCTTACCTGGTACCCTGGCCCCAGCTGGTAGATGGCCAGGATCTGCGCAGCATTGAGAGCTTCTCCGAATAAGTACACGGCGCCCATCTGGCCACAGAAGACCCGGTTGGCGTCGGCCGTTTCGGACGAGCCGAGGAAGCACTTGTCGAACGTCTACGGGACGAAAGCATTCATTTTTTTTAGCTCAACGAAAAGCAAAAACAAAAAATGAAAAGAAAAGGTATTAAGGTCTGTGGTGATGAAACGAGGCAAAAATAGCAGCAAAGATGTGAGGACAATGCGCTATAAATATCCTCAATCGCCGGCAGTTCTTTTTAGAACGTGATTGTAGACTCAAGAAATCCTCCATGCTGTGCCACCAGAGCATGCAGTGATTTGCGAGTGATTGTCAGACGGGAGACGTGTGCATCTTTCGCACCATTTTGCAGCGTTATAACCACACTAAAAGATAAAATGAAAGCTACTCAACAAGGCCATCTGATCAAGCAAAGACTAAGAGTTCATGTGTCCATCTGTAATGGATGTGAAAAAAAAAATCCATTGCTAGGTTGATTTTAGTCTTTTAAAGCCGCACACCTGCATCTCACCCCTATCTCCAAGCTCATAATCAGCCCCAGGGGCGCGCCACAGTTTCAGAACACCTGCCTTCGACCAATTAGCCACACTTTGGCAAAGGCTTTCTACTTACGTCGCTGGTGTTGACAAACCAGGCGATCTCTCCAAAGGACGCCAGCTCACCGTTGACGTAGCAGCTAATTTCGCTGTTTTTCCAGCGGTTGTAGACGTGCACCAGGGTCACCATGTACCACTGCAATGAAAGAAATGCTACATTTTATAAACAAAAACGGCAAGACGGCACAATCAAAAAAAAAAAAAAAGAAAGCCACCCAGTGATTATCGAAGAAGATGGCGGTAATTAGCATTGTTGTTTGATTTTTCGTTCCAATCTTACCTTCTGAGGTTTGAAGTCATACTTCACACAGTGCTGGAATCCTTTCCCCTTGGTTTTCAATGAAGTCACTATCAAACAGCCACCCACAAAGTGTGCTGAGTAGCCAAGGCCTTTACTGGTGCGAAAACTGAATGAAAACAGCAAGGATGGTGGGTAAGAGTCCGACGGTTGGATGCCATCCCATGAAGGTGGGTGTCAAGGAACCTGAACTGACCAGTAGAGGTAAGGTTTGTCTTTATCCACATTGATGTTGTTGAGAGGGTCCATTCGGAGCCACGTATGGAACGTAAAGCCATTCTGGTACGGCCATTTTGCGATGGGTGGAAGCGCTATTGCCTGTTTTTAAGCACAACAACACAGAATGAATCGGAATCAGAATAATTAATAATAAATAATAAATAAATAATAATACATTATATAAAATAATTAAAATAAAATAATAATAATAATAATAAATAATAAATCAGATTTTTTTTGGGGGGGGGTTGCTGGTATAATATTGACGTGAACTCACAGCTGCGTTTTTGCCAGGAAAGCTGAAGAAGGAGTCTGGGCCACTCCTTTGAGCCATGTACTTCAGCACTGACAGAAGTTTCACGGCATGTCGAGGCTGAAACGCAAAAATAAATAAAATGCAATACGTCATGTTCTTTCATAACATAGCCTAGCCGAACAGAGGGGATGCACAAATTTGGGTAAAGTCATAAAGTTAGTTTGTCAATCAAGGTGACATGTAGCTAAGCAAGTAAATAGATATGTTATTTATTCTGGCATTTAACTGATTGTTGTAGTGGTAGGTAGTAGATGGGTAAAAATGCAGTTAGCCAGCTGGTTATATACAGTGAGTTAGTTACTTGGTTATTTAGGCAGATAGCAAGGGTGGGTTTAAATGAGCCAATTCCCTAGTTGGGTTAGTCGTCTGGCCGGTAGGTCAGTCAGTTAAGTATGTAGGTAGGTAAGTTACAAAGACAAGCTGGTAAGTAGTAAAGAAATTAGTGGGTCGTAAGGTAGGTAACTAGGTAGGTGGATTAGGTTGGTTAGTTAGTTAGTTAGTTAGTGACCTGGCTCACTGACTGTCTTGGTTATAAGCAGGCTTAACTAAGCCACTTTAGCTACTTTAAAGTCAAACTGACTGACTCGCAAGCTGAGACTTTTTGTCCGTAAGGATTGTTACTGGTTAAGTCATTTAGAATATGTGAGTGAGTCTTGATACTACCCAATACAATTGGTCAGTTAGTTAGGCTAGTAAGTAGTGAAGGCAGGTAGTTAATATGTCAGTCAAGATTGTTATTCACTGCTGTTTGTTAGTCAGCCAGTAGTTGGGCTGGTAAGTAACTAAGGTAGTTAGTTCATCTGTAGGCAGTTATTTAATCTTGTTAACAGCTAAAACTGTTCATCAGGGAAACAGAATGCTGCTATAATCCCGTGTTGATGCAATTAACAATACAAACGTTCTTTAAGAGGTTAACTGTTTGATATATCTTATTTCATAAGCAGTGTCACACTGCACAGGATCCAAAAGCACCGATGATGAAAGAAATCCTCTGGACCAACATCATGAGCCATCACATCTGTGTGACAAGGACAACGATCTGATGGGACGGGGTGGGGGACGCCGAGCGCTTGACGCGTTCTCAGCACATTCTTCACATATATGCCCGAGACAACATCATCTGACTCACCCACTGGCCTTTCTCCCCCTGCAGCTTGCTGAAGAACAGCTTCAGTTCTTTGACCGTGATACTGTAGCTGGCTAGCACGCCCAGCATGTCTACCAGCAGGTCTGAAAGAGAAAGGAAAAAAAAAAAAGCCACACCGGTCAAGCATGACATCCAATTGCTGTACACGAGCCAAGTAAACGAAAATGTTTTTTGGCCATGAAATCATGAACTTATGATGATTGCATATCAGAGGAATGATATTAAAAGATGGAACATTTTCACTTGAGTAAACATCGACTTTGCCCTCACTTGGCTGCACAGTTGCTGGAGGCCTGCTCTGTTCTTGCTGACGAGAAGGGCACTGATGCAAACACCGTCGGAATAGATCCCGGTAATCCTAGCAATTTCCCAACGCCTTACAACAGAGTTGATGCACCCTTATTCCCAGCACCCCAAGCGCCCCCTAACACGCCTCACGCCAGCAAAAGTATCCAAACTTCGTTTTCGTGTACAGCTCAGTTTGATTTTACGTAATAGAACAGCCTTTCCCAGACATTTTAAGTAGGTGGGAAGGGATTTTTATCATGTCCCACTTGGCCTTGTGTACCTGCGATCATGCTGTCGGTGTTGGAGATGCGCTGCAGCACCACCTGAATGAGGCCCACGTCGGTGCACGCCTGCAGGTTGCGCACGCTCTTCTTGAGAATTGCGGTGAAGATGCTCCACACCTCGGCCTGGCAGGTGGACTCGCACTTGTCCAAGAGCTCCACCATACATACGATGCTCTCGGGCTCCTGGATGATGAAGTTCATTTCCAGGTCAAACTGGCCGCCGACCAGCTGGATGGGGAGACAGATAGGGAGACAGGGAGACAGAGACAGAGAGACAGAGAGAGAGAGAGAGAGAGACAGAGAGAGACAGACAGACAGACGAAGAGAGAGAGAGAGAGAGAGAGAGAGAGAGACACAGAGACAGAGACAGAGACAGAGACAGAGACAAAGAGAGACACAGAGAGAGCGAGAGAGCGAGAGAGAGAGAGCGAGAGAGAGAGAGCGAGAGAGAGAGAGCGAGAGAGAGAGAGAGAGAGAGAGAGGGAGGGAGAGAGAGAGGGAGAGGTGTATTTTAATAGTGACAGTAACCAACTGTGCTTCAAAACTGTTTTTAAATTACAAAATCTAGGGGGGAAAAAAGTACTAGCGTCAACATGCAAATAATGTTGAGGTTCAAACTGTTTTAAAAATGTAAAAAATACAAATAAAAAACATTCATAATTTAAAAATATATATTTATTAATTCAATAAAAATCTAGCCTTACTTTTATTTAATAGATTACGGGTTTTTGTCTCAGTAGCAGCATGCTCAGCTACAGGCCAAATCTTTGTGCACTGGCAAATGAATGGAGTCGTGAGCCATAAAAGTCACACTCTCTCACTTCCTAATAGCAGCCATGACATTTTTATTATTGAATCGGCCTAATCGAAGGGAGATAAGGAAAGTAACAACATAGACGTCAAATTCATTCCGCCAGTGAGGGTGTCATGTTCCGAATCAACGTAACAAATGAACATGTGATGTGCTATACAGCCATTAGCCAGGCTGTGTGTGAAAACAATATCGGATCAACGAATGGAGGCTGTCCAATTAGAATGACTGAATTGAGGTTAGGTGGTTTTGTTTGTGTGTTCTGTGCGAGATAAAGGAGGCACCAAACAATAATATGACTATCCCTTTAACCTCACACCAGCATACGAACAATGACACCATCCATCTTGACAAAAAAACTACGATGTGGATTGTGGAATTACTGTCCCATTGCTGTGTTTTGACAAATAACTTCCAAAGAGAATTACAGTGGGCTAAGATATGTACATACATGGTTTTCAGTATTGGAATGTGCCTGGCTTTAAAGCCATGCCAACTATTATTTAACTAATCATGTTAAAAGGGGAAAAGTGATGAATTTGAGGTCACAGTGGCCTTGGCACCATCAAAAAACATATGCAGAAAATCTAATTATTTTCTACATGTTGGGCCAAGATTGAAGAAAACAGGCCAAAAATTTGGCAAGCCAAACAGATCGGGTGGAATTTCATAAGTAGATAAAATTAAGTAATTGACATGTGAAATGGAAAATATGTTTCTACTTTTAACAACCTCCCCCAAAGTTTTATGACCCGTAAATGCACATGCAGACACGGTCACTGTTTTTGTATGCATTCAAAACATGCAGCAAAAAAAATAATAAAAATAAATAAAAAAAAATAATGTAAAAATGAGGCCAATATAAATAAGTTCCTTTTTTTTCTCCACTGTTTTTCCTCATGATTTTAAAATCCCCAAAACTTAAATAGGGTCTACCAGTAATTGGGAATATCAATATGGCTTTTGGAAAAAAATAAAATAAAAAATAAAAAAATAAATAAAAAATAAAAAAGATTCTGGAATTACATAATTGAAGACTAGAAAGCTAAAATATATCCCCTCAGCCCTGTTGCACTGCACCGTTTGTTCACTTGTTTAGTTTAAAGTGTGACATACTGTTGTCAATCATCTTTTTCAATAGTTTGAACTATTTTTTTAAATGAACAATGCAGCCTATTGTTATAGCCATACTTGCCAAAGGTCGAGCTGCACTGTATTCGTTTACAAAGTATAACTTGGGGCTCAAGCACAAGGCGTATTTCATGCGTTTCATGTTGTTCTGCTTTGTTCACAGTAACTCTTTTGGACAGGAATACATATTTTGCAGCACTCTTCCAACCCTAAACTTTTGGTTGAACGAGTGCAGCTGCATCCAGATGTGCCATTAGCCTCTCCTGGGTGCCATTTTTTTCCTCAGAAAGCTCTGATTTATGAGTCTGACACTCAGAGCGACTCATCCATCCATCATTGTTGACGGACGACCAAGAGGACGGAGAGAAAATATGAAGACGAGGCTGCTTACACACATTGTGGGGACACAACTCGGCATTAGTTGAGGGGCTGAAATGAATTTGTCCCCGCTGGTCATGTTATGTCAGGCTGAGAGCCCAAATTAATCTGATTTTAAGAAAGGCCCTCATGGAGTCGTTTTATTTCGGCCGTGTGATCAGAATTTCATAGAACTAAACAGACTTTTGATTATGAGACCAGTGCTTCTGATAGTGTGCCCAACAATTTCAACAAATTTACACACATACTGTCCCCTGTTCCATCATTTACATACAGTAACAGTAGCGACTGTATATCGGGAAAAAGCAGTCCAGGTTGCCAGCTGCAACCTGGGTGCGATCCCAAGAGTGCTCCTGCACCTAAACGTTGTAGCTTTACGGCAACCAGACACCAGATCCCAGGCTGGGTAACCTAGCCTGGCTCTTCCCCACCACCCCGCTGAGGCCTTCCTGAATTAATCATGGCTGAGCAGTCACCAGGGCGCAACACAAAGTACGTTTTCTATGGTCACCATGGAGAAGAACATGGGAGAACGGCAGGGATCATTGGGACCTCGGATGAAATGGTGAGCAAGAGTAGGCTCATGTTTGAGATGTTGCCGGATCAGAGGAAGATTTTAGGGATCTACACAACGTGTTCGACTAATAGGAATGTAATGACGACCGTGTCGCCGGGCACCTCGGCCACCTCTGTCACGCGCATTTGCCATTTTCACCGCCATCAATCAGTTGCTACCAATTGCCCGTTTCAGCGTTTCCAACTTCCGTTTGTATGCACGCCTGACTGCCACTCACCATTTCAAACCAGGAAGCAAAAAACAATAAAATGCATGCATCACTGCTGTGTCACAACATTGCTCGAAGAAGTTGTTGGGTATGTATTGTAACTAAAGATTCTGTCCTTTGCCTTTTTGCAGATACAATTGTGCCTTGAGATATGAGTTTATGTCAAGCCATGACTACACTTATAACCCAAAACACATCTCAAAATAATCTTTTCACATTTGAAATGGGTGGAATAAGTCATAAATCAGGTCCACATGTAGTATGTTCTATGGTCCATTACAACAAGAAGTATAACTTGACTAAGAGCAATTTCTGGAGAAATTGCATGGGAATGCTGAATGCTAAATAGCTGAATTCTAAGATTTGAATGCATGTGGAATGCTTATGAAGCCAATTGGGAGATAAATGATGAAATTATAACCTCCTGGTTACTGGACAATGTGCTTTACCAACTGTGCCACATGGAAAGTGATACTTAGAAAAAGTTCAATGTCTGTCCCATTGAAAATGAACGGGGAAAAAAATGATATTAAATGTTAAATTTTGCAAAAACTGTTAGTAATGTGGAATCAGGCGATTTATACTCTGGAAGGCGTGAATTTTTGAAGCTAGAAATTTGAACAATGTAAACTGGAAGTATTATGTGGGAGTTGTTACGCGGCAAAAAAGTGTGGAGAATAAAAATCACAATAACATATGTGGGAATGCTTCAGCATTCCCACAATTGGCCAAGCTAGCTAGCATGGTACCCAAGCTCAAAGGGGTCATATCAAGATAGCCCCATTTTTAAGATGTGGCCAACATCAAGATGGCCGTGACGACAGAGCTGTGGAGGCTACAGGAAGAATCCTTTCAGGAGTACATGAAGGTGCGGCAAAAACGGCTCAGAAAATGTGTTACACTCATGTGGTTAATCACGTGAAATTAATTCTCAATTCCCTACAGCGCATACTCCTGTTATCATCCCTTTGGACAAGTTCCACATGACAGCATCTAATCCACGAGTAGCAATATCGACCTTTAGATGAGGACCACACGCGACGGCGTTATTTGTCATTTCGGGGA
Organism: Festucalex cinctus; assembly: GCF_051991245.1. NCBI lineage: Eukaryota > Metazoa > Chordata > Actinopteri > Syngnathiformes > Syngnathidae > Festucalex > Festucalex cinctus. Next base: position 4,170,635 of record NC_135416.1, on the reverse strand, counting down.
AAAAAAGCGAGGCCGAAAAACACTCAAATGAGCTGTCAGAGCGACGACGAGACGATGGCCTACTTTTTCCCCAACAGCCCTTTTAAACGCATCCTCTTTTTAACGAGCCATCTCATCAAACCAAAGGCAGTTGAGTGCATTGGTCCATGAGAGTGCTAGTTGGTCACGGACGTTGAACACGTGAGCCATTTCCACGCTGCCAAGAGGTCAAGAAAATAATCTGGTCCAAGCGTTATTGGTTAAAAAGACACATGAAAAATACATTTCCTTTCATTGGATATCGTTAAATTACATTACATATAGGCTACTCGGAAAGTCCCAATTCTCAAGTGTGCAAAATACCTACAGTGGAGGAAGTTATACTTTTTTTTTTTTATTATTATAAATTTATACTTTTGGTTGGGTTTTCAAACGAGGAGATAGTTTTTGCTTTAGCAGAGATTAACCCAAATGTGTGAGATTTTTTTGTCTCGCTAATTTGGCACTTCAAAATGTTGCAAAAATTCAAGCTTTTTTCTCGTAATTTTGTGAGGGCATTTTTTTCACAAATTTGTAACTTTATAAAGTCATAAATATTAAAGGGTTTTTTTCTCCTGAATTTGTGATGTTTTTTTTCCTCTGAATATTAGCCCCCTCCCCTCTCCAAATGTATTTTCATGTGGCCCTAATTCTCTGTGGTAATCATTAAATTTCCCAACTAACCATCCATCCATCCATTTTATTGACCGCTTATTCCTCACAAGGGTCGCGGGGGGTGCTGGAGCCTATCTCAGCTGGCTTTGGGCAGTAGGCAGGGTACACCCTGGACTAGTCGCCCACCAATTGCATCCCAACTAACCCATCAAGTCAATTGTGACATCCCAAGTACAGGCACCAGAAAGAGTTTCGAGGTTGAGCCTTTTTTTTTTTTTTTTTTTTTAGTAACTATGCCAGCTAAAAAAAAAAAAGCCGCTATCGAAACAATAGCTCACACGTTCATGCTTGAAAGAGGTAATGAAGAAGCTGTTAAGTGAAATTTCACACTTTCCATTAACACTGGTGGAATCCCCTTTTACTATGATATTCAATCAAATATATCCATGATACATTAGATAAACGAATGTCCCATCAAAGAGTCTGCCAATGCACAAAAAGATGTGATCTGCCTTATCATTGCTTTACAATACCAAATCTCACTCAAAAATGCTGTGCCGCCACGCACACACTTTACAACTCCCGGGACTCCATTATACGACACTGACCTTATTAGTCTTTGTCACTCTCATTACACTCTTTAGTTCCCAGTAGAAGCATTTAGCACTCATGATTAGTTTCACACATGGAGGTGCACATTGGCACTCGACAAGTAGCTTCATTTTCTCCAATCTATGTTCGTCAAACAAATCCATGCAAGTGAGCATGACAACAGTGGGCCAAAAAAAAAAAAACATCCACTTCATGAACGTTATTCAGTATTGGAAGCAAAAAAAAAAAAAAAAGAACTTAAAGAGTGCCAAAATTGGGCAATAGACATAATAGAAATCATTCCACTCAACCTACAAAGTTATCATTGGGCTCAGAAGCATTATAATAGCTCGTGTGCAGATTGGAAGATTTGACACTTTCAAGGGAATTTTCTTGTTTTTCATGAACCAAGAAAAAAATTGTGTTGAATGGCATAGGAAAAAAAAGCAAGGTGAAATGGTCTATTTAAAAAAAAATCTTTCAGCATCTTTCTAAGAATATCTTCAAAAGAGTGTCAATGTGAAACGGCAGCTTCACAGCAATGGGATGGTTCCACGACTTGAGCAAATGCAAACTTTCAGGAGCCATTCTGCATTAGAAATGAGAGCCATTTTCCATGCTGACAGTGACGCCATACTCCATGACTATTAAATGATACAAGTTGTCTTTAATGTGGGGTTGGGTGATATAGCCTAAAATTCATGTAACAGCATAACTTAAAGGGATACTTCACTTATTTAGCCATTTTTGGCAGTCAAACATTAATATTTTGCCTATAATAAATTGGATATTTGCATTATTTTTCATGTACAATTAGTACCTTTAAAAACACATTTTGCAACTTGCTGTCGACTGAAAATGACATCACAAGGGCTCAGGTAACCAATCACAGCTCAGCTTGTGAATGTCACATGACCAAACCTAGAAAACAGGTGAGCTGTGATTGGTTACCTGAGCCCTTGTGATGTCGACAGCAAGTTGCAAAATGTGTTTTTAACGGTACTAATTGTACGTGAAAAATAATGAAAGTATCAAATTCATTAGAGACAACTTTTTATTGCTATAATGGGCTAAATAAGTGAAGAATCCCTTTAAATCTCTTCACAGTAATCGTATATAATAAATCGCAATATAACATTGAATGTACAAATTAGATGTATTTTTGAATGGGTTGGCAAAGCTGCATGGATGGAAAAATGTATAAACAAAAACAAAAAGGATATAATACAATTTGAAGAATACTTGTGAATCTCAAAATTCTTAATTTTAAAGATAGCAATCTCTAGGGTGCAAAACATAGATGACATTGCTGTTACTAACCGGCATTTTCACATTGTTGGGGGATATCAACCATTTATATTCACTGTTAGTCAAAAGTTGGCTGCTATCGCCAAAAAAAAGGAAAGGAAGTTATCCATGAGCCTTAAAACTCTGTTGCCAGCATTCCAGCAATCCCACATTATTTTAGTCCAACAAAATCATCATCTTTCTAGACATGCTCACATTTAAAAGTTGCGCAATACACCAAAACTTCATGTGTAGGCAGTGTGGAATGAAATGTGTGGCATTAGTCGGGTACATGCTGAAGAATGTGCGAGTGGCTAAAGAGGCGTACACGGGAAGGAGGCGATTCCATCTTAAAGTAAACAAAGAATTTCCTTGTTTGGTGCATGCCAGTGACTGAACATGACACCGAAGCTCTGCACATTTGGTGACATGGACATTTACAATTTTTTAGAATCATGCATGGATGAGAAACGCCAGTCATTCTAATTCAACCTGATAGTGTTCTCTCTCGTGTTTGCTCTAAAACCAGTATTGCAGGTATTGCCCTTTGCATTTGACGCTTTCGTTATTACTTTCGTTGGCAGTTGGTGGCAGTTAACAATCTCATCCCACCTACATGTTTTGCATTAGTAAGAGAAACTGCTCAATTAAAAAAAAAAAAAAAAAAAAAAAAAAAAGAAAGAAAGTTGTAGTGTAACGAAAGTCTGGCCGATACTTATTTACTAATGTCATGGATCGATTTCGTCACCAGCAACAATTTCCTTTGGGAAAATCCTGCGTAGGGAATCTGGAGCGTTACTATAACGCAGCACCACACAAGTGACTATCTCCTGCGTCACAACAGTCACGACAGTCTTAGAAAAGAGAATGGATGACAGAGTGGCAAGCTGCTTCACAACACACTGTCATTGAACCCGAGCGTGGTTATAGTAATTCAATTTACATCAACGACCTAAAATTATCCAACCATATGTAACTTGCCCGAGGATATAGGATAGTGTACATCTTGTCTTTTGGATAAGTCAACTATCTAAAATGAAAGGCTAATGATTTTTTATGTTTTTCTTCTTTTTTTTTTTTTTTAACTATGTAATTACGAGACTCTCGCACAAAAATTCAGATGGTGGAAAACTGCCAGTTGAAATTCACACAACAACCAACAAAGTGGGCAAAAACTGACACTATCGTCTGAAGATGGAATAATATTGCCAGGTCAATGTGAGAGGTTATGATTTAATCTAATGTCTGTGACGTAATATGCCAAACCGATAACTTCAACGATGTGCACACAACCTCTAACATTTAGTGCTGCCCGTTTAGACATGCGATGGGACTGGCCAGATGTCTGGACATGCTAGAAATAGACCGGAAGGATTCTGTGTTTCCAGAAAAACGCAATTTTGGACATTTTGCGAGAGTCGTGCACAATGTAGACATGAGACTGGTGAGTTTTGATTGATCGTTCAACTCCCGTTATTCTCCTGTGTAGGCACTGGACAAGAACACAAATAAATTCAACCCACAGCTGTAAAAAGTGTGCACAGGAACCCAACAACAGTCAAACTAGTCAAGACCTTAAATGACTGACTTGTATAGTGATGCTTTTATGTGTAAGTCACAATTCCAGTGGACACAATAGGCGATGAAAACTGCTGCTTTATCAGATACCATGGGGCAAACAGAGGTCAGGCTTTCTGGTTGTGGCCTGTAAAATTAACTACAAGCTGACTAAAACATACTGTTTCACACCCTTATCATCCACCACAAAAAAAAAAAAAAGCTCATTTGTTTATCGGAAATAAATTAGCACAAAGGGTAATCTTCAAAAGGAAACAAATCGCAAACAGTCACGCTTTTTCAGAGGAGAAGAATTAGCCTCCAAACTATATTCAGTTGGGGGAAAATGAGCAATGCAAGAGTATTTGATACACATGCCAGATTAGCAAAATTACGCAAATAAATTAAGCTTGTTTCAAACACAACTTCAGGTCTCGTTAGCATACTTGACCGATTTTAGGCTGATCAGATGAATTTATGACGTGTCCGAAATTTTGTCAGCATCAAATTGATCTCGCAGTTACGACTATTTTCCATACTCTGATACGTTTCAGCAATTTCTTTGCGTAAAAGACAGCAGTGGACTCACAAACTGTGCAAATGCCATACATAAAATAGGGCATCGATGTCATCTACTGGTTGTTGTTGTTGTTGTTGTTGCGTATAAAGTTGTTTCCAAGTTTAACATTTATCACACGCTGTCCCACCCATCTCTGACGAAAATATGTAATTGATAAGTATTCAGTAGCAGTGAATACGTTTCACGGCGTTGTTTCCGCAAGACAATTTGTAACTGAAAGCTGTTCATAACTCTTATTTTGGCTATTATGTGCCAAAGCACAAATGAAAGTGAAGATGGAAGATGACCAAATTGAACTGAAAACAGATTAAAAGGGTGGCAATTTGGTTATTTTCGTTAGGTACAAACATTTTCAGAAAATATTAACCTAAAAACAATATTACTTTTTCTGTCCAAATGCTCACAAATGTTTGTCTGTACATGTCTAATGTTACATGGCAAGAGAAAAAAAGCCTTTATGTTTTTACTGCGTTGTTAGATACTGCCTTAGAGGGGACTCCTTGCTCACCCTTGCAAGTGTGTGAAACTGTGCAGAGGGACATAGTTGATGCAGTCTTATCTCCATCAAAAGGCTTTTATCAACTGTGCACGGAAGATCAAGAAGATGCAATTTTATTCGAAACGCCTCTGGTCATTTATTACATGCAGTGCTGATTTCATTGTGAGGATCATGAAAATGCATAAGACCGTTTGCTTTGGGAAAGTTATTGAATTGTCTCACGGTGTTATCTTAACATCTGCCTACACCCACGTAATCAACGAGGACAATCACATTAGAAGACAACTAGGCCAAAAAAAATCCTGATTTGGATAAGCACCAAACGGCTTGATACTCGTCACTGGCATGAGTTTTATTGAGATTCAAGTATTGCAAAATTCAGCTCAATGAAATCCAACAGTCTCAACACACCAAATGAAGATGATGCTCTATTATTATCTGCATGAGTTAGGAAGGAGGAAGATGAGGAGGAATGTCGACATCTCTCACAAAAAAAAATTAAGTAAATATTGGAGAGAAATGAGAGGAAGACGTATAGAAATACCAGAAAAAAATACTAGAAAATTAAAACCATGATAACCAACTTTAAACATAAAAATTAGGGAAAAGAATACAAAACATGAGATGACAAAAACACGAAACTACTATGACCCTCCTCCCCCCAAAGAAAAATAAACAAATAAATAAATGGATCAAATACAAAAATCTCAAAATACACTATTCGCAGTTGATAGGTACAGAAATTATTTTTAACTTCCAAGAATGATCGATACCACAAGATGGCGACGAAGCGCGGAGAGGATCATAATGCATCACCACCATCATTTAGAATAACATAAATAACTTAATTCAGTCATTACATTATTCGACACAAACAAACCACCTTTACACGAGGCTCATTTATAGCTAGTAGGGGTGTTAAAAAAATCGATTCGGCGATATATCGCGATACTACATCGCGCGATTCTCGAATCGATTCAATAATCGGCAGAATTTTTTTTTTTTTTTTTTTTTTTTTTTTTTTTTTAGGATTCACACCTTGAGCATGGAAGAATGTTATATGAACGGAACATTAAGCCTTAATATTTTATTTTAATGCTGTTCAAACATGAAACAGATTACAACCTCTATAAGACTGAAATTTCAGATAAATAAATAATACATTTTCATATAAATCTTACACTCTACAAGCTTACTGATTAGTATTTTCTAAATTTGAATGAAAAAAAATCGCAACAATCAACTTATAAATTCGTATCGGGATTAATCGGTATCGAATCGAATCGTGACCTGTGAATCGTGATACGAATCGAATCGTCAGGTACTAGGCAATTCACACCCCTAATAGCTAGCATAAAAAGCTAAATATAATGTCCCCTTTTTGTATGCGTGAAGCTCTTCAACTCCCTTCATAGTTTCTTGGCACCAAGATGACACCAGATGACCCAATGAATTGGCGGATGCGCGGTCGAGGGTTTCACTGCAATCTCTTCAATCGTGCAAAGGGAAGCAAGACACAAGGAGGTTAGCACCGTGACCTTGCCTTCAGGTAAAGCCACATTCCACACCAATAACTCGTCAAACTCCAGCCTAGCCTCTCAGATCAGCCGGGAGCCCAGCTGTCAGGCCAGCTGTCCTTCACTTGAACGAAACTGACTCGTCGTTGACTCAAAGTCACATCAGCTGCCGGGGTTAAAGGGTAGACCATTTTTCACTATTTTAAAACGGACCAAAAAGAGGCTTATTTTGGATATTTCTTTTTATAAAGGCGTTTTTATACCATATATGTATGGATATACTGAGACTAACCTAAAAAAAATATATACATCTTTTATCTCAAACATTCTTTTCAACTGAATAATCCGGACATACACCAGTACCATTGCTGCAATCTTGCTATGTTTCCATCGCCAAACTGAATCCTGCAGCTCTCCATGCTAAACTTTGACATACAGTACATCACAACAGGAACACACACAAGCTGACCGTGAGCGTTCGAAAAATTAAAACGACTTCCATCCTGACAAAAGAAGAGAGTCAAACATTTACGCGACACTTTCTCAGGAGTTGGCGAAACAAAGCTGACCTTTGGACAGCTAACAAAGAGTCAAAAAGATTCTGCTTCAGTTTAGCTTGTGAAACTTTTTTATGGTATGGTATGGTATGGTATGGTATATGGTGTACGGTACGGTATATAGTTTTAAATAGTAGGGCATGGTACGTATGGTGTGTTCTTTGATGTATGGTCTGTATGGAAAAGTAAACATGGTATTGTTTTTTTTATGGTATGTAATAGTATGTTTTTATTGATATAGTTTTTTTTGTTTAATTATGTGCATATATATGTCTGTGTATCTATCTACAGTATTGTGTAGTAGTAATGGGTTTTGGTCAGAGAGAAATGGTACAAAACCGCACAAGGGGTTGACGGTGATCGAACGCCGCATGGCTCAGAAGTAGGGCAGTGACTCACACTGGGACCGAGACTCTTCCCGTCACTATTGGTCTTTTACATTCACTTTATCCGTGAAGTGGAGGGTGAACATGGGAGAGCGTACTAAGACCGCCGCGGTAGGCAGGGGTGAGCAATTGACAAATGAGGCCTTACACAGATGCTAAAATCATGTTATGTCACAATTTCTTAGCTCCATTAACAAAAAGTATTGTATGCTAAATGTTGTGTAAGCGACGCAACCCGCAGGTACGGCACAAACACACACGCTGCCTCGGGCAACAATTGGCCAAGAGACACCTGAGCGCTAAGACAGAGAGAAAGTTATTGATGGGTTAACCCATGCGGGTAAGCAAACTTTTTCTTTACATAACTGCTAGACTGCAATAAAACACCAAATTTGTACTCATTCTACAATGCCCTAAAATGCCAAAATCCCTGAAAAATAGGAAAGGAATACGGTAACTGGTGTCAAGGAAATACTGTCAATTCAATTGGCATATCTCGAGTGTCTATCTCTGCATGTCGGGGAGGAGCTAAGATTAGCCCAGATTGTTCCGGAAAGTCTTCACTGCTTGCTGGCATGGGCGGATATACCGTGAGCAAAAATACTGCGATATCACAGTATTAAAATTCCATCTCTAAAAATGTTCTTCTTTTTTTTTAATATTTAGGTAAATAAATAAATAAAAAACACATTTCTCCACAGAGGTATTTTCAGATGTATTTTATTTTAAACAAAATGTAAAATATTTGGTACGACAAGAAATGTGCACCATTTGAAATTTAAATAAATAAATAATAAAAGGTTAACATTGTTTTGTTTGAATTTTTCTTAGCAAGTCACAGTGTCCAATCAATGGTGAGATATTTTTAGAACAGACCCATGGACTACTCATTGTCCTTGGGGCAAACTAGTACATGCTGGCACCCACACGTTTTGTTTTTTTAAAGACAATACAAAGACATCCGTGTAACTAACTGTATCTCTTTCATCTAACCTCCCTCTATCGCAAATATGAGATTTTCAACAAATAGTAGAGGAAAATGACCCCCCCAAAAATCTGCAAATATTCATGGCTGTTGGCTCTGTCCTCACAAATATTTCCAAAATTGTGAAGACTGAACAAACCATCAGTGTCCTATCAACATCCCAGAACGGATTCCAAGGAACTAAGGCAGCAATATTTCATCACTTTACCGATTCACTTGCTACACACAAGCTGCTATTTCTCATTGGTATGAGCTTCTAATGCTTAAAAAGGATTCAATGGATCTTTGAAGCTATATTTTTTCTGTCTTGTAAAACCCCTAACGCTTGCGCTATTGCCTTGCCAGCTAGTGGAAGGTCTTTATAATAATATACATTTGCCTCACATTGCTACGAGTTCTTTCCGACCGAGACACACTCCATTTGATTGTACTATATCATACAATAGAAAGGATGAACTGTTACCACCATGACAAAGCAGTTCTGCAGGTTCTACCGTCCCCGCCGCAACCCCATCCCCCCCCCCCCCCTCCCCCCTCCTGCCGCCAAACCAGCCCAGCTCCAGTTGCATGTCGCCCTTCACAATGACCGCCCTTTTCCGGTTTTGTCGCCCTCTCCCGCAAAAACTTCCAATTTGACTCTGAGGATCCTGTCAGGATGCCACCAGATTAACTGAGATAAGGGGTTGAGGTGGCCAACAGGTTGTACACACACACATACATACAGTACATAGTCATGCACAATATCACTGACCTGGATATGTCATAGGCTGATTTGCTTCTCCGGGCAATGAGGATTCTGACACCAGTCATCGCGTCACATTCAATTTACCACTTGCACGTTGCTGTTTCTGTACGCGTCAAATCTAATAATTACTCACTCTATTCAGTCTGTGATTACAAAGGTCTGCAATACAACTGACACGGGACACTTATGTATAATACTTTGCAGCGGCAGCTTATTTAAAAGATAGTGAAAGTGACTCCAGGGGTAATGATGAATCGGTGCAAAATTCAAACCAGGGGATAGACATACTTAAAGGTGGCAGCAAAGTGATTGACTACTGCTGTCCTGAAGTGAAAGTAATGATAAAAATATGACCTATTGTACCATCTACCATTGGCTTTTAGAATCTTTTAAGTCAAACATCAACAGTCACCCAAAATAACCATTCAACACGAGGCTAGGCTCATTTAGCACTGATGCTAGCATCCTAGAATTTAGGATACCATACTGAGCTACTATGACCAGCCATTTCTTTACAGCTATCTCTGGAATTAATTAGACAGTTACAAAATGATCATGTTATGTCTGCATTTGCACTATATCTATTTTCAACTCAACTTACCTGTTCAAAATTTAAATTACAACCTGCGCTCCATCTCCCTTGGAAGCAATTTACATCCCACAATTTACATCCCAAGAACATCTCTTGTGTGTGATTGTGTTGCCATTTGAAAAAGCCAGTGGATTTTGGACATGTGCACTTGGAGAACCCGTTGGAATTTTGGATTCAATTACCGGTAGCTTAATTTTAATTGCTTAACTTGCTAGCCAATCACATAAGGGGTTCCCCGAGTAGCAGATAAAATGGTCAACAAAGTACATTGAGAAAGAATTAAGTTAAAATATATTGTTTTCCTCTAATTTGAAGGTTTTTTGTTTTGTTTTGTTTTTTTACCAGAATTTCTATATGCAATATTGAAGGGAAAATGCTCCCCAAAACAGCCACTATCAAAGTCTCTGGAACAACATACTCCCTTTTTCAAAATTCTTGGTACGGTGTACTCAGGTTGACTCAGCATTTCAATAAACCCCCATTTTTAAAAAATTTTGTCACCTTAACTACTCCAAGTTTGCTTATTTAGCAGCACTATGAACCTGCAACACTAGCTAGCTTGCTATTAGTGAAGTTTGTTTGTGTGTTTATTTGTCAGCCCTGGAATGACACCTCATGATAAACTGGAAAAATTGCCTCACTTTTAAGTTCTACAACTATCCCTTAAAATGAATGCAAATCCACAAATTGGTTTGACAAGATAGAATAGAAATAATGAAGTGACCAAAGGAGGGCACCGGTTGGCCACAAGCTGAAGGGTTTGACAGTGGACAGCAAGATGACAGAAAGATTCCAGTGGTGGTCCAACATGCAGGAATGGACGAAATTTACGTTGTTGCCCCCTAAAAGATAATATGACACTTTCCCCCAACATGACACAATGATCCCAGCATGTAGGTGCGACCTGCGGCCTATTCTGAGCGCGCATAATCAGCTTACCAGGTTGAACACGGTCTCCACGACGTCTCGGTTGGAAACTTCCCCAACTTCCATGAGACCGGCCAGCACGGCGAATTTCATCCGGATACCTCGGATGGGCACAGCGGGATTGAGCGGCAAGGCGCCCGGCGTGGCGGGTCCGGAGGTCTCCTCGCTCGCCATTGCTCAAGGTGGGAACGGGAGCGCAGGTGGCGTCCACAGGTAAAGCCACCTGTTCGCCTCCAATGGCGGCGGTGGTGGTAAGTCAAAGAGGAGAAATGGAGGAAAGGGAGCGGAAGGCTCTCTTTAATGTCCCTCCGGGTTAGTTGGTGGCAGTCTACAGGCACATAAGCAAGAGTACGTCCCTCGCCATTCACGAATGATAAAGTCAAATAAAGTACAAAGAGTGTCGTTCCGCTGTGGGAAATACCTCCGCGAACTACTCCTCTTCTTTTAGTCCGTAACTTGATAGCCCACTGGCGGATTAATACCGTCCAAAGAAGAAACTGGGCAAGTAGGTAAGGTGGAAGGGTCCGAGGTCGCAGGTACAAGCAAGGCTAGCCTTTCCCCAACGGTCGCTTCCTCGAAAAGAGTCCCCAAAAAGAGCCACTTCACAACCGGCGGAAGTTGCTATTGTCATAGAGTCCGCACACTTGACAGGTAGCGGCGCCAAACTCTCAAAGCTCGCACACGCCGACTGAACCACCACATACGGAGGGGTCGTAAGAGAAGGGGCGGGGAGGGGGGGCAGGGGGTCTGATCAACACGTCGAGCCGGGAAAGTGCACTCAAGCCCCGGCAGAAGAGAGTGGAGCGATCGCCCAGCCGCTCGCTGCGTCCGCCTTTCGTTTCCTGATTTGCTCCCCGGTAGCTTTCAGATCGTCACCGCCATGACAGTGGAAGCCCTCGAGTGAGGAAGTGTGCGCATGCGCGCTGGAGAGAAGTCAGTAGGACGGGCTGGTTACGCGAGAGGCGCGGGCGAGGCAGGTGCGTGCGCCGGCTCAGGTGGACCGTGGAAGGACGCAAAAGTCGCTCTTTTGTCACCAAATTATGGTCAACTCCATACACGAGCAAGAGGTTTGAGTTACTTCACATGGGAAGAGAAATAATGAGATCGTGAATTGGCAATTTGGCATATGCAACAACAGTAATCTAATCCCTCATTCATGGCGAGGTTTACGTCCCAAACCACCGCTGCAATAACTAAAATCCGCGATATAGAAATATTTTATAGCATACACACTAGGCATATGTAATTTATGGCACTTGAAAAAATAGTTAAAATTATATAAAATTGAAGCGTTAGTTGCAGTGACTTCTCCTGGTAAAAAATAAAAATAAAAAATAAAAATAAAAATAAAAATAAAATTAAATTAAAAAATGTAAGTCTTAGTTGGAGTGACCTCTCCTGATAAAAAAAAAAAAAAAGGCTGCAGTGGATTTACTGTTTGAAATGTCTGATACGCATGCACACCTATGTTTACATCAAGGTTTATAAAAGTGTGTATGTTGATGAGAGAATGCTGGGAGGAAACGTCATAGTGTGGGTGTGCTTATGTAACTATGCAAGATGGGGAACAAAAAGATTTTTATTGAGGTACATTATGGTCTGCATTTTTTTTTTCCAAACAGATGAGGGTAGACATTTTGATGGTTCAGACAGTACACAAGTTGATCTGCTCCTTAGCGGTGGCTCAGTCACACCGCTGCACCTGTAAGCACCCGTGGTGGCTATTGCGAGGGAATCACCTGACTCGAGTGAATCACCCGTCTGGACCGTGAAACGGGTGATTCATTAAACTGTTTGTCCTACGTATGTCAAGTGAATTGAAGCAAGCTTTGGAAAAAAGTGTTTCTCCGCAATTGGAGTTTGAAGCACGGTAGTGTTGAATTGCCATTAGTACAAAACACTGTGTTTACAGCAATAAGTTGCGCGTGGGCACATAGTAGACTATGTTGACTCATCACCTGGCACCACCAGACCAGTTGGAGGGCGAATAAATAAATCCTCATGAGCTTGCACACTTGTTTTGTTTCCGCGCTGTTGACCTTTGTGCTGACACCACTTAGCAGGGTTGTCACACTCAATTGCACAGGGGACCAAAACTCAAAGCACGCTTTAGGCTGCGGGCCAAACAGGATAAAACATTTTTGAGCAGACTAAACAAGACGAAACATTTTTGGAAATCAATGTGAATCGAAACAGGCAAGGTACAATATTATTCCAAAATAAATCAATTTAAACTTAAAATAATTTCAAATGTGTTGCTGTTTAGAAAAATATATTTCAAAATTATGCAAATCCCAAACATGAGCTACTAAAAAAATGTACAGCATAGGCTGTTGTTAGATAATGCATTAGTACGAGTGCCCATGCATGCCAAACCACCGGGCCGCACACCAGTACCGGTGGATGCATAGATATGTTGTAGGTCGATACGACACATCCCTTTGAGATGTGTGCCTATGGAGACACTAAGCTATTGGGGGCAAATGTTCAGTGCATTTAAGTTTGTTGTAGGCATAAAGACCAGAATAACAAACCTGTGCTGCATACAGTTGCACACAATGCTGTGCAATCACAACAAGGAAATAATGAATCATTTTGGCTCTTTTTTTTCATTGTACAATCTCATTGATAGCTTTTAGTCTATGAGAGCTTCAGTAACTGCAGTACTTGGCTACTAACAAGACAGTAATGAGAGCGAGAAGCTTGACAAGCAAACTACTACTTACTCAGGGACATACTATATAGTATATATTAGAGGTTTGATTATCAAATTAATAATTAGTTTTGATAATTGATTAATTTAGTTTAAGTTTAGAGACCTTGTTTAATTTAAATGTGTCCAAATTCTTAGAATTTCAGCCTCTCAACAGTCAATATTCTCAGATTTGTGTAGTCTTTGTGAAAGCAGACTTATCTTTGTACTAAAACATCTGCTTTTACTTTGAAAATCATTGATCAACGTATTTGCCAAACAATTACCAAATCATAATACGTTTATGCTAGTGCATTTCCTGCACAGTTAATTTGAAATAATGTCTCGTTTAGAAATGTAAGAATATATTTCAGATTCATTGATTAATCGACAAAATAATCTATTATGAAAGATGTTTAATATGTAACTAAGTTTTTTTAAAGGATTTTTTTTAAATGTTAGGAATATGTCAGACTAAAAGATTACCTTGCATCTGGACCAGAATAGTAAATTGCAGGCTACTGGTTTTTTGTTTTGTTTTTTAACAAATTTAGATCAAATGTTCTGTATTAATAGTACATGCTTTGACGTTTAAAAAAAAGTAAACCTTATTTATCTTAGAGTGTACATGCATTATTTACCTTTGACGGAAAAATTGCCCCCACTAATATGGCCGTCACGTAAGCATGTAGCCGGGCCTGAACAGCGTGCTCGAGTAGGCATCGCGAGAAGACAAACCTCTCGATCTCGTTCTCTTTAACTCTCGCGAGATTTTCTCTTTTCCTCCTCTTTTACTCTTTGTAGCCAACATGGCAGTCGGCAAGAATAAGAGGCTGACCAAAGGCGGCAAAAAGGGTGCCAAAAAGAAGATGTAAGTACGAAATTCAAGTAGCGCAGTATCAAAGAACATCCACATGTCAGATTACCACAAAAGACATATTAAAACAAGAACGGATGAACGCGATATTTGGCGGATAACTCAGGCTTTGGCTACTGTCGTCGACGCTGGCCTGTGTTGGTCGACCTTCCGCGTGAGCCTTTCTTTTGTCATACCCGTGGATGCATTTGAATTAATTGTTGGTTAATAGTGTAATTAACTTGTGTTAATCGCCTAGCTAGCTAGAATTTGGTTTCATCGTTCAGAAGGGTTTGACAACCTTATCCCGTTTCCTGGAGCTAACACATGTTAGCACGGAGTTACTGGCGTCACGTTTACGAGTTGACTTCTCGAAAAAATGCGGTGCTATTTCTGCAATTTTTTGGGAGGGTGAGCGTTAATGAGATGAAGTTGAACTGATATGCTGTGGAATTCAGTGAAATAATGGCATGGTTTATATTTGTTAATTGATGTGAAAGGAAGTAAATGTGAAATGCCTCCATTAGCTGTGTGGAAGTTGTGAACATGTAACAAATTTGACAATAAAAGTAATGTTATAACTTGCGGCATAGAAGAACAATTGGCACAATTATTTGGTGAAAAGGTCACACGGATGAGAAAGGAGTTGAACATGTTTAAATGTACGCAGTGGTTATTTTGCCGTGACCTGCTCTGATTGGTCAATCGCCCGAGGTAGGAAATCTTGGCCTGCCGTAAATTGGCTATTTTACCGTGATTGTTTATTAAAAAAAATTATCTTTAGCAAGAGAGTTGCCGGTCATGGCAAAATAACCACTGGCTAAAGTTATTTATGTTGACAAAGAGGCACGCTAATTAGCTGTCCCCTGTTTGGGATTGTGAGCGTCCACCTGTTGGGGTTTGTCTATATAGGACTGGCTCGTTTTTACGAAACATCTCTCAAAGGCCAAAAAGATAAGGTATAATAACAGTTACACCCTTATTGCAAAATTATTTGTAATTATTCTTGCAAAGGAAACAATATTTTCTCATTTGAAAATCCACAAAATCTTCTTGACATACAGCAAGTGGACAGGAAATGTTGCTTTGTAAAGTGACTTCCAACTGCTTCAAATCTAGAGCTGTTGCAATTTCGATAACTCAAATGCAGTGTTGATCTTATAACAGTTATGTTAGCAGCTTTAAAGTTGGAGTTGGCCCAAAATGATGCTGAGGTTGCTGCCTTAAAACTTGATATGCAGCAAAAACCCCAGAAAATGTAACTGTCATTTCTTCCAGTGTGGACCCTTTCTCCAAAAAGGACTGGTATGATGTCAAGGCGCCGGCCATGTTCATCATCCGCAATCTTGGCAAGACCTTGGTCACCAGGACTCAGGGAACCAGTAAGTCTGTTTTTTAATATTATAGTTTTGTTGCCAAGTATTGCATTCAATGGGCTGGGCTTGGATTAAGTATATGAATAAACCAGCCTTTTGTTTGTCTAATGCGCAACCATGGCTTATGCTGGAAGATGACTACACAAATGTCATGAGCAGCCTACTAGAACAGCTGAACTTTAGTTGGAGTTAATCGGATGCACTTTAACTGGTGGTGGGTGTGTTCAGACCCCCATCTAGCATGAGTTTGTATGTGATTGGTTAATTCTGAATAAAGCCACCTCAGTGAAGAGGGTGTGCAAACTTTTGTAAACACATCTGTTAATTTACCACCCACTTAAATTATTTTATTTTTTTTAAACAAAGTATAAAGCTTGCAGGTCACATTGTCTTGTATGGCTAAATGATAATTTCCTGACTTTCCACTGTGGCGTATTCACTCGTTGCCGCCAAAATGGCCTCAGACCTTCTTGTACCGGCTTTACCACGTCATGTACACCCTCCTCCCAGGAATCGCCTCAGACGGTCTGAAGGGACGCGTGTTTGAGGTGAGCCTCGCCGACCTGCAGAACGACGAGGTGGCCTTCCGCAAGTTCAAGCTGATCACAGAGGACGTGCAGGGCAAAAACTGCCTCACCAACTTCCACGGCATGGACCTGACCCGTGACAAGATGTGCTCCATGGTCAAGAAGTGGCAGGTATGTGTCATTTTTGGATGAGACTTATTTATTATAA
This sequence comes from Festucalex cinctus, assembly GCF_051991245.1. Lineage (NCBI taxonomy): Eukaryota > Metazoa > Chordata > Actinopteri > Syngnathiformes > Syngnathidae > Festucalex > Festucalex cinctus. The sequence goes on along the minus strand of NC_135416.1, from coordinate 4,154,120 downwards.
GACACCACATTTAAAGTGCCACGTGTCCACTCAAACAAAATGACAGCAGAAATACCATCACCAGGCACTCAACATGCTGACTGGCTAATTGTTGCTAATTGTAATTGCTAACATGAGCTCGTAAAGGTCGTAATTTGCCGACTCCCACGTCACTCGCCAGGCCACAAATTTTAAAGCCACACAAACTCATGACAGCGTGGAATTTAAAGACCTGACTAATTGCACGTTATGGTTTGATGCTAAAAAATCACTTTTTTTTCCAGTTAGTTGATTGTATTATCTGTAGGAAAATCATCTCTTAAAAACATTCGATTGCTACACGACTATTAGAGTCCCTAAACCTGAGACGGTTCTCGCTGTTCCCTTAGACCATGATCGAGGCCCACGTGGACGTGAAGACAACCGATGGCTATCTGCTGCGTCTTTTCTGCGTGGGCTTCACCAAGAAGCGCACCAACCAGATCCGCAAGACTTCGTATGCGCAGCACCAGCAGGTGCGCCAGATCCGCAAGAAGATGGTGGAGATCATGACCCGCGAGGTGCAGACCAACGACCTGAAGGAGGTCGTTAACAAGCTGTGAGTGGTGCGCGGTTGAGGTCTTGGCGTTCTTGTACTCCTTCCTAATTCAACTGTCGGCCTTTTTGGCGTGTTTTTTTCTTTCAGGATCCCTGACAGTGTTGGCAAAGACATCGAGAAGGCCTGCCAGTCCATCTACCCCCTGCACGACGTCTACGTCCGCAAGGTCAAAATGTTGAAGAAGCCCAAGTTTGAGTGTAAGCTGGAATTTATCAAATATGAAACCAAATTCCCCACCCCCAATACATCTCCTTAAGTGTCTTGTTTGTAGTTTCTCAATTGAATTTAGTGACATTTTGTTAAATTGCCTTGCTGATTTCCTCTGGCAGTGGGCAAACTGATGGAGCTCCACGGCGAGGGAGGTTCCAGCGGCGCCGCCAAAGCTACTGGAGACGACACCGGAGCCAAGGTGGAGAGGGCCGACGGTTACGAGCCCCCCATCCAGGAGACAGTTTAAAATAAACATCCTGACAGATTTAATAATAAAAAAATGTAAATGACCAACATTGGACTACTTTTTTTGTTGTCTGTGCAGTTCAAAAAGTAGCAAAGCACGTTTTTATTTCTTTAAAAAAAAAAAAAAAAAAAATCGGACATACTGGCTTTTTCTTGCCAAAAAGTATTGACTACTAAAATTTTATTACATAATTAGTAATCATCAATCATGAATGTCATGCAGCAAAAACTATTCGATGTCAAATACTGCATTTTACAACAAGTACGATAGTTTGTCAGTACATCAGAGCACTTGAATGTAGTTTTTAGGCACTAGGGCCCGTTTGCCCCTCAAGTCACCCAGGAACCATTCGTCGTCCATGGACTCCAAGTCAGTGATGACGTCCCCAACCTGCAACGGAACCAATTGGACCATGTCAGGATGATGTGGATGCTTCAAAGTACAATTTTAAAAAGATACTGGACCTGCAAAGAGAGCTCCTCATCACAGTCTGAAGTGAAGTCGTACATGGCTCTTCCCTTCATTCCACCACCTTCCAGCAACTTTTGACCTACTCATAAAAAAAAAAAATGTTTTAAAATCATGAAATCCACACAAGTAGGCTACAATTATATCTGAAATCGAGAAAAACATTGTTAAAAAAGAAAGGGGGAAAAAAATAGCATTTAATCATTTTTTTCATAGTCATACATCTCTAACATGTTTATATTTTTGGTAAAAATATTAAGCTAAGCAATTAGTTTGTCAATTTCTACAGTTCTCTTGAAAGTTTTTTTTTTTTTTTTTTTTTTTTTAAACATATTGCTTAAGTATTATTAACCCATGTATCTCCAAATTTAGTTTATATTGAGCTAAAAAAAAAAATTTTTTTTTTTATGTATATAAATACTTTTTTGTCCCCTAAAGAAGAGAGTCACATGGACGTCATACCGGTGCGACTATCCACAAAAGCCTTTGGAAAGATTCCTTCTTTGCCGTTGAGTCTTCCGCAGCTCCACTCGTCGTCGATGTGCCTGGTGATGAGGATGCGGTCGCCACGCTTGAAGGACAGCTCGTCCGCCGCCTTGCCGTCAAAGTCGTGTCGAGCCAGCGCCCACTCCACCGAGGACTGAGGGAGGTGCGGCAACATGACACAGTTTTACACCCGTCTATAATATGAATCCACTCCAGCCTCCCACAAAAAAACATGTTTATTTAGTAATGAAAAATAACTATATTGTACTTTATAAAAGGTAATAATAGCGTCCTTAATGTAAAGAAACTTTTCAACATTTGTGCATCCAGAGTTAATTATGCTGCAATCTATTCCAGTGTGTTGCTCCTTCTGGTGTACCTGCTTTGGCCACCAGGAGGCAGTAGTGTATAATACAATCATGCAGATATAAACAAAGAATAGACTTCTGCTACTACTTTGTAAGTTGCTCTAATAATAATTGTCATTTTTCAGAGAAGATAAAGAATGTATGCCAGTGAGTATCGTACAAGTTATTTGTGTACATGCATTTGTGTTAAAAAATCCCTCAATGCTAGTCATAAGCATGTGAGATTTTCCATTATAAGCTTGTGGGTCATTCTAGCTTCATTCAGGCAACATGGCTTGGTTGATTTAAATATACAAAATGCAATTTACTTTTATTAATGCTTAAGTAAACATTAACTGGCAGAGCTTGAAGCCTTGTTTTGATAAATTGTTCACTATTTGCCAAGATGCTAAAGTGAGATGCGTGTACTGCTGACATGCAGCACTTCTATCTCAAGTTTGCACTCGCATGTCAAGACAAAAAAAAAAAAAAAACTACTTCAAAAAACCTGTAAATTGGGCCACTTGTACAAGACACTAGTGTAAAAATAAATGTTTCCTACCTGAGCAAGTTTGACCGCTTCTGGCTGATTATTGGCCATGCCTATGGAAAAAAAAAATGAAACAGAATTCAAAGTCACATAACAGCGAAGCTGTGAATGACTAAACAATAATTGATTTGAAATATGGGATCCCTAAAAATAAAAAAAATGTATAAAAAAAAAAACAAAACACAAAAATAGATTGTGGAGCTCAATGGCTTAACAACTGTTTCAAAAAGTTGAAAATCTTTTTCACACTTTTTTCGATACAAACGTAGTGAAATCTTGGTTCTGTATTGAATATAAACTCCAAATCTTAAAGAAAGGTCAAACAGTGACACACTGTGTATTTATTTCGTGGTGCATTACTTCTTACCCGGCAACGCGACCCTGTTGGCATTAATCCGACTCGACTGCCCAGTGGGCGGTGGCGGCAGATCTTCGACCACTTCCACAAAACTGAGAGGGAAATTTCCAGAAGCGGCGCCCAGCTGCCCGTGGGCCCACTCGTCGCTCACGTAGGCCTGCAGCCGGATCACGTCGCCCTCCGCGAACGATAACTCCTCGCCGCCCTCGCCCTCAAAATCATAGCGGGCCACGCATCTGGGACCACTTCACGAAAATCAGACATTTGAAACTTTGTGGCCAGCTTAGATTTACTAGCATTTGGAACAGCTTTGCATTGACGGAGTATACACGGCATGCAACAAGCTAAAGTTACTGTATAAAAAAAATATAGATCAAAAATGGATGTGAGGGTGTTCAAACATTTCATTGCAAAAAAGAAAACTTACGTGACTTTAGCAGAAAGTGGCTTTGGTTTCTTCTCAGGAACAACTTTTGGTGGTGCGTCCGACTTATTGGAGAATGAGCACAACGATAACGCATTTGTATGACAAAAATGACAGTATAAGATGAGTACTATCACTTACCAGCACTTTAACAAAGCTAACTGGGAAGTAACCAGTGGATCCTCTGCAAGTGCCTCTGTACCATTCACTATCCACGCGCTCCACCATCTTGATGATGTCGCCGGCGTTCAAGCCCAGCTCTCCAGGACCCTCTGACGTAACAAAAACAATACTTTCTATGAAATTATGCATTCAAATAACATTTACCCACGTTTTTAATAAAGCACAGGCCTCCTTATGTCTGAGTCGTTAACGAGCAATCTGCTAAGCCAGGTTTCAAAACTCCTTTGTAGTATTTAACCCCCCAAAAATATATACGTGTCAGCTAACTATTTTAATGCAATATCCCCCCCCCCCCAAAAAAAAGCTACTGCTAAAAAGAAGAAAGAAAAAAAAGAGAGAGATACATGGTTACAGAAGTATTTTTCCTAACAGAAATGTTCATAATTTTTTTCAAATTATTTGATATATATGGTTAAAAGCAACATTTTTGTCTCCAAAGGACAATAAAATATTTTGCATGTTCCAGCTAAAAAGAAAAAATATATATAAACACGATATATGATCTGATGCAATTTTTTTCGGCTAATTATTTTAATTTTTTTTAAATTGTAAAATAAAAAAAAGAAAAGAAAATAGCATAATACGGTTTATTTTGATTCTTTCAATTTTTTTCTTTGTGTTTCGGTTACATGATTCAATTCAACATTATTTTTTTCTGAAAAACATCCAAAAACCAAATTTATTGCTGTTTTGTCTTAAAATTGTTTTTTTAGTATTTTTTTTTCCTGAATTTGAAATATATTGTGAAATTGGGTTTAAAAAAAACAAAAACTGAAAAAGAAATGATGCAAATACGATAAATACAAAAATAAAAATGGAATGCGTAACTTCTTTTCAGCTGTTCGGCTTCCCGCAGGTGTTTTTTTTTTTTTCAACTAGTACCCATGCTAAGGGATACTAAGCCAACTGTATCTAAGGGTTTAGTTACAAAACGGCTTCCTCGATGCTCAATTATCTAAGGCAGCAAATAACGTGCTACTATGTTATCAGACGATGAAATTGTTACCTGGAGTGAAGTCATGTAAGGCTTGAACGTTTAGTCCTTTTTCTTGCTTGCCAGCGGGACCTGCAACCTGCACAAACACCACCAAAGATCTTAGCATGAGCATAAACCTCAGTGACACAGACTCCACTGACATTTTACCACATATTATGCAAAAAGCTCAGCTCACCTGAACTGACGGTTCTTCTGTGTGGCTCTCGTTAAAGTCTGGGGCGGCGGTTCCGCGTGGAAGCTAGTGGAAGGATACACGCACAAAGATGTGGGTTATTGTAAACACAGTTACAGGAAAACGGACATGCTTTGGGGGTTTTCCTCACGGAGTATTTGTCATAGAGACGATGGCCCTGGACAGGTCTGGGAGGCAGGAGGAACCCTTTGGCGGGCTTGGCAGACTGCAACTTGGGTGGCGGCGGTCGTCCCGGACCAGGTTTGCCTGGAGGAGGTGGGCGTGGCGGGAGCGGTTTTCTTATGCTTTCTCGCCTAAAGTATAACAAAAAGATGTCACTAACTCATTCAATGCCAGTCCAGGAAAAAAATGAATCTTTGACGTCTATAGCCGTCTATGGCAGTGAATGTCTTAATTGCTAAATGTAATTATTTATTTTTTTTTATGAAATTTTTGCTTTTACTCACTGATTTGGCAGTGATGGAACCCGCTTGTCTCTTAATAAGCCCTGCAGAGAAACATGAAAGGTTTTTGAAAACACAAGTTCAGAAGCTCCCATTAAATCCTTACCTGTGTTGGGACGCTGGGTAAGGACTTTTGCTTGGGGACGGCTGTCGTGTCGAGGGAGCCGACTGGATTCCGAGCGGGAAGTGGAGGAGGATTGCCCTGCAGATTCTCAGTGGCTGATTGGAGATACCAGCTGTTATGTTCCATAGCGCTTTGTTAGCATGCGTCGTATTTTAGCTAGGTGGTGCTCACCGACTTGGCTGGGGACTCTGATAGTGGTGGGCCTTCTTGTTATAGTTGGTCTCGCCTTGACAGGAGGGGGAGCTGAGATAATATATAAATCAATAAAGACTTGTTTTAATCACTACTGCTAAGCAGTTAGCATCTTTATCCAGTTTTGATAGCACTGTCCCTGCTTGTTGTGCTAAACTTAGGATTAAAACTATGGGGAATATTTTTGTTGGATTCATGTTGGTTTGTTTGCGTAATACAATGCTTTTATATATAGTTTTGGTTGGTAGGTAATGCTGGTTGTAATGCTATACTAAATTAGCTACTTTCATAACTCAAGCTTCGAGGCTCGATTGAATTATTTTGTGATCCTTTTTCTCAGAGTGCAGTTGAATTGGATTAATTCAGTAAAATGTCATAAAGGTTGTGCTTAACTTTATTAGAATCATTTAACACTGGCAGAAAGACAAAACTCATAACAAGTGTTTGATCCATGCATGTCCAAAGACTTTTATGCTAATTTGGACGTTTCCAGTGTTACAATCAACTGATGATACACTCTAAGGTCCGTGGCCACTTTCATCTGAGATCATCCCAGAAGTCTCGCAATGCTCCGAAACTTTGGACTTTTTGAACTTTTCAATCTTTAAGTGTTGTCTTTGTCACACAATGTCAAAACTTGGAACAGTTAGGCAAGTTTGGAAACTATTAAATTTATGTCACTGCATTATAGGTTCACCCTGAAATTTCACCCAAAAGCCAAATATCCCAAACTTTTAACCTAACAAACAAAAATTCCCCAAATTTGTAACTTCACCCAATTCAAAATCAAATTCGACTTACTTGCTGGAGTTTCATCGTATTCGTCATCTCTGAGAACAGCGGTAGAGTTGTGGTTGTTGATGTTGAGGTTGGGCTTCAGTGGTTCCTTGGGCGGTTTCACCGGCGGTCTTGGCGGCAAAGGTGGTTCCTCGCCATGGATGCTGTAGGCCCTGGTTAACACCGCCGGACGCGAGCGGTGTGGGGGTCCGCCCTTTGTGAGCAAGCTCTCCAATTCCTCTCGCATGGGCTTCCCGGCGAGTTTCTCGGGCGGCTGAGGTTTGAAAACCGGTGTCTGATCTTGGCTTGACACATTTTGACTGTCCTGGACCGACAGCGATCTGGCAGCCACTGGAGGTTTAGCGGACACCGGTGGCGGCTTCACGGGCTTTCTGGGAAGAGGTTGCGGTCTGATCGCTTCGGACGCACGTTCGTGCTCAGGAGCGAGCTGGCTCTCGAAGGCCTGGATCCGGGCCTGGATGTTTCGCTGACTGTTCATCTCGCCATGAACTTGTTCCTCCTGATTTGCTTGGTCTCCGTTCGGACTAAAGACCTCCAGCAGCTCCTTCAGATACTCATTCGAGGAAATGTCTGCTGCATCTGTGGGGACCTCATCATCTTCAAGTTTAACCAATGTTTGAACGTTATCTTCGGTCTGTTTTCTGGATTTTATGCGAGGAAGTGGGACAGGTCTGGGTTGTAAGGCAGAAACAGAAGAAGTCGTCGCGCTAAGGGTTGCGTCAGGTTGCGGTGGCGTCTCCCAGTGGACGGTGACCGATCTGGTGCACCTATCTCCTGAGTCCCGTCTTTCTGACGTGCGTGGACCACTTTCAGAAGAACGTTCGGGTCTGGGTAAGGATGATCTTGGTGGTTTTTGCGGCTTTTTACCTAACGAAGAATCACACTCAGAAAGGAACGAGATAAAGACATTTTCCAATAGTTTTACCGGCTGATTTTTCCCTGACGGGGTCGGTCTGCGTGGAGCAGGTAGTGGTGGTGGGAGAACAACGTCGGGGGGCCGCAGTGGGCCGAACAATGTGCTCCTCTCGGCTCTTTTCTTGAATCACCTGGTCATAGGACGGTGGGGGCTGAGTTGTGGAGAATAGAAACTTTAGCAAGACGGTTTCTAAACTTCGTGTTATTTTTGAATACCATGGAATCAACAGTGCCGAAGTCGCACTACTTTCACGTGACTAGAGTATAACATACATTTGTTGTTCTTTTTTTATGCAAGAGCATACAGAAGGCTTTGATGCAGCATCTGACATGATGAGGCGGCTTAACGCAATGGGAGTTATTACAAAAAAATGGCCAGCAGGGGGCAGGGGAATATAAGATATCAGCCAGGGCCATGTTGCAACAAGCTCTTTTTGACAAGGTTTTCACCAGGAATTTAATTATTGATTGAAACTTAGCTATGCGCTAATGCTTATTGCTGCAAAACGGAAACAGATACAAATATACTTTTTTTTTTCCTGATGAAAGAAGAGACTCTTATAGTTATTTCTGTAGTATCCATTATTTTTATACCAAAAGAACACAATATTCTGTGGGCCTTGCAAAATCAGTCAAAATCCAGCAGAACAGCCAGGAGCGAAGGAGCTTGCTTGTGAAAATGGCTGTGAGTGAATGAGTTAAAGTCTTAAAATATGTATTTTATTATTTAGCCTTTAAAAATGACACAAAAGCCTTAGAGCCACCATTTTAAAGGAGCCACAAAAAATGTCTCTAACTTTTCTATTTTATATATTATGTAATAGTAAAGTATTGTTTTCCAAAATGAATTCCTTCGTCTTAAAACAAGTGACAAGTAATCCTAATTTTCCATGTTAAAATCTTAGAAAATCCACATTTTGTCTTTATTTTTTGACTAATGTGTACTTAGTTTTGCTAGTTACATTAACAAAAATAAGATCTAAAAAGATTGATGAAATATTATGCCTCTAAAGTGAACCGGTTCTTAACTCACACAATTTGGAATTCAACCAAAATTTGGCGTGTTCCACAGAGGAAGTTTATAAAGAACCAAGCTGGACCAAACCTGGATGCTTGCGGACCAGCTGGATTGAGTGGAGGAAGGAAAGACCACAGGCGATGCTGAGAACCAGTTGTTGTCATCTAGAGGTTCCGCGCAAATGACAGTGATCTCCGGTCGCCTACAAAAACACAACACACCATTCCGATGCCAAAATGCACAAAGCATAAGTGAGGGGGAAAAAAATATCAACTATATGGGAAATAGCTCATGCATTTGTCAAATAGAGGAATTTGAAGACTTTTTAATTAAATACCTCGGGTCTTTTGTGTTGTCACTCAAAGAATTTGCCCTTGCTGTGAATCATAAGAAAAATTATCATTTACAATTTATATTTATAATTTATAATTCAAGTTTGCATTAACTTACTTTGCTTAACAGCACCTTGTATGGAAGAGGAAGGCCCTGTGCTGATGATGAAGAAATAAATATGATCAATTTAATAACAGTACATCTAAATAATCACATCCAAAAAGACGGCTTGATAAAAGATCCTGCTTTTAAGAAAGTAAAATAAGATCAAATAAAATATTGCAAGAACGGAGTTAAAATGTTCTTAAAAATAAGATCGATACATAGCAACTGTAGTCATAAAGCAGCACACAAACAAACCCCGAACCAATGAAAAAGCATTAAAAAGAAAAAGAAAAAAATCTTTCTTGGTGGAGGTAAATATATGACCAGGATAGGCCTCATGTCATCACAACTTACTTGCAGTGCAATAGATTTGCTTTGCCTCCGTCAAGATGATCTGTGAAGATGAACAGAGAAGCCATTTTCAGTCATGCTGAGTTGCTGGGAAGGAATCTCGTCTCTATTTCAAGTAATTGCTCTGTCTGTAAAGACGTCACTACTTGTAATCCTGTGACAAGCTGGCTACAATCAAACATCAGCAATGCAATTGAACGCGAAAGGCTGAATGCGAGACATTCAAAGTATTCACTCGAATGATAACGTGTTTAGCTTAGTAACCTATTTTTTATGAATGCTCAAATTACAAGCCCTGGATTTCACCCAAAATAGCTGCTTTAAACAAAATGGCTGCCTTCCTGTTCAGTTTCATGTCGTTGATCATTCTTCGTCATCCTGTTATGATTGGAATACCCTCCCAATTTCTCGTCATCTGTGAAAATAGTGATGGAGCCTATGTCCGTCCATCCATCCGTCCGTCCGTCCATCCATCCGTCCGTCCATCCATCCGTCCATCCATCCATCCATCCATCCATCCATCCATCCATCCATCCATCCATCCATCCGGTGGGATCAAATCAAATGTGGCCAATGTGACAACCATGGTTTTTTTTTTTTTTTTGATTTCATTTTGTCATTAGGTTTTTTTTTTGTTGTTGTTGTTGTTTTTTTTTGGGGGGGGGGGGGGGGTGACATATTAATGGCATTTCAATTCATTTAAACTAGAAAAAGATGATTCAAGTGTCTTATAAGTGCTCAATGAATGAATTAAACTCTTATCACAAGGCTTTAGTGTCATGCCAGCAGTATAGAGGGAAAAAAAAACAACCTCTTCGAGCAAGTTACTCATCAAAAAGTGCCTAATTACCAACTACGAAATTAATAGAAAAAATACAAATGTCAAAATAAAAGCACTCATTCGTGTGACATTTTAGTCAAACGAATACACTGTTGAAATCAACATAAAAAGCACCTGTCACGTCTGTAACTTGTTTATCGCTTTTACTCACCTTCCTCAACGACACCAACGTCCTTTCGTTTTTAGCCTGACAGATTTGTTTTAAGCCACCGCCACTTCCTGGTTGATACTTGAAGAAAGCGCTTCTTCCACACGCACTTTGCACCTTACGGTGGGTTTACCTGCTAATGAGCTATATGGAGCATGTAAAGTCCACTATTAAGAGCGTGTTTCTAACTTAAGTCCTCTCCGGTGGACGACCTACGGCTGAATGTGTTAATGTCAGCCAGCGTGTGCGCGTGTGGCAAAAACAAAAACACAAAAGTCGCCATGCTGGACGTGGACCAGTCACATCAAGTGGAATGCGGTCAATCAGGAAGTCAACCCGTGCCACACGACTGTTTGCCGAAATGGAAAAAGATAAGGAAGTGTAACGTCAAATGGAAGTTTCATAATAACAACATTTCACTTGTAAGTCAAGGACAAGTATACAAAAAGAAACATCTTTTGAAGAATAACACCTGGCAAAAAATGAATGAAGAAAAATTATTATAATTAATATAATATACTGTATAAATTCAATAACAGAGATAAAACTGCATTAAAAATCCTGGAAATTTTGCAAGGGAAAACTAAAATAAAAATTTGCATCCTCCAAATTTGGAGTCTGAAAAACACACCTTGAAAATGTGACCAAATTTTGGCAGACTTACACCTGCAAAAATGTTTTTCTCAAAATTTGATTTGTATTTTGGAAAATAATTTGTCCAAATATAGGGGGGAAATGTCATTTTGTCACTGAACAAAAAATGAATAAATACTTTTAAAAAATATATACAATATATAAAAGAAGAATTACACGTGGCAAAAAAAAAACAAAAAAAACGAAAAGTGAAATAATTTCATCGGTTAAAAAAGCGCACCTGGGAGAAAAAAAAAAAAAAAAAAAGACTTATTAAAAAAATAATAAATATATATATATATATATATATATATATATATATATATATATATATATATATATATATATATATATATATATATATATATATATATATATATATATATATATATATATATATATATATATATATGGGGCGGCACGGTAGTCGAGTGGTTAGCACGTCTGCTTCCCAGTTCTGAGGTCTTCGGTTCGAGTCCAGGCTCGGACCTTACTGGGTGGAGTTTGCATGTTCTCCCCGTGCCCGCGTGGGTCTTCTCCGGGTACTCCGGTCTCCTCCCACATTCCAAAGACATGCATGGCAGGTTAATTGGGCGCTCCGAATTGTCCCTAGGTGTGCGTGTGAGTGTGGATGGTTGTTCGTCTCTGTGTGCCCTGCGATTGGTTGGCAACCAGTCCAGGGTGTCCCCTGCCTACTGCCCAGAGCCAGCTGAGATAGGCGCCAGCAGCCCCCGCGACCCTTGTGAGGAATAAGCGGTCAAGAAAATGGATGGATGGATATATATATATATATATATATATATATGAATTTAATAAAAACTACCTGGTAAACAAATCTTAGTCTCAAAGTCTTAATCTGAAAGTGCATGTATCCTTGTAAAAATTAATTAATTAATAAATGATACAATTCTCAGAGTTTTATAACAATAATGCAGTAAATCATTTAAATTTGAATAAAGTTTAGTGAAATGCAAAATCAATTTCAGAAATCTTCTCTGGATTATTAAAAAAAAATGAAAAGTAATGAATAAAATTTAAGTTTACATTCTGCACCCCTACCCAAAATAAATAAATAAATAAATAAATACGATCCAAACTTAACCAGATACTGTTTAGCTTTTTTTTGGCTCAAAAATAAAAAAAAATAAAAATTAAAAAATCAACTGGCTAATACAACAACCATTTCTCATGGTTAGACAGACTTGGGTCCATTTGCATTGTTTCTGTATCTTACGAAAAACAAAAGTGAACCAACCGTGTGTCATGATGTTTTTGTGTGAGTGGACACCAGCGTGGTCTGTGAAGCCGCTGAAGTCAGCGGAATACTTTTCCCCCTATCACAGCTGTATCTGTGCCACTCCAACACATGCCGACATTGTACACATGCTTTGGACCACAACAGGCGCACAGCAGCTGTACAACAAACCATCTGTTTGCCTCCTTATTAAACTCACAATATTAATCAGATTGATATACATACAGGAATACGTTGAGATACGAGTATATTTGTTCCATGACCACACTAAAAGCGTTTGTATCTCAAATCATCGTTCCCCACTGAAATGAATGTAAATGCAATTAATCCGTACCGGCTTCTTTTGAATAAGGAAAAATAGCACAAAATAGTATATATATATTTAAAATATAATTAAATACAATGTAATCAATTAAAGAGTTTGATCATCATGATTTAATTGCGCAATCCAATTTGTTGTGCTGCCCGCCAGCACTTTGTAATACAGACACAAACAACGAAGAATGAGAGTGCCTCTGTAAAAATACTTTAATTCAAGTTTCTTTTCTTTCTTGTAGAGGGTAAGAATAGTTTTGTTATCACTTGAACGTGTTGCACCATTTATGTTCAAAATCTTTCAAGGCTAACTGTTAGCATGTCAATGGCGGTATACATTTTTTGTTAGCATTAAGCTAAGTAGATTTTCCATAAGGCAAAGCCATATATTTTTTTAGATACACATAGTAAATATCTTTGTTTTATGTTTACTGTGACAGTGAACTTCAACTGATAAACTTTTTCTTTTTTTTTTTATGAATTCTTAATTATCATGACTTGAGTTCACGGGCACCATATCGGGCTAGCAACATCATGTATCTCAGGGCATCAATTGTGTGTCTGTACTATTACAGTCAATTTGAGTTATAACTATAATAATAAAAATTTGTCATGCAAACCTACCTGTTGTTTGGTTGATGAAATGGTGAATTTCAACGCACTCCTCTTCCCCATGCCTCATTTCAGCCATCATCAGTTAAAGCAATAAAGAACAATAAAGTCATAAAAAAAGGCGGTATTTGATGATAAGTTCTCCTGAGAGTGTGTATGTAATGATGCGTCCACGACGGTCAATGTGGTCCTGCCGACTGGAGCACTTTGAGTGGGTGGGACCCTGCAGGGGAATCAACATGGAGCCCACCCTCCACTAAAATGAGGGCTGACTACTGGATTAGAGATATATTTTTCGGTTCATTTTCAAATACCTACTGTAACTGTAATGCTACTGTATGCTACACATAATCATAACATACAATATCTGATCATAATACCACACCATACTGTACAAAACCACTTCAATACATCAACTGGCCTTCTACTTTGGTAACTCCGTAAAAGAACTGCCCCATACATGTAGGCTACATGTTTAATACACTTTTGAGAATTTTGTATAATCATTGTAGTTGTAGTTATACGTATACAGTAGTACTATGCCAGAGGTTCGTGTAACACTAACTGTACTCGGGCTCCCTTCACTGCTATGTGAATGAATCACTGCCAAATATTACATTTTAGTTGTGTTTAATACAGTTTCCAGTACATTTGTATTTAAACTTTGAGACCAGCTTATTTTAAAACGTTTACTGTCTTAGGCATACATTAATTTCTATTTACCTTTTATGTGCAAACCATTTTAATTGATTCATTACTTAGATACAGCTATTCCTAAATATATATATATATATATATTTTCTTTTTTTTGTATTTTTAAATTTATTCTAAAAATCATCTTTATATAATATAGCGACTTTATTGTTTGATGAACTTTTTTCCCCCCTCTTTTTTATGTTTCTTGTAGTGTTTCACCTTTAAGAATAATTTTTGATTTTTCTGACTATTTCGACTCTTTTGTTCCTGTAAACCTCCGGGTTGTTGTTTTTCACATACAACTTTGCCATATAGTTTGTCCCTGCGAAGTCATAATATTATGGCTTTATTTATGTATGATTTTAAATGTTCACATAAAAATTTCGACTCTATTATTCTTGGGAAATTACTTAGTTTTTCTTATATAGTAACATTAAAATTTTAGGAATAAAACCTCTCTCTGGTTGTTGATAAATATTTCGGCCAACTACTCCACTATTTCAGAGTTTTGTTTCAGCGTTGTAGATTGAGTCCAATGTTTGGGAGCCAAAATTTTCATAGCTCACATCAGAAAGAAAAAAAAATAACGTTGCAGTATTTTCTCACGCAGTACCTTCTTTGTCCAACAGAGGGAAACAATTTACAACTATTGTACGTATTTGCATCACTTTCTGATTCAAAGTGATCCCATAAAACCACGACACACTGACACATTTTGGAAACCGTATTAAAACCGAAGTAATATCATTTATTGTCGTTTTAAACGCAAAACTAATAAGAGACGATTTGACGCGTCGACACGTCAATCATCCGAGGGGCGGGACTACTTCGGCTCTCTCCTCTCTCTTCACCTTTGCAGTCAAATCGTTCCCTTCCCACTCCAGTGAGTCCACACCTCTTCATTTCTCCACCACGTCAGGACGTCCTTTATCCACGGGATTTAAAGGACTTAAAATAGATTTGCGTTGGGGAAGTGGCTATTAGCTTCCGCGGGAATCACACGGTAAGAAAAAGAAGAAAAGTGTGCTAAAACGCTTGTGTTTTCTTCTTCTTCTTCTCTCTTTCTAAGTGTTTACACTCGTTGTGACTTCTAGTTTGGCTTCGCCGTGCTTGAGGTGAGCTAGTGCGCATGCGCGGTTGTGATTGACACGCGCGTATGTTGTAGCCATTTAGCTGCCTAGCTCGGTTTACGATTACAAAAACAAGTAACGGCTACTTTTATTAATTTATCGTTGCGAAGGTAGCACTCGATGTTACGCCCCCTAAACCCCCCATTAAAGCAAATAGTCGTTATTTTTGGATGCTTGAATGTTCTTTTGTGTGGTCAAGTCCTAAAATTTCCCCAAAACATCCTCAAAAATCTTCATTTTTCCTTGACTTTTTGGTGTTTTATTTGTTATGTCTAATGCTTGCTGAGCCATGTGACGGTATAAGTCTGTCTAGTTCAAGAGTGATTTCTCAAATGTCAGGTCTGTGTGATGCAGGTGTTTAGTTACCTGAAGACGTCACACTGGATGTCATTCCATTACACGCTCAACTATATGCTCGTCAATAAACGTGATGATTTTTCATATTAGACCGGATATTTTATGGTTATTGTTTCCACATTTACCAACACAAACAAACAAAAAAAGCCAAAGGAAAAGGCCACATTTCTACTGTCCTAGTCAATATGACTTCATCATTCAAATATATATTACAACACTTTACTAGGAATGTTCTGGTTGTCACGGATGAGTGTAATAATGATTTACGTGATGCATTGCATTGAATTGAGTAGCTGTGATCACACTAATGTGATTACAAGTCACAAGTTTAGGAAGAGTTTCTTGTAAGAATCACCATCCGAGTTACGGCCCCAAAATTTTTTTTTTCCCAGAAACACTAACAAGGCGTCGTTTCATTTGGTGCAGGTTGTAAAAATTGTTTAAGAATCAAAATGGAGAAAAATATATATATATTATCAGTGCGAAGGAAAAGTAGTCTCTAAAGCAAAGTCACATTCAGCTTTATAGACATGTACGGAATTTAAATAGTAATAGTAAATAATTTAGAAAAGAAAGAAAACTGTTTATATTTACAATACAAAGCCATGTTCAACTTAAAATGCATTTAAAAATACATATTTAAAAATTTTAATGTAAATACAAAATGACAAATAAATCCAAATAAAATTACTTTTAAAACAGAAAAAATACAAAAACTAGGAAGTTGAAAAATATTTTTTCAATGCTCTAAAAAAATCAACAAGCATATTAACAAATTTTGTTTAGATGACAATTTGAAGGAAAAAAATGAAAATGACAAGCAGCTATATATGATTTTATATACCGTACATATATGTCACTCTGACAATTTTTGATTAATCGCTTCATTAAAAAGGCGGTTTTAATCAACATTTTTTGCCTGCCAGCATGTTATGTATTCATTCTTTCGGCATTTAATGTTTTGAGGACGTCTTTGCCATTTTTTGATCCAGGGCACACTCTCATGATCGTCCTCTTTTTCTAATCAGTTAATTACTTGCAGAATTTAAAATGAAAAAATGAACCCAGTAGTTTGACATGAACACATATTCTGAATGTTATACACAGACATTTATGAAATGTTTTCTTTAAAACATGTAGTTATGTTTATTGCTCAAAACACAACCTGTGCTACCTTTAACAGAGCCATCCGCTGTCACGATAAATGATCACCTGCGGTCAATATTAATAATGTGATTAATCTGCGTTAAAACATGATTAATGTGCAATTTTTTTATGATTATGATTTTTATTATTTAACTTGGACAGCGCTAATACATATATATGCAATTAAATAAGTACAGTAACAGTTACAAAACAATAATAAGAAACACCGCCTGCTGCCCGAAGCCAGCTGGGATAGGCTCCAGCACCCCTGCGACCCTTGTGAGCGGTTAAGAAAATGGATGGATGGATGGATGATAAAAAAAAACATTTACAAAAGCTGACTTTCTTTTTTTTTTTTTTTTTTTTTTTAGAAAAAAGTACAACGGTTGTAGAAGAAACTAATTGACATTTTTTTAAAAAGAAATATTGGCGCAATGGTAAAGATATTAACAAGGATTTCTTCAAAATCAATATAGCATTTGCAAATTGACACTTGATACAATATTTTGAAGACCAACAAATCTTTATGTTTACAAAGTAGCCACCTGCTTGAGCAAATAACAAACGTGCAAGAACAAAATGCCGATTTTATTCATTTATGTAACTGCCTCTTTCTTTACAAAGGTTGCAAAACAAAGCGCAGATTAATATTTGGATTATACAGTATTTGGTGAAAAAAAATAAAAACAACTTCTCAAGCAGATGCCACCGACCGGATCAGCTGTGTCCCGAGTTTGGGATTAGCCCCCAACAGCCCTCCCTTCTTGTAACCCCTCAACGACCTTTGATGCTTTTTGACTGCTTGCGTAATCTAATGATTTCATTTTTTTAGATTTAATTGACTGCATGAATTCTAACCTCATAATGGGAAATTTTATATTTAAAAAGACATTCAATTTAACATAATTATGTAAGAAAAAGGTTGCGAAAGGTTTCAATGTATTACCATGTACTCTAAAAGAGGCCGTTTCACAATCTTCTCCCTTTGTGTAAAGAAGAGAGAATTTAACGTGAAAATCAGGTTGAACCACTTGTGTTGTTTTTAACACCAGCTGTAACCTATATACAGATTATGGATTTTATACACGTTGCGTAAACAGACACGATTGACAATGAGTGGCACACAGGCCTCCACAAGGTCAAACAATAATCAGCTTTTCAACATTCCATGAAAATTAGTTTCCCAAAGTGAAAAAAATAGTCAAACTGGTTCATTTTTAAATAAAGCAAAGCAAATATTTGACACTGATGGATGACTCTAAATCAACATTTAACGCTTCAAACTCTTCCACATGACTTGTGTTGCATCAGTTGCCCTCCATCTTCCCCCTCTCATGGCCATTTTTTATTTATTTTTTTAATCAGCCAGTTCGACGTCATGCAAACAAGCCTGCAATGAGATTCCTGAGGCAGACAGAAGCCCATTGTACGCCCACCCTCATAGAAAGATGAAAGTCAGGGTGATGTCATCGCGTGCCCACATTGTGCTCATACAATATCTCAATTTAGCTTTAGCCGCGCGAGTGTCAAGATAACGAGCCCGGGGTTTCAATGAGCTCGTTTGTGACCGTCCTTGAAATATGGCCGGATTCTTTTTGACCAAACTGGTTAGCACGTAGCCTAAATTCAGTCTTCCCCTCCGCATATTCACAATTTTGTATTCACAAATAGTCACCAGGTTTATTAGAGTTGTGGAATTTTTTATTTTTGTTAGTTTTTATTTCATTTTGAGTTTTGTTTTTTAAATTGAGGTGGTTTTAATTAGTTTTCATGGTGGTTCTGTTAGTTTTTATTATTTTTAGTTATTTGATACGTGCTTAGTCTTAGTTTAGTTTTAGTTAGTTTCAGTATTAGTTTTATTTTTTTATTTTTTTAAGTGTATATTACTAGTGTGCAATATTCAAAAAACACCATGGGATGCAACGTCATCTGAAGGTGCGTTTCTATTGGCTGCTGTTGCCAGATGACGTCACTTCTGTGTGACACACTTTCAAACGTCCTTATTCCGCGTAATATTAAAATAAATCTAATTAAAATCACATTTAAAATCATCCCCAGAGGCTCATGCATTAAATTACCAACGATGAAAACGAAGGACATTTTTGCTATAATTATAGTTCGTTTTTTCAACAGTTAGTTTTTGTTTTTTAAAATGCATTTTCGTTTTTGTTTTATTTCGTTAATGAATTTGTTTTTTTTTTAATTTTAGTTTTAATTTTTTCGTTAGTTCTTGTTAACTAAAATAACCTTGCTAATCACTGTTTTTATTTATTTATATATTTGTTTATTTTTGGTTGGGGGGTTACGATTATCTTTCTGTGAGTGTGCGAAAGCTAAAGAGAGTGCCATATAAATCTTCATTATTATTATTATTATTATTCACTGAAAAATTCAGCAAATCACGTTTTTTTTTTCTTCCTTTCTCTGTAAGCTGCCACAAGATGGCGCCAAATCCCTATGCAGTAGAGAAGTAGTCCTTTGGTGGGTGTGGCACCGATCAAAAATGTTAAACCCCATCACGAGAATTGGTTGTATTAAATGCTAATCAACATCGATGCTAATGCTAACGTACGTATCGCCAGAGATTCGTTACGATTTATTCTCTCCAGGCTCCGCCTACACTTGTCTCATTTATTGATTTTTTGAAGACGAGCATGACGTACTGTAGCATTTCCCTCCTGCTGTGTTGTCGACCGCCGGGCCAGTAGCGACTTCACGTGTGGCTTTAAATATTTGATCAGCCACTTTATCGCCTTGGTCACCCTTGCACGTGTTGCCATGGCAACTGCAAGGGAACTCTACAATGTTTCCTCTGAGCAGAGATGAACGAAAAACCATAACTTGTCAGCTGAAAGATAGTTTATCAAGAATTTGATGGGTGTGTCCTGCTGACCTACCTGCCTGGAGCTGTTTGAGCGTAGCACACCTGTGCAAGTCAAAGCCCGTAGAAGTGCTGAGAGCAAGCATACATTTGATCAGGGGAAAAAAAAAAAAAAAAGTTCCTCAGGGCAGTTTCATTTTTTATTTATTTATTTATTTTATTTTTAAATCCTTTCCCTGCTCGTAGCAACGCTTGGCCTGGGCTTGTAGCTATGTTTTTGGTTGTTTGGAACGTGTCTGCAGGAAACCACCAAAATTGATTGAAGACTCTGCAGTTGCACTTTGGTGTACCAGTTTAATTTATTGTGTGACAGAGCTTTTGATTCAGCTTACTTTGTTTCCCAAATGGTGAGTGAGACGCAGGTTGCTGGGGGTGACAAAAAGGCATGTTACAGTATGTTTGTTTGTTGAATTTGTTTTTGTACAAACGTGCAAGTTAGGTTATGAAACACTCAAAATTGTCTTTGGTCAAGTTTGGTGTTTACCCCCCAAAACACACTTTAAGTTTGTCTAAAACATTTTTTTTTTTTTTTTTTTTTTTGTGAACGCACAACATTCTAGATGATTTTTTTTTTTATTTTTTTTTTTTTTTGACTAAATTGCAAGCTCACAGTTGGGATACTAGCGCAGAAATGAAGGGAAAGATAAAAAATATATATATATATATATATATATTTATTTTTTATTTTTTTTGATGTACCAGTATGAGTGTAATGAAAATTGTATATGTGAGTATGAATTTCATGTATCTACACTAATGGCAAATGTACGTATGGGTTAAAGTTCATTTGTGTACACGGGCAGGATTACACATTTTCTTTTAATGAAATGTATTAATTTATTGTATTAATAATGAAATAAGTCAAAAGAGACAAAAAAAAAAAGCGGTAGGACTGGTTAAGTTTTCCACTTCTTCCTACTCCCTTTGAACATGTAAACAGTCACTGATGATTGTATAAGTTTTTTTTTCTTTCATTTGAATTTTTTATCCGCTACTTGTTTATGTTTATATGTTTATAAGTTCAATAAACAAACAAATATTCTAAAAAAAAATAAATAAAAAACAATGTATATGGTCCAGGAATGAATTAAACTCTGTATTTGTATTCTTCAGTTTATTTTTTGTGTAGAACATGTGAATTAATAACACTATATACAGTAAATAAAGGCACATTTCAATATAATGTACTCTTCGGAGCTGAAAAAGCTGGCTGTTTTTTTTTTAATATTTTTTTTTAGAAACTTTTACTCAAGTTGCTGCTGACCTAGTTGTCGGCGGAGTTTATTTTAACACTCATTTGACACGAAAGAGAACGTCACAGCACATGACAAAATTCCCACGATGGACAGCGTGGAAGCTAACATACCCCCCCCCCCCCCCCCCCCCCCCCCCCCCTCTGTGTGACAACTTAACATGGTGGCGCTAATCGTCACGGACAATGCTCTTATTGTCTTCCCGTGCTGGAATGTTGAGGACTTCCTTCAAGGAATGCGGCGATGAGAAAGTGCTGACGTTGCCTTTTTTTTGGGGGGGGGGGGGGGGGGGGGTACTGGACGCTCCGTCTGCTGCACATGTGGAAGTCGTCATCTTTCACTGTGGACTTTGTCCCTCCCCCTTTTATTGAATCTCCTCCCCCTCACGTCCACGTGCTTCTCGGAGCATCTTACTCACATCCAGTCATTTCCCAGCATGCTTCGCCTCCCACACTCCTCACGCAAACCATTCCCAACCTCTCTCTCGCCCTCTCTCTCTCTCTCTGTTTTTATTTAGCCGGCGTGGCATGAGGACGTCTTGTTGGGCTGAGCTCCACGTTCCCGCTTGAAGATGCTCCAGCGAAGGTAAGACCGACAACAACATTCCAACCAGATGGTAAAGATTTGAACGCCCTCGGTGGCAGTTCAAAATGGGCCGATGTGATTGGACAAGAGGGGCTTTTAGGAAGCGTCAGATTTGTTGTCGCGACAGCTTTACAGTTGTCTCCCGTGGTGACAATGTGCCTAATGACTCGTACTGTGAAGGAGTACGTTTACGTATTGTATTGAGCGTGTTGTATATGCAATGGAACAATGCAAGCAGGGTTACAAGAAGAGTTCTCATCCGACCTATGTCCCAAAAAATGGGAGGACTGGTGATAAACAAATAACAATTAAAGAAGAATAACTTATTTAACCTAAAAATTACATTTAGGACCAGGGACCATGCAAAAAAAAAAAAAAAAAAGAACACAATAATTGTGCTGCCAGATTTTAATTTTTTTTGTCATAAGTCATAATCTTACAATGCTGAAGTTATGTTACAAAGAAAAAAGTAATAGAATGAAGTTGTGTTTTCTTTTTAGAATAACATTTTAATGTTGTGAAAAAAGTTGAATACAGTATTTTTTTTCTGAATAAAATAATTACAATTAAATAATATGACAGAAGAAAAAAAAATAGTAACCCATTGGAAAAAAAATAATATAAAAAAAAATAGTCACAATGTAAGGGGAATGAATAAAGACATGATGTTGTGCTATAAGAAATTTTTGTAGAAATTCCTTTAAAAAAATATAAATCTTATGAGATTACAATTATTAGATGACAAGAAAAAATTGCAATACCTCAAGAATAGAGTTGTAATTTTCACAATAAAGTTGGAATATTTTGATTAAAAAAAAAAAAGCTTGTCATTTCACAAAAATGTAGAATTTTTTTTAGGATACATTTGTAATGTTATAGAGAGGAGACGAGAAGATATGTATTATATAAACACAAATGTATAATGTTTTGGTAAAAACATCATTTTACAAAAAAAAATCAAGGAAAAAAGTAAAAAAGTTAGATTTTTTTACAGAATAAAGTTGTAATCTTACATGAAAAAAGTTATAATCTCACGAGAATTAAGTTATAGTTTTCCCAAAAATAAATGGAACTTGTAATATGTGAGTCAAAGTAGAAGTTTTATAGTCACTTTATTTAAAATTAAGTCAAAATATTCCAGGAAATGTAACCATACAATAACTATATATATAATGTTATGCAAAAATTCATAAAAAATAAAAATAAAAAATAAAAGTCTTTGGGGAATACAATTAGCTTTATTCAAGATTAAAATCTTACGCACTTGAAAGAACCCCTTTTTATTGGCTTAGTTGCCTGATTTTTATTTTTATTTTTTTTGCAATTATGCAATTATGTCATGAATATATGACCTCTCTCCAGAGAGACAACAATTACTTGTAAGCGGAACAAAGACTTGCATCCTGGTTGGAAATAGAACTAGAATTGTTCGAGCAGGTTCAACTGGGTTGCAAAAGCAATCGTCTGTCTTACTTTTCCAGTCGTGTTCTCCAAACCAACATGTTCTGTCTTTTCTACGGCCAAATCGACAACCTCTTTTCCGAATAAAGTACTTACAGTACTGCTTGTTAGCTTACCAGGCAGTGCTATACAGTCAGCACAGAGCAAACTTATTTGTTTCCCATCCAAGTGGCGCGTAGCCCGAGTCCATGCTGGAAGCCTCTCAGAACGTCTGAGCTACTCCGAAAAGCAATTTGACAGCTCGGGCCCAAGTGGGCTCCTCCACCCAGTCATGTGACTTCTCCTGTTATTTTTCCTGCATGCCTAACATAGCTGCAGCGAGGCGGCGGCGCAGGGAGAGAACAGCGGCCGGCGTTGTGCTGTGCCTTTTTCAGGGAAAAACCTCCGCTGACATTTTTTTTTTGTTTTTGGCCTGGAGCAGGTCCTCCGCGGTCAGTCCGTCCTCCCGTGGTTACGGCAGTCGGGAACGCCCTCCTATGACATGCTGAAAGACGCATAAAGACCGGTCGCCGCCATGGCCTCCATGGTCGTCAACGGAAACCAAGATGGGCCGTCCGCGGTGCTCCAAGGGGCGGACCCAGAGACATGCATGATTGTGTTCAAGAACCACTGGGCTCAGGTAAATGTCAGCAAGCACACAAACAAACAACATCAAATAAATAAATAGGCAGTCTTGCTCGAGTTACATGTCACTTTTTCAAGTGGAAGAAGTTAACCGCTGTGAATAATAACACCCCATAAAACAAACACACGATTTATTTTTTATTTATTTTTTATGATTTATTTATTTATTTATTTATTTCAACCAGGTGCAAGTCATGCCCAATTTTTGTCAAATTTCCACAATTCTGACATTTTTTTTCTGCCTGTTATATATATATATATATATATATATATATATATATATATATATATATATATATATATATATATATATATATATATATATATATATATAACGGAGCGATTTTTACCCAACCAACCAATTAATTCATTTTTTTCTTTTTATTTACATGCGTGTTTTTCATTTAATTTTTGTTGATTTAAAAATATGACATGCCTGTTTTTATTTATTTATTTATTTTATTAAATTTGTATTTTTTGGCAAATTTCCACAATTCAGATTTTTTTAGGCAAGTTTTTTTTCTGCCCGAAACAGTATTTTCTTTAAGAAGTTATAATCTTCGCCAATTTTTTATTTTATTATTTTTTTTTTAAATCAATCGCTATTGTGCCTAAATTTAGTTTTAGTTTTTCCTGTTACAATTGCCAGCATTTTTGGGGGGCAAATATCACGGATATTTTTTACACTATTTCTCAGAACATTTTTGTTAAAATATGAAGCATTTTTATTTCTGCCAAATACGTTGTTTTGTGATTCAATTTTTTTTATTTTTTTTTATTGATAAGCAGTTTGGCAAATGAATGGATATTTAAAAATGATTTTCACTTTTAACTGGGAATTATTTTTCAGCCAAATACAGTTTTTGCCATGCATTTCTTTTGTTCATAAATTGGGGATAAAATTTGATTGACTTTTTTTTTTTCAGTGTTCATCTAATCATTAGTTGTTGTTTTTTTTTTTTTTTTTTTTTTTAATAAAACCTCAATAATTTGGTTTTGGCCGGAGCAATATTCACTCAATTCAGGTTTTTTGTTGTTGTTGTTTTTTTTTTTTTTTTTTTTTTTTTTTTTTACATGCTTATTCTTGCCAATTTTATTGTAAAAATGGGTTTCAAATTGTGAGTACTGTATATTTTTATCTTTCTACATCCCAGCATCTGCTATTCAAAGAACCGCACAATAGTCAGTTAGGATGCCGTTTTGAAAGTGAACATTTTTAGACAAAAAAAAAAAAAAAATGACATACTATCCTCAAATAACTCTCCAGCGTGCATTGACAAAGATGACTATAATTGCTGCCTTTGGATATTTATGTTGGGTCTTGAATTGGGATGGCCAAGTATCGCCGGGCCCGTCATCGAGGCGAGGCCCGGTGAAAAGTATTTGTCGCTACGGTGACGGCACAAAGTGCTCCAGCCGTCGTCCCGGCAACGCTTGAAAGTACAGCGCGGTTCTCCTGCCAGTGGAATCTTGGCAGTGCAAAGACGTCTGTCTCAGCTTGCTTGTGGGACCCGCTAGCAACGCTACACCCACGGCCACATGAATGACAAGATTTTTAGCTGTTACTTTGGATTCAAAAAAATATTTGCTTCTCCTTGTAAGCCTCTTAAAAGTCCTCATGCGTCATCTCCAAAGACACTTTCTGCATGCCAAGAATCTGTACTTGAAAATTTACAAGGGGAAACGCCCGTAATTCTAACACTTTCACTTGCTTTTGGCACGAACGAGGATATTTTCATTCTCGATGCGCATGACTGTAGATGTTGAGCTGTACTGTTGTGCTACTAAAAACACTTAGTTTACATTTACTACAGAGCAGTCAGTTATTGAACTGAAATATACAGTATAGTTTTTGGTACTGTGTGTAATATTTAATACAGAGCATCAATGTGACGGAAAACAATGTTAAACTTAAACAGTTTTCATGGAAAATATCGTTGTTAAACTGGCCTCATAAGATTAATTTATGCCTAATACAGTGCTTTGCTTTACTGAAAAAAAAAAGATTGTTTCATATATATTATATTTATTACTGAGCAGCCTTTTTTAACTAAAAAAAAACATTGTTTTGAGATGAATTTCACTCATTTTTTTCACGCATTTTCTATTTAACTCATTCACTCGCAGCTATTTTCACTGAAGCAACCCCTTTTTCTTCCGGCTGTTTTACTGGATTTTGACTGATTTTATAAGCCCCCAGACTATTGTGTTCTATTGCTATAAAAACATGGAACTTACCAAAAGAAAGATTAGAGTCTCGTCTTTCATCAGGGAAAAAAAAAAAAGTATATTTGTATCTGTTTCCGTTTTGCAGCAATTAGCATCAGAATAAAGCTAGATTTAGTCAATATTTACATTCCTGGTGAAAACACTGACAAAAAGAGCTTGTTGCGAAATGGCCCTGACCGATCTCTTATACTCTGCTGCCACCTGCTGGCCGTTTTTTTTGTTTTGTTTTTTTAAATAACTCCCATTGCTTTAAGCCACCTCTTCGTGTCAGACGCTGTATCAAAGTCTTCTGTATGCTCTTGCATTAAAAAAAAACATTTAAAAAAAACAACAACAACAACAGCATAGACGTTTTTACACGTTTTTGGGATCCAATGAGTTAATACAGATCAGCGATTGCACTTTTCCACATTTCCATTTTCTTCTCATGAATTCCTGC
The DNA here is from genome assembly GCF_051991245.1 of Festucalex cinctus. Lineage (NCBI taxonomy): Eukaryota > Metazoa > Chordata > Actinopteri > Syngnathiformes > Syngnathidae > Festucalex > Festucalex cinctus. Next base: position 4,128,196 of record NC_135416.1, on the reverse strand, counting down.
AAACCACGAAGGAAGGCAAGAGAAATGTTAGTGTGAAGAATTCATGCGGACTTTTCTTACATCCTTTTACAATTCTGGCCGTGCCAAGACAAGTGAAGGTGTCCCAAGAAAAAGAGGGCGCGTGGTCACCCTGTCGAAAAATAGTGTTTGGTTGCGTAGTGCTTTGAGTGCTGTTTGTTCCCTGAGGCTCAGCTGAGCTCCCAGCAGGCTCCAGTTTCCATCGACCCACTTGCGCTGTGCGTAATTTGTTTGTTGCCACAGCAAAGGTGGGCGGCGTAAAAGGAGGCTGACGCTATTGTCAACTCGTAGGGTGGGGTCTGTGCAGTAACAGAGCATGCACAAAGGACAGCCTATCTCACTTTATTTGCTAGTCTAATCATATCATATTTGATTATTAACCTGTCGGCATTAGAAGCAATTTGTTACGTTTGATGTTGACATGAAAGGTAATCATTAAACAAAGGAGGCTTATTGTTACCATCGATGTCAGTTTGCTCATGTAAAATTGTATGGAAGAAAAATATTAATTAATTAATTTATTTATTTATTTATTTATTTATTTATTATTATTATTATTATTATTATTATTATTATTATTATTATTATTATTATTATTATTATTGTGGCTCAATATTGCAATTGCTATTAGTATGCAATTATTTTTGTCAACGTCCTCTTTTCAAATGTTAGTTATTTTGTTGGTACCTGATGAGCCAAGTGTTTTTTTTCAGGTGGTACTTGGTTAAAAAGTTTGAGAACTTATTTCAAAATAGGGCTAGAGACATTAACATGCAGTGTTATGAACTCATTCACTCGCAGCCATTTAAACTGAAGCAACCTCCTTCTCTCCCGGCTGTTTTACTGGATTTTGACTGATTTTGCAAGGTCCACGAAATATTGTATTCTATTGCAATAACAACATGGAACCTACCAAAAGAAAGATTAGAGTATTTTCTTTCATCAGGAAAAAAAAGGATATGTAGCATTAGAATATAAAGTTTCATCATCATTCACAAACCTGTTGAAAACACTGGCAAAGCTTGTTGCAAGATGGCCATGGCTGATCTCTTATACTCTGCTGCGACCTGCTGGCCGTTTTTTGTAATAGCTACCATTGATTTAAACGACCTCTTCATGTCAGAAACTGTATCAAAGCTTTCTGTATGCTCTAGCATTAAAAAAACAAAAAACAAAAAAAAAAAACGTATAAATACGTTTTTGGGAGTGAAGGACAAAGTGTTAAAAAACGTATTTATACGTTTTTGGGTTTAAATAAGTCAGTATGCAAAATCCATCCAGCATGGGGGAACCTCACTCCATACATGTTCTGCCCACAGTAAAAGTTGTTTAGAAGTTTTTTTTTTTTTTTTTTATAAAGGGCTAAAAAGTAATAATTTCTATATTTAAATGTTATAACTGATGTATATTTCATGCTAAAAAGGGCGTCATTGTGTTTGAAACTGTGTGTAAATAGTTAGTATTCATTTCCTTTATCTTATTTTGAAGGGTTATCAGTAACCGCAGTGCGTTATGGGTAGTGGAAGCTACGCTAGGTTGAGACGAGTAAACAGTACACCGTGCTGAAGAAGCCTGCCACCAACTGCACATCCTGTGTTCTTTTTTTCTTTTTCATACTCCTTCGAAAGCAATAGCTGTAAGTTTGTGTTTAGAAGTGTTTAGATATCTGTTTTGGAGATCGTTTTTCTGAAGTGTTGTAGTGATCAGAACATAATTCACCCACGGAACGTTGGGACGAAGGGGGAGTTTTTGGGATGAAAGGATGAAAGGATAAAAGAACAAAATGTTGGTAGGTCTGTGAGCCTCGCACAGAGTGAGTGGTTGTTGCTGTTAAACGATGAGAAGCTGATATCAATAAACCGCCGGTCTTTGGCTCCGGACTTCAACACTCTGCCTCCGACTCCCGTCACTCCTCGCTACAGTGTCTTACTTGTAACCTGCTTCCTGAGAGCACCGTGAATTAGCATACTAATACTGCTAACGATCTAATTAGCATAAGTAACGACTCGCGAAAATGCTTTGTTTACATTTATTGTAGCTATCGTTAGCATCTCGGCTCTATGACTTCTCTGGCGGTAGTTATTTTTTGTGGTGTACTTTTTCACTTAGCAACAGCTAACGTGCTCTTTTTTTTTTTTTTTTTTTTTCTGTTCATTTTTAGTTTCACTCAACCCTTTCATCGAGCTCATGCTACAATTGTTTACTGTAGCTGTTCAGAAGATTGTAATAAAGGAGCAAGACGCTCAGCCCTTCCAGGCTTATGAATACCGAGTTTGGCTTGCTGTTGACCTGCGTTGACATACAGTGTATCAACACGTAGTGATAACAGTACAATACACTATCCACAACTCCAAAATGTGCAACCTAAAGTTTGAAGTTTCCTATCAACTTTAAAGTCATGTTTCTTTTTTCGCAGGTGGTGAAGATCCTGGAAAAACATGACCCCTTGCGCGGCGGCAGCGCCTCGGCCTCGGCCCCCTCGCTGGGGGCCCTGGGCCTGGTCGGCGGCCCGCGCTTCGGCCCCGTGCCGGGCGACGAGGCCAGCGCGGTGCAGAACTACGTGGAGCACATGCTCTTCCTGCTGATGGAGGAGGACTGCGGCAAGGCGGGCGCCATGGGCCCCATCCTGGAGTTCGTGGTGCTGGAGAACGTGATGGAGCGCCTGTTCGTGTGGAGCCTGCGCCGCGAGTTCACCGACGCCATGAAGCTGGAGCAGCTGAAGATGTACGAGATGCTGGTTTGCCAGTCTCGCCAGCCGGTGCTGCACCACAAGCCGGTGCTGCGGCCGCTCATGATGCTCCTGTCGGCGTGCTCGGGCTCGGGGGGGGCGCCCGGCGTGGAGGCCCAGCTGGTGCTGCTCCTGCACCAGCTCTGCTGCGTGCTGGCCAAGGACCCGACCGTCCTGGAGTTGTTCTTCCACACCAGCGAGGACCAGGGCGCGGCCAACTTCCTCATCTTCTCGCTGCTCATCCCGTTCATCCACCGCGAGGGCGCCGTCGGGCAGCAGGCGCGAGACGCGCTGCTGCTCATCATGTCCTTGTCGGCGGAGAACCGGCGGGTGGCCAAACACGTGGCGGAGAACACCTTCTTCTGTCCGGTCAGTACTTTTATTGTTGCGCGTGGCTTCTCAAATACAAATTAGATTTAAAATTCATAATGCCGGTGTCAGTTGAAGATTAAATGATAATTTAAAAAAAAAATAAAAATAAAAATAAAAAATATTTAAAAAAAATAAATATTAAAATAAAATTACCGGTAAAACATTAAAAAAAAAAAGCAACTGTCTAGAAAAAAAAAAAAAGTCATGTTACAATACAAATTGTAATCATTACAAAAGCAAAAGACATTTTGTCAGGATAAAAAGTCACCCTCTTATGGGAATTAGTGTTAATTTTGTCTACCATTTTTATAGTTTTAGTTCCCTTTCAGTCACACTTGTTAGTTTTTATCACAGTTAGTCAACCTCCCCCCATTTTTATTTAGTCCATTTTTAGTCGCTATAAATCCAGCATTTTAGTCTTAATTTTAGTCCAAGAAAACGTAATTTTATTTAACACAGTTAAACATCAAAATTTTATTCACACATCACCATTTGAGGTTATGCACATTATTTTCAATAATTAACTTATCTTGGCTTGGTTTAATCAAATTACAAAATCCTGACATGTGAACAAGGGTTTTGAGACTTTGTTTATCCATTGTTTAGGGCTCGTCATGCAATACTAAAACTAAACCAAAACTTAGAAACTGTTTGAAAACAGACAAATGGCCATAAACTAAATGATTTTCCTACATGAATAATAGGAAAAAGGGTCCTTAGCCTTGCCACACTGTAATGAATTTTACACGTGTCTGGTGTTTGTTTAATTATGCTAATCCCACATCCACAATGCCATTGTAGCCTCAGCCACAGACATGGCATAATAGGAAACAAAGAAACAAAAAAAATCAGCTTTTGATATCATTCCGTTCAACAATGGCCAACCATTCACGGGCTTGGCTAGCTGCTTATACAACGATAATCTGACTGAGGATAAATTGCTGCTAATGCTGTTGTTCTCTTAAGGCACTGAATTAATTAAGCAAAGGAATCCAATTCATGCTGGCATAAGGTCATGTAAACACCACATGCTGTGTCGCTAACTGCTAACAGTAGCATTAGCAATTAGCATTAATGTCGTTATTGTTGTTTTAATGCAGTGTTTCTTGTAGCTAACCGCTAACGGCACAGTTTAAAATGGGCAACAGTTATTTTATTAATCAGGTAAATTGACAATTATTTTATCAATTAATCAATGAATCTGATTTTTTTTTTTTTTGTTGAAATTTCCATCCTTGTATTAAAAAACTTTGTCAAATTGACAGTACAAAAAATGCAGACTGAATTGGCATTTTAGCAAAATGTTGATATTTTGATGTTATGAAACAAAATGTTTCCGTTCATCTAATTTGTCATTCAATAAATAATCCAAATCTCCTTTTTGACACCAGGTTCTTGCCACGGGCCTCAGTGGTCTGTATTCGTCCCTTCCCACCAAACTGGAGCCCCCGAGTGACGAGTGGCACTGCCTGCACAGGGACGACTGGCTCCGCATGCCCTCCCTGGTCCAGTTCCTCAACTCGCTGGAATTCTGCAACGCTGTCACCCAGGTCAGAAAAAAAAATAGAAATAAATCAAACATTGCAAGCATTATTTGCTTTACCCCTGTCAATTTTACAGGTGGCCCACCCCGATATCAGAGACCAGTTGTTGGGTTACATCTACAATGGCTTCCTCGTGCCTGTACTTGCACCCGCTCTCCACAAGGTTTATATGCATAACTCAAGCTTAAATTTGTTAAAAGAATGTTCCATGTCAAGTTTTTTTGTTGCTAACTGCACAAGTTAGCTATAGCAATTAGCATTTTGATAACATTTGTTATATTGATAGAAAAAAATGTTGCTAACTGAACAACAGAGCATCATGCCAGACATCATGTTGGATAATAGTTTCATGTCTGATTTTACTCCATATTTTTTTTTCACCGTGAAGCTAACCCTAGAGGAGGTAATGACCACCACGGCGTACCTGGACCTGTTCCTGAGAAGCATCAGCGAGCCGGCCCTGCTGCAGACCTTCCTCTCCTTCATCCTGCTGCACCGCCACGAGAACGTCCACATTTTGGACACGTTGGTCAGCCGGATCAACACGCCCTTCCAGGTACCCCAGTAAGGCATTTGTCAACAATCGGCACAAAACACTGGACCACTGATTTCAATTTCACTTAATTGCTACAATTATTTATTTATTTATTTATTTATTATTATTATTATTATTATTATTATTATTATTATTAATTCTACGGACTCCATGACTTACGACAAATATATTTAATTACTGTATTAAATTGTGTTAAATGAAAAATATAAAATGTAAACGCCGACATTACTAAATTATTTTTGTTTCATTTGCTATTTTTTATTCATTTGTTTAATATTATTATTTGAAGAATACTCATTTGTCATTTGACCCGTTTACATTGTATGACTGTAGACTGTTGCCGTGGCAACGCCCAGACCACACCAACTTGCTGGTCCTGTTGCTGTGTAAATGGATCGTGTTTACAGTTAACAGTGACACACCTAGACATCAAACATTTTTTTTTCAGATTTGTACTTTTCTGAGCAAACGTTCACCAAACAAAACATGAGGTACACCCGAAATGTTTTCCTTTGTTTCTCCAGCTGGGCATCGTGTCACTGGCACTTTTCCGCACTCTCATCGGTTTGCACTGTGAAGACGTCATGTTGCAACTCATCCTCAGGTGAACTTCCAGCTCACAAAACAAACAAAAATATCACAGAAAGAAAAAAAATCACCTGAGAGAGGATTGTGATGTCCACCCTCAGGTACCTGATCCCATGCAATCACATGATGCTGAGTCAGCGGCGCGTCGTGAGGGAGCGCGACTTCTACTCGGCGTCGGCAGCCAAGATCCTGGCCTTGACGCCGTCCTGCTGCTCGCCCGACCGCAGCCCGCCGCCGCTCCGACAGCTGGAGTCCATACTCTTCTCCAAAGGTGAGCCCTTTCAGAATGGATAAAAAAAAAATAAAAAAATTCAGGTTGATTTCCATTTGTGCAATTCTAGCACCCTCTGGTGGTTTGTTTTTTTCGAGCAGTTTAATTTTAACAAGGCATGTTTTGACCCTTCTATGTTTAAAATCCAGGATAATAGTCAGATGAAGGGGAATGAAATGTGCTTGTGAACCGAGTCAATATGTTTAGGAACTCAATGTGTGCTTCCATTAGCAAGTGCCTCAATACATATTTATTTATATATATTATTTTATATGTAATATTTATTATGTTTCTCTAATATTTTTCATTGCTGTATTGTACATTTTTTTTAGTATGACCTCTTTTTTTTTGTTTTTTTTTTTTGGTTACAATATTGTGACCTTTTTTTGTATCGCCAACCTTCCCACAGTATCGTGATAATTATCGTATCATGTTTGGATATCGTTACATCCCTAATGAATAATAAGGGCAATTTTTTAATAAATGCAGAAAAATATGTCATTATTGCAATATATTATTTGAACAAAATCTAATAACATATAATAAATTATACATATATTTTTTAATTCTGAAAATCAAACTTAAAAACTGTTAAAAAAAAATTCATACGTCATATAGTATATTATTAGTATAATGTTAATGTTATATTACTGTAGATTATATACATTACATGCAATAATGGAGATTACAAAATAATGAAACTTAATTTGAAGAAATACAATTTAAAATTTGCAAGAATTTAAAAGTAGCAAAGCAAAAATTATTTATATTTTACAATTTTATCCCAAACAATTAAAAAAATAATAAGAATCTTCTCTGTTGATCTGAAATTAAAAATCAAAATATTTTATTTAAATTATTATTTAATTATCAGATTTATTGTCACTTTTTCTTTCTTTTTTTATTGAAGTTAATAAAAAAAAATGTTTTCTGTTATTTGTGATTTTTTTTTTTTAAACCTTTTGAACATTATAGTTCAAGTTAAACCATCATGTACTTTTGCATAGTTGTAAACATTTCCCTTCAAACCTGTCTTGTCTTTCTTGTTGATTAGCTGAGAAAGACGGCATCTCCGTTGAGAGCGACCCCGCCGGCAACTCCTCGTGCACCATCGGCTCCGAGATCTACCTGGACGTCAGCTACCTCCACTACCTGGACGACGCCCACGAGCGCATCGCCGTCTGCATGCGGGCGTGCCGGGTGTGGTCGGCCGCGTACGACGGCGAAGACCCACCGCCGGAGAAATACCAACCGGGCTTCCTGGAGGACCCTGCGACCAGGAAGCGAGCGCCGCGGGCGCCCGGCCCCACTCCAGCTCCTAACCAGTTGGAGCTGGAGTGGGACGACAGCTACGATGCGTGCCCGCCAGGCACCGCCGAGCCCAAACATCCGCCCGTGCCGTCGGCTTCTGCTGATCCCCCCAAGCACATCGAGGAGATGAGAAAGTCGGCCATTTTGGTGGTGAAGGGCTCCTACATCGAGGAGAACGAGTTCCAGGATGACGTCAAGGTCTACGATCTGGTCGCCAAGAAAGACACCGCGGCCGTTGAGGTGGCGCCGCACAAAGACCCGAACGCCCGGAAGAACGGAATCACCCAGACGCATCCGCCGGCCGAGAATGGCAAAAGTCCCACCGAGGTGGGCGGCGACCTCCTGGCTCAGTACGAGGAGCTCATCCGGACGTTTGACGGCAACAAAGCCGGAAAATGTGACGGTGAAGCGAAGGCTGCCGCCGCGGCTGACGGTGAGGAAATGGACTTCACTTCCTTCTCCGTAGAGACGCCGGAGTCAGAGAAGCTGCAGTCGCCTTTTGGCTCGGTAATTCGCGGCTCCGTCAGGAGTCATTCGGCACCTTTTACAGGTTAGTTGGCAACGTATAGCGTATAGAGTTTATCACCGTTTTTGTCAACAAAGTTAAAACACATCCGGGAATTTGTCTTTGCTAGCTGGAAACCCTCTAATGCTACAGTTATGACTGTAGTGATGGCATATTAGGGACACATATATATACTGGTATATATAATTAGTGGGGGAAATATTCAAAGAAAAAACTGAAATCATTGTGACATTATAAAATGGCAACATTGCAATAAAAAAAACTCGCAAATTTATGAGAATTAACTCACAAATTTGTGACATTATAGTGTCAAATTTGCAAGAAAAAAAACTCACAAATTTGACAAATAAGCTTGCAGATATGTGACAATATAAAGTGGCAAATTTGCAAGAAAAAAAACCTCACAGGTTTACGAGAAATAAACTCGCAGATTTGTGACATAAGGTGTCAAATTTGCAAGAAAAAAAACTCACTAATTTACACAAAATAAACTCACAGTTTATGACATTATAAAGTGTCAAATTTGCAAGATAAAAAACTCATAAATTTACGAGAAATAAACTCGCAAATTTGTGACATCGTGTAAAATTTGCAAGAAAAAAAACTCACTCATTTATGAGAAGTAAACTCGCAGTTTGGGACATTGTACAAATTTGCAAAAAAAAAAAAATCCTCACAAATTTGCGAGAAATAAACTCGCAGGTTTCTGATGTAGTGTCAAATTTTTCTCGTTTTTCTCGCAAATGTACCACTTTCTAATGTTTCAAATATTTAATTTTTTTTCTCATAAATTTGCGAGTTTTTTTCTCTCGCAAATTTGCCACTGTATAAGGTCGCAAACATTCAAGGTTCTTCTTGTAAATTTGTGATTTTTTTATTTTTATTTTTTCTCTTAACAAAAATATTGACATGTGGCCGTAATAACGTCGCCGTATACATCAAACAAGCCGACAGTTGTGGCCATAAATGATCTTCTAACCTTCCGAAACGTCGCCAGGTCCTTTTGTCAGCGTCCTGTTGTCCCGCCTGGAGAACATGCTGTCCAACTCGGTGCACGTCAACCTGCTGCTGACGGGCATCCTGGCACAGCTGGCCGCTTACCCTCAACCTCTGCTGCGCTCCTTCCTCCTCAACACCAATTTGGTCTTCCAGCCCACCGTTCGCTCACTCTACCAGGTAACACACATCCCGCTCACAAACTAGTCTTTGTAGATTCGATTATCCCATCCGTTACTTCAGCAATTTACTCAGGTGATTCCCCTCAGCCCGCCGACTTATGATTGATTTCCCGCCAGGTCTTGGCCACGGTGAAAAACCAAATCGAGCAACTGGCTGCAAGCAGTAAAGATTTTCCAGAGCTGATTGTCGCCGCCCAACACTGGCTGTTGACCAGGGACACTTTGTACGGAGAAGCAGGTGATGGAGCTTTTTCTTTGTCTTACAGATAAAATCATGAAAATAAAATGTTAGGCGTTCAGCGGAGGTCGCAAGGCGGCCATATTGCTCCTCCCAAGAAACGTTTCTCGCCATATCATCCAGATACATTTAACAGCATGGAAATTGGAGAACTGAGACAGTACTTAGTATGATTTATTATTATTATTATTATTATTATTATTATTATTATTATTATTATTATTTAAATGTATTCAACATAAACAAGAGGACTTGCCTTAAATCAGGGGTGCCCAAACCATGGCCCGGGGGCCATTTGCGGCCCGCTGTCCACTTTTTAGCGGCCCGAGACATATGCTAAAAAATGGCATTTGACTCTGTTCAAATAAAATAAAAACAAAAATGTTTGGTGATGGTCAAATTAAGAAGGGTGGGTGTCGAAAAACACAGGTGCAATTCAAGTTTATTTTAGTTAACTAAAACTAACGAAAAAACTAAACTTAAAAAAAAACATTTCGTTAATAAAATAAAATAAAAACGAAGATGTTTTTTTTTTTTTTTTAAACTAACTGAAACTACATTTTATGTTTACAAATCTAGCTAAATTAAAACAAACAAAATAAAAAATATTGCGTACAAGTAATACAAATTTAAAAAAAAAAAAAAACTAAAACTAATACTGAAACTAACTAAACTAAAACTAAGCATTTATTTAAAAAACTAAAACTAATAAAAAACTAACAGAACCACCCTGAAAACTAATTAAAACTAACTAAATAAAAAACAAACAAACTCAAAACTAAATAAAAACTAAAATGAAAAATTACAGATTACAAATTACACAAAAAAACGCCTTACTATACATGGTCATTTAAAAAAAAACAACAAACGGCTTCCTATACATGGTCGTTAAAAAAAAAAAAAAAAAAAAAAAGCCTTTCTATACATGGTCATTTAAAAAAAAACAAAAAAAAACAAAAAAAAAACAAAAACAAAAAAGCGCCTTACTATACATGGTCATTAAAAAAAAAAAAAAAAAAAACGCCTTACTATAATATGGTCATTTAAAAAAATAAAAATAAAAAATGCCTTATTATACATGGTCATTTAAAAAAAAAAAAAAAAAACGCCTTCCTATACATGGTCGTTAAAAAACCCCCCAAAAAAACAAAAAAAAAAACGCCTTACTATACATGGTCATAAAAAAAAAAGCCTTACTATACATGGTCATTTAAAAAAAAAAAAAGTTCATTACAGTAGTAGAAGAAGACGAAGTGTATTCTTCTTTTAGATCTGCCTGACTGTATTATACTGTACTGCCCCCTTGTGGCCAATGTGTGCTCATCACGTCCTATTTAAGGTCTGTTTTTATGAAGTACAAAATGCAACATTTATTTATTATTTTGGGTGAATAAAATCCTAATATTCCCTACCTCAATAGTTTATCCGAGTGTAGTGATAAAAAAAAAATAATATGCAAAAGTAATCTCTCGCACAGTTGTACCTCATGCATACAAACGTTGTCCTTCTCAGACAAAAGCAATCGAGTGCGAGGCGCCGGCATCATGAAGAGCTCGCCGCCCCCGCAGCCCAGGTCCATCTCCGCCGAGCGCACCGACGTGTTCGCCACCGTCCTCTTCAGCGAGTTCCTCAAAGAGCTTGCCGCCCTGGCCCAAGAGCACTCCATCTTGTCTTACATTCCCATGGAAGAGTAATTCAACTCCTTTATAGCAAGATGTTTTATTTTTCTATCATCTTTTTAGGCCACCAACCAAAGACGTTAGATGTACTTTTGTATTTATTTCAATGTATTTTTATTTTATTTTATTTTAATTTTTTTTAAGCAATCACCGGCCCTTTAATTTTAATTGTCTCAGGGTGGGCGGCCATTTTGGACTCCAGCCTTGGCCTGGCGTTAGCAACATTAGCATCAGCAAGCACAATCCAGCCGCGGACACTTTTAAAGCATCACAAAGTGATGTTTTATTATGATTATTATTGGTACCTCAGAGTCTTTATGATTGAAGCCATGTTTCTTCCACTTTCGGTCACTCCGGCCTATTTAATGACATATTGTAAGGATTCACTATGCAAAATGAATAAGAATATTGGGGACTGTTGTCAAGTTAGGCGGTTGGGTAATTTAAGTGTTGCTTTCTGTGCTATTTTTGTGGCGGAGGAGGGGTTATGATTGTGCTTTTTTTATCGCGACATTGTCTGTTACAAAACGGTCTTTATGCTAACAACTTTTAAAAGAGACATTCGGCTATTTTTTCCCCAGATTTTTATTTTATTATGTTATCAAAATACTCCAAAGGTCAAGAATTACAGTACTCTTGCAAAAAAAAAAAAAAAAAATGCCCATTTTGAGGGGGCAACTCTGGTTGAATTTTACTTTTACGTACAGCACTTTGTATGCAGCTATGTTTGTTTTTAAGGTGTGTTATAACTAAAGTTGAGTTGTACTGCAAGGCCAGCGCTGAGTACAGCTTTCGTTATGATCACGATGGGGGCGGAGCTTAGAGGAGGGTTGAATAGGAAGCAAAATGGCCACTTGGTGCACATCTGTGTATGTGGCACTAACTATACATGGTCGTTAAAAAAACAAAAAGCCTTACTATGCATGGTCGTAAATAAAATAAAAAATGCCTTACTACACATGGTCATTTAAAAAAAAACAAAAAAAACGCCTTACTATACATGGTTGTTATAAAAAAAAACAAAAAAAAAACCTTACTATACATGGTCATTTAAAAAAAATACAATAAAAAATGCCTTACTATACATGGTCGTTGAAAAACAAAAAAGCCTTACTATACATGGTCGTAAAAAAATAAAAAAAATAAAAAATGCCTTACTACACATGGTCATTTAAAAAAAAAAAAAAAAAAAAAAAAACGCCTTACTATACATGGTCGTTATAAAAAAACAAAAAAAAAACCTTACTATACATGGTAATTTAAAAAAATAAAATAAAAAATGCCTTACTATACATGGTCATAATTTTTTATTTTTTTTTTAAAAGCCTTACTGTACATGGTCATTTAAAAAAATAAAATAAAAAATGCCTTACTATACATGGTCATAATTTTTTTTTTTTTTTTTAAAAGCCTTACTGTACATGGTCATTTAAAAATAAAAATAAAAAATGCCATACTATACATGGTCGTTTAAAAACACAAAAAAAAATGCCTTACTATAAATGGTCATTTAAAAAAACAAAAAAACGCCTTGCTATACATGGTCGTTAAAAAAAAACAAAAAAACAAAAAACGCCTTAAAGTACATGGTCATAAAAAATAAATAAAAAATAACGCCTTACTATACATGGTCATTTAAAAAATGATGCCTTACGTGACCATCATCATTAAATGTTTTACTATACATGGTCGTTAAACAAAAAATAAAAAAAATAAAAATATATACTATACATGGTCGTTTTAAAAGCCAGACTTTTTTTTTTTTTTTTTTTTAAAGGACACCTTGTGGTGTCTTGGTGACATGGTCAACTCAAATCATGGTCAACAAAAAAAAACCGTACTATAACCAAATCAGTTTTTGTTGTTTTTTTAAGATTCATTTATATATGGTTTATATAATCAAATAATTAGACAATTAACTGGGGACGAGTATCTTTTTTCATTGGCTACTTGGACTACTTATCAATGTATTATGGATACCGAATAGAAATGTACAGTGAGTGTGAATCAACGGGTTCACGTGACACATTTAGTGAAAGCACGTCTTTATTAATTACAGACAGATAAATAATAATGTCAATTATATACAGCTTGATTGTTGGTAGTTTAGGCGGAACACTTGCCCCCTCAATCAGTTTCTGAAATCTTGTCCAGCAGAATCTTCCGCACTGCAATCGGGTCGGCCCGGCCTTTGGTCTCCTTTCGAACCGACCCCATCAGCTTGTTCAGGACGTTTTGGTTGCCTGCTTGGAAGGCCCGCACCTAAACGCAAAAAGGAAAAGGGAAAGAAGCGGGTGGGAGGAGTTGAATAAATCAATCATCTTATAGGAAAGTAAGTCTTTTTTTTTTTTTTTTTTTTTAAATTAGGATTATTAAAAAAAATGTCATGCAAATGATTTCCCCAACATGTTTCATTTTAGTTAGTTTCGATTTTGTTTTTAATTTTGTTTGTAAAATTTAGTTAGTTTTAATTAGTTTTCAGGGGTGTTTGTTAGTTTTTATTAGTTTTAGTTATTTAATAAATGCTTAATTTTAGTTTAATTTTAGTTAGTTTCAGTATTAGTTTAAAAAAAAAAAGTCTATTACTTGTGCGCAATATTAAAAAAACAAACAAAAAAAAAACACCATGATGGGAGTGATGTCATCTGAAGTTGCTTTTCTATTGGCTGTTGCTAGATGATGTCACTTTTGTGTGACACACTTTCAAACGTCCTTATTCTGGTTTAATGGCAAAATAAATCTACTTAAAATCACATTTAAAATCATCCCCAAAGGCTCATGCATTAAATTAATTGCCAATAAAATAAAGGACATTTTTGCCATAATTATAGTTCGTTTTAAGTTTGTTGTTTAAACATAAAATGTAGTTTCCGTTTTTGTTTTTTTCTTAACAAAATTGTTTTTTTACTTTGAGTTTTTTGGTGAGTTTCAGTCGAACTTTCTCCTGACCTCTTGCGGATGCGAGTCCACCACCTTGGCGCAGACCGCGCGCAGCTGCTCCACGTCACTAACGAGGCTCAAGTCCTGCTCGCCGACAATCTCCGCCGCCGTCTTCGCACCCGACTGCTTCCACATCTCTTGGAACACCTGACGCGCACACACATCCAGGTGAGGAAAACTAAGCGCCAGTTGCGTATGCGTGCGCGTGCTGACCTGCTTGGCCACCGTGGACGAGATGCTTCCTGCTTCCAGCAGCTCGAGCAGCTGCGCCACGGAGGACGGCGACACGCGGCTGAAAACGTAGCAAAAAGGACACCTAGCTTCATGCTAACGTTAGCATTGATAGTGCGTACGTTTTGCTTTGTTTTTTGTATCAATCCGTGTCACCTTTGGCTGACGTTCAAGTCTTGTTGTTTGAGGAGCGCCAGCAGCTCGTTGGTCACCCAGCCAATCACCTTCCTGGGCTCCCGGCTGGTGGCCTTCAGCACGCACTCAAAGTATTCCACCAGGCCTTCCTCATTCTGCAATGTTTTGAATGAGGACACATTCAAAAAAAAAAAAAACCAAATATGATTTTTTTTTTTTTTTTTTATCCTGAGATGAAGCCTGTCGGTTTCTGACCAGGAGGGTGAAGCTGTGCTCGGGCAGGATGTCGTACGTCTCCACCAGCCGGTCTCGCCGGACGGCGGGCAGCTCGGGGAGCTCGGCCCTCAGGGTCTGCAGCACCACCGTCCGCCGGGCGTCGGCCCCCGCCGGGACGGAGGCGGGGTCTTCGTACACCATCAGAGGCGGCAGGTTGGGCTCGGGCATGAACCTGACACGCGTCACATGATCAAGATTCCAATGAGCGGGCGCAACATCAGGTACGCCGGCACAGTCCAACTCGTTAGCCAGAAAGAAAGTTGAATTGTTTATTTCAATGACGTGACTAGTTTCCTAACAGACTCCGCTATCAACTAACTGTCAAGTGACGAGTTAACCACATTTTGAACCAGCTTTCTGTAACTGAATATCAGCACTGACTCACTTTGTAAGCAATTGAGTAAGCAACTGACTAGCTAACTGTCTCAACAACTTTCTTTCTAAGTAACTTCAGAACTAACTACCTGACCAGTTAACTGTTTAACTCATTCACTCGCCGCCATTTTCACATTTCGCAATCCCGTTCGCTTTACTGAATTTTGACTGATTTTGCAAAGCCCACAGAATATTGTGTTCTATTGCTATAAAAACATGGAACCTATCAAAAGAAAGATTAAAGTCACTTCTTTCATCTGAGAAAAAAAAAGTATGTTTCTATCTATTTCCGTTTTGCAGCAATTAGCATTAGAAGAGAGCTAAGTTTCATCAGTTTTCACAAATCTATTCAAAATTAATTTTAAATTTAAAGTAATTTAGCTTTTTTTCTGGATGGCCTTGGTTGATCTTTGCTCTGCTGCCACCTGCTGGCCGTTTGTGTAATAACTACCATTTCTGCAACCGTTCTTTGCAGTTGAGAGGCTGCATCAAAGCCTTCTGTATGCTCTAGCATTAAAAAAAAACAAAAAAACGTATAAACACATTTTTGGGACACTTAAAACATAAAAAAAAAACAAAACAAAAAAAAACGTATTTACACGTTATTGGGAGCAAATGAGTTAACTGACTGAATTTTTGGACACTGCTCTTGTATTGGATGTCAGGTGTACCTAATGTTGTGTCCAATAGATGCAATGAGTTTTTCACCTGTAGTCCTGGAGACCTTCTTTGTCCCTCATGGGCACCGTCGTCCTATCGTAGATCGACAGATAAACAAACAAACAAATATATGAACAATCGGGACCTTGCAGCGGTCGCTGCTCGGGCCCTAATGAAAACAGATCAATTATATAAAGTGTCATATTCAAGGTGTACTAAACCTCCATCCATCCATTTTCTTAACCGCTTGCTCCTCGCAAGGGTCGCGGGGATGCTGGAGCCTATCCCAGCCGGCATCGGGCAGCAGGCGGGGTACACCCTGACCTGGTCGCCAGCCAATCGCAGGTGTCCTAAACATCCATTATGAACCCGAGAGCGGTCCCCACTCTTACCCGGATTTGGAATCGTATGAGCGGGTCTCGTTGTGCACGCGGCCCCCTCGCCGCAACACGTCCGTCTGTCTCCGGATCTCGTAGTCTTTTGCCGTGAACGAACAGGAGCCCGTTTTCAGCGCACGTTTTACGCAGCGGCGGAAATTGAGGTCAATTTCAGGCGAGTCTTACCGATGGCCTTGGCCAGGTAACGGACGCTGTTGATGTTCTTCACTTCGGTCCTGACGCCCAGCGGCTCGCCGGGTCTGTGCACCGACACGTTGGCGTCCACCCTCAGCTGGCCCTCTGTGGAGAAGTCGGCGTTTTTAGCTTTTTGGTAAGGCAAGGCAAGTTTATTTGTATAGCACATTTCATACACAAGGCAACTCAATGTGCTTTACACGAGGAAAGACAACACATAAGCATCAAGAAACAGTAGTTAACATTCAGAGGAAGAAAAATAAATGAAAATAGGTTACAAACTAACAATCTTAAAACATTATTCAACAAACTTTTAAAAATTTAACATAAGGAAGTTTAAAATGATAATGATAAAAATAAAAATAAAAACAAAAAAAATATATAAAAATAAAAATAAAAAAAAAAAAAAAAATAAAAGAAAAAAAAAAATAAAAAAAAAAATAAAAAAAAAAAAATAAAAATAAAAAAAACACTTAATTAAAGCTGGTACAAGTTGGTACAAGTGAAAAGTTAGAAAATAACGTTAAAAAATATTTGCCTTAATTGCGAGCTGCAGTAACTGACATCTATATCCAAAAAAAAAAAAAAAAAAGTGAGCACCATACCCGACATGTTTCCTTGACAGGTTCCGAGGGCCTGCATGATGAGCTGAAGCTCCCTGACGGCCGCCGCCGCCTCCTCGCCACACGTCATGTCGGGCTCCATCACCAGCTCCATCAGGCCCACACCTGACCACGACATTAACGCGCATAAACGGCTGGAGGCTGGAGCGGGGGGGGGGCGGCTCCACCACCTCAGGGCTCTTCTTACCCGCCCTGTTGAGGTCGACGAGCGTCCGTTCGCGGGCGTCGTCGCGCAGGCTCTTGCCGCTGTCCTGCTCCAGCTGGATCTGCTTGACGCGGACGTTCTTCCGGACCATCCGGTTCTTCTTCTTGCCGCCCAGGAGGCTGTAAGTCAGCACGCCGTCCACCGCCACGGGCCGCCGCTGCTGCGTGATCTGGTAGCCCGCCTGATGATAGGGGGGAGGGGTCAAAAAGTCATTTCCAACAAACCACGTTGAGTCATAGCCAGGGATTTTCATAGTTTTGGAATTTACATTTGAGTTAGCTTTGATTTCATTTTCAGTTTTGTTTTTTTTAAATTGAGTTAGTTTTCATGAGTTTTCATGGTGGTTCTGTTAGTTTTTATTAGTTTTAGTTATTTAATAAATGTTTAGTTTTGGTTTCAGTATTAGTTTTTTTGGTTATTTTTTTAATGTGTATTACTTGTGAGCAATATTTAAAAAAAAAAAAAAATGGCAGCGACGTCATCTCAAGGTGCTTTTCTATTGGCTGCTGCTAGATGACGTCACCTATTTGTGACGGTTAATTTCCGGTTAATAATATCAAAATAAATCAATTTAAAATCATATTTAAAATCATCCCCAAAGGCTGATGCATTAAATTAATTACCAAAGACTAAAATGAAGGACTTTTTTTTTTATATATATATAATTATAGTTTTCATTAGTTTTGTAAACATAAAATTTAATTTCAGTTAGTTTTCATTTTTTAAAATAATTTTGGTGTATTTATTATTATTTTATTTCGAAATTGTTTTTTGAATTTTAGTTTTTTTGTTAGTTTTAGCTAACTAAAATAACCTTGGTAATAACTCAAATTAAGCGTTTTAATGAGTGCTTTCCAGATTTAATAATTATGTCTGTCTCCTAATTGGATGACAAAATAATAGAAAAAAAAAAAAAAAACTTTTTTTTTCGCCTTGATAAAGTTCCAAAATCTTCACTTGAGCCTACTTTTTTTTCTCGAACACGTCAAAAATGATGAACTGTCATTAAAATCCTGAATCTATACAATTTTATTATTATTATCATGTATTATTATTTTTTTTTTTACTCAATGTGTGCTGCAACCTTTTAGTTTCTTAAACTATGCCGTTTAATTTTACATGTTTTAAATGTAGCATTTGGAGATTTATTTGAAATGTAAAGTGCATTAACTTATTATTATTATTATTATTATTATCATCATCATGTCTTTCTCTATCAACTGACTTTAAATCTGAAGGAGACATCCAAAGTTGAACAGTAATAAGGTCAAAAACATATTAGCAAAAAAAAACAAAAAACAAAACATCAAATCCTGCCTCCAATTAAAGGTGATGATGTGATGAAACAGTGAACAAACGTCATATTTTTTTCTCTTGAGAATGTTCAGCAAGTTCCACTTTCTGCCATAAGGGGGCAGTCAAATGAAGCTCGAAAGACTCGATCCCGTTTGAGCAACTTGAAGGGTGGTGAACTCAATTTATACAGCCAGAAGCGAAAAAAAAAAAAAAAAAAAAAAAAAAAAGTTCCTTATAAATTGAACACCCGCTCTCATTACTGCTCTTCTCTTACTTATCCTCCATCATAAGTTGGGAGACATGTGGGATATTAATGAGCACCAGTTTAATGTTGCAGCTTTAAAAAGTGCTCAGTATTATTAATACACTCAATAAGAAATAATAAGAAACAAATGGATGTAAAATAGATGGCGGCTGCACTCGTTCATTAAAATGCAGCGGCCGTGTTGTTGCATTTTCACTCTCAAGGTTTCTTCTTCTTTTTTTTTTTTTTCTTCCTTCCTGAAAAGCACGAGAATAATAAATATTTCATCTGCTTCCCGTATTCCTCGCGCTGCCCCCTCGGTGCGTACGAGCTGCCCGCGTTGCCGTGGCAACCGTATCGTATAACGTGACTCATGCTCCACGAGCAAGGTGGGAGTGAAAGCGCAGCGGAGGGAAACGCCTCACCAGGAGAATTTTTTGTTTTTGTTTTTTTTAACTTGAATAATGTAATTCAAGCAAAATATGAAATACATCAAATACATTGAATTCCCCTGTATACAGGACTGTCTCAGAATATTAGAATATTGTGATCAAGTCCTTTATTTTCTGTAATGCAATTAAATAAGCAAAAATGCCAAACATTCTGGATTCATTACAAATCAACTGAAATATTGCAAGCCTGTTATTGTTTTAATATTGCTGATTATGGCATTTTTTTTAACTTGGCCTGAGGAAATATTCTAATATTTTGTGATAGGATATTTGCGTTTTCTTAAGCTGTAAGCCATAATCAGCAATATTAAAATAATAAAAGAAAATAAAGAACTTTATCACAATATTCTATTTTTCTGAGAGAGTCCTGTATAATTCATTAGTATAAAAAATAAAAAAATAAGCATTTGTAAGTGATTATTAGGTTATTATTAGATTATTAGGGTAGGTAGATGATATGTACTATTTTATAAATATTTTAAATATGTATACTTTAAATATTCTTTCAGCTTTATTTTTTAAATATTAAAAAATATATATAATTAACATTTTTAATAACATATATATTAAATTTCAGTTTTAAATTTTATTTAATATTATGTACCGGTATATTTTTAAAATTTTCAATTATATATAAATTCATTGTACATATATAGGATTTTAAATTTAATGTCTAAATGATTAATCAATTATCCAAAATATTTATTTATTAATATAATTGATTAGTTGTTTAATATATATATTTTTTTTTATTTTATTTCCATTTTTAAAATTGTTTTTAAATAACGTATAATGAAAAAGCTGTAATGTTAATAATCGCTTTATTTAGCAAAGCTTGATAGGAGAACTCATGATCATTTAAAGGTCCTTTGCATAAATATCGCGAGACTATTTTGCACATTGCTTGTCACCGTTAAAATGATTCAAAAGAAAAAAACATGCCCCAAAATCTCAAGTGTCTGTTTGTTTGTAAATGCGTGCTATACAAGTGTTTGCCTTTTTACATCGCAATAATTATTTGCACAGATGCTGGGTCATTTGGCTATTAAACAAGCATGCCAGCTGGTCATTAATATGATTTACTGGATTTGCAATCGAGCATTTAGAAAAATATCCCGCCATTTTTACAATGCCTCCAAGGAACATTCACAATAAGTGAATCAATTGTTTTTAGTTGTTTTAATGTTAACGCAATGGGACAATCTGTCTCTGGAATGTTCTGAAATGAGCAAAAAAAAAGAAACGATCCCCAAAAATGAAGCAAGGAAAATGGCATTTTGAACTGAAACTCACGGGGAGATCGGCGTAGAAGTAGTGCTTCCTGTCGAAAAGTGACTTCCTGTTGATGCGGCAGTCGAGAGCCAAGCCCGTCATCACGGCTGCCTCGACGCATCGTTTGTTCAGGACCTGGCGAGACACATACGCTGGAAATGATTCATCATGACACATAGATGACGGTTGGGACTAAAGTTCTTACAGGTAACGTGCCAGGTAAGGAGGCGTCGAAGAAGGATACGAGGGAGTTTGGAGGCGACAGGAAGTTGACGGCCGAGCCGGAGAACATTTTAGTGTGGGATTGAATCTGGGCGTGGATCTCCAGGCCGACTACGCCTTCCAGCTGCATGGGAACACTGCAAAGTGAACAATAAAGTCAAAATATTACGAGAAACAAAGTTTTGCCTGATGGATAAAAGGTGCAATGATACGCAATGTTTTTGTTGTTGTTGTTAAAAATGTTTTACAAGAAGAAAGACGCACTGTTATCAGAAAAGTTATGATAATTGGAGAATTAACTCGCACTGTTCCGCGAATAGTCAAATTGGTACGACAAAAATGTACTGTCTCGAAGGTAGTGTTACGTTAGGAGAAAAAAAAAATCTAAGTTATGAGAATAAAGTTCTAACATCACAAAAAAAGGAATAAAGTTGTCAAGTTACATGAAAAAAATGCAAAGTTATGAGAAGGAAGTGGTCAAGTTACTGTAATAAAGCAGCAACAACAATTGTAAAATTGTTAACATTTTGAGGGGGAAAAAAAGCCGTAAGGTTGAATCTTTTTTTCTTTTTTTTTTTTTTTTTTAATTGCCAGTGGTTTTTGTGCGTGAAACAAAACAGCTACGTTAACAACCCCCGACTTTGCAATAAATTGCAAACATTTAAAAAAAAAAAAAAAAAAGTACAGAGCGGCATTTGAACCCGTGACCGAGCACCTTCAGGTGAGCGCTTTACACACTATTCGACGTGCTGGTATACATTCACCTGCGCAGAATTTCTACTAGCAGTTCTCGCGCGATTCACGGCAAAATAACTCTAGAACGCTAGCTTGCGGGTGGCCGGTTATGGCAAAATAACCACCTGGAGATTGAATTGTTAACCACTGTCAAGGGTTGCAATAATGAACCGGTGCAGCTGTCTTTTCTCACTATGAAAGAAAAAAATACGAGGGAAAAAAAAAAAGAGGTAAAATCAAATTACTACAACAACTAATAGCATCTACAGACGAGCTAGCAGATTAGCCACAACTCGAAGGCCATTTACTCCATTTTATAGGCTTTATCAACCTTTTTGTCCTGTTCTGCAACTGGCCATCATATCGCGAAGATCCGATGTTCAATCGCCGGACTGTAAAAGACGCATTAGGATACAATAATAATGTTTTCTTCAACATTTTGTAGGGGACACTTCCTGCAGCAGTGGAGGCTGCCATGTTGGTTTATGAAGCGCGGTCACTTATGGGAATTGTAGTTCTTCAAGGCGTGTAGAATAGGCGAGAGTTGGGTTTACACTCGTTTTTACTGTTACAAGAAAAAAGTTGTATAGTTACGAGAATAAAGTTGTAACGTTATGAGAATAAAAAGTGAAATTACTTTTTTTTTTTTTTTTTTTTTAAACACATTCTTCTTTCATTTACTGGCCGATTTGGTGCATACCGTCACCGCCTGTACAACAGACCTGTACTAGTTTAGACTCAGAAGTTTAACGTAAAGTAAAGTAGGGAAAAAAAACTATAATTTGGATACTGTTTTGTTTTAGGCATTTGTTGTGGACTACTATTGGTGAAAATTGTAGTTCTTCAAGCCAAGGTGTACGCACTGAGGCTCATATTTAAACTACAAACCCCAGCATTGCGGGGAGGGGGAGAAATGACGCATTTCCGGGTTAACGTTTGGCGGGACGAGTAGTCAGAGAACACCAAACTTTGAACCACGCACGTCCTTTCAACATGATGGCTACAAACGGAAAAACGTTTGACGACGGTCCGGTGAACGGTACCGCGCCGCACGCCGATGCCTCGACGGAGGATCACTTCACCTTCAGCCCGGAGCCGAGCTTGGAGGACATCCGCCGCATGCAGGCCGAGTTCACCGACGAGCGCGACTGGAACAAGTTCCACCAGCCCCGCAATCTCCTCCTGGCCATGGTGGGAGAGGTCGGCGAAGTCTCGGAGCTCTTCCAGTGGAAGGGCGAGGTGGCCGAGGGCCTGCCCGACTGGAGCGACTCGGAGCGGGAGCAGCTCGCCCATGAGCTGAGCGACGTGTTCATCTACCTGGTGGAGCTGGCCGAGAAGTGCCGCGTGGACCTGCCCCAAGCCGCCCTCCGCAAAATGGCCCTGAACAGACTCAAGTACCCCGCAAGCAAAGTGCACGGCTCGGCCAAAAAGTACACTGAATATAAGGACTGATGTATTTTTGAGATTTATATAACGTGGACTTTTTTTGGTGGTGTCAATCATATCTTCAGCTGCTTTTTTTTTTTTTTTTTTACATCTTGAATTGTCTTTTACGTATGTTCGTGCTTCAAAGTTACTTGCAGACACTTCACCATGCTTTTAAAAAAGATTTTACTTGATTTTCATGGCTCATCTAAACCCCTTTGAAAATAGTACACACTAATGTAATATATAAGTTCATGGCCACTTGTTTTTTGTTTTACATGTGCTTTTTCTGTCAAAGCGCTCAGCCAAAGTAAAGTGTTCTTTACCTTCTTTGAATTTGAGTATATTTACTAATGTTATATTGGAGGTCAGAGTCTACTGGATTCATCCATCAGAAGTTTTGATCTGTCTCAAAAGCAATTAGTCATTTGGTGTTGACTGAAAATGACATCACCTGTTTTCTGGGTGTGGTCGTGTCAATTTCATAAGCTGAGTGAGCCCTCAACGAATGTGATGTTATGAATTTTTGACTTGACTTCCCTTTGAAGTATTACATTTATAAGTGGAGGATGACCTAAATCCCAACACGACTTTAACAAAAGCCTGAGTAGAGATTTATGATAAAATGAATGTTTTATATTCCCATATAGAGACTGTATATACTGTAGTAGGGGTGTTAAAAAAAAAAAAAAATCGATTCGGCGATATATCGCGATACTACATCGCGCGATTCTCGAATCGATTCAATAATCGGCAGAATCGATTTTTTTTTTTTTTTTTTTTTTTTAGGATTCACACCTTGTGCATGGAAGAATGTTATATGAACGGAACATTAAGCCTTAATATTTTTATTTTAATGCTGTTCAAACATGAAACAGATTACAACCTCTATAAGACTGAAATTTCAGATAAATAAATAATACATTTTCATATAAATCTTACACTCTACAAGCTTACTGATTAGTATTTTCTAAATTTGAATGAAAAAAATCGCAACAATCGACTTATAAATTCGTATCGGGATTAATCGGTATCGAATCGAATCGTGACCTGTGAATCGTGATACGAATCGAATCGTCAGGTACTAGGCAATTCACACCCCTATACTGTAGTGTATATCCCAATATAGTATTTGCCTTTAAATGACATTATTGCCAATATTCCTATACAACAAATACAATACAACAAAACCCAAACATTCAGTGGAAAAATACCATTATAAACATTTGGTTGTAAAACCAGTTAGGTATATTGTAAATTGTATATTGTTCAATAAAAAATAGGCTATAGCTGTTTCACTTTCGGTTAAAGTTTACTGATTTAATGTCAATTACACAATTTATATTTAAAACAAAAACTTTGCTTTAGAATGGCCCTTAGCTTAAGTCTACTGTAACATATGGAAAAGGTCATTGATGGGCTCGCATCAATAGTTGCCAAGTTCTAACTTTAAGCAACAGTTATTTGAACACAAAACTCAGAGCAATAGACAATAGGTAGACAACACTGACTTTTTTTTTTTTCATCCTCTGCAAAAAAAAAATCGTTTTTCATCCTATGCCAAAAAAAAAAAAAAAAAAACTAATAAAGATAATGCATATAACCATGATGGTCACTTTGCAGTCATGGTGATGCTTTTTTTTTTTTTTTTTTAAATTGATTGACACTGCCAGAGATGTGTTTTCCTCTCACCACTGTTATGTCTAATACGTGAGCTTGGTGAGAGGCTCCGAATGCTAGAAAGCTTTTTTTTTTTTTTCTTTCTGAATAATAGAAAGCTTTTTTTTCCCCCTCGCTTCCACCACCAGCACGCCGGCCTCCATTTGTCGTGCGTGCGGAGAATGACGGACAGCCAGCGGTGACGTCCCGGCTCAGCTCGGCATCGACTGATCAAAGCGGCGTGGTGAGGCTGCAGGAGTTGGACTCAATGAAAGGCGCCTTTCTGCACTGTCTGCTCTCATTTTGGGTGTGGAACCGACAAGGGGAAAAGTTCAATTAGGGTGTGCTAAATTCTTCCTTTGATCTTTTTTTATTTTTTTTTATTTTTTTTTTAAGTTTGGCACATTTCGCTTTCAGACACCCTACTAAGGACACCTGTATTCATCTAATGACATGCAATACATGATGCGGATAAGAAAGTCCAAATCAGAAAGGATAAAAAAAAATAATGCTCACTTCTTGCAATAATGCACATTCACAAAACCATTTATGGTATATCCAGTTTAAGTAAAAGTAGAAGTCAGATTTTCCAATGGAAATATTTTTAATTACACATGGTCCCTCAAAATAGCACCATTAATTTATTAGCTAAACCCCTGGCAACAAAAGTGAGTACACCTTTAAGGGAAAATATTCAGTGGCAATACTTTGTATGGCCACCATTATTTTCCAGCACTGTCTTAATCCTGGACTGTCTATGTAAAACAAATAAATGAATAAATATTACAATTGAGTCAATGTAAATGTGTCAATTGAATTGACACATTTTTCACATTTATGCATTCAATGGAATAAGACTTAAACTGTACAATATTTTTTGTTTAAACATTTTTTTTATATATTTCCAACAACTCAAATTTAAATATACATAATAAAATACATTACATTTAAACACAATAAAAAAAAATAATCTTACATTTTGTATTTTTAATTTTTTGGAATATTTGTATTTTTAAATATTATTTTCACATTTTCATGTACCAAAAGTAAAATTAATAGAGTTACACATTTTTTTTTTTTTATAGAATAATATGAATTTCAATTATGTTTTAAATATTTTATTTAATTAAATATTTTTTTTCATACAAGTACAAAAATAATGTTCTAGATTAAAATTAGAATTAATCATAAATTTTGTTTTAAATATTTTATTTTAAAATATTTTTTACACGTTACAAATTATAAATTCAAAGAAACGTTGAGCATAAATTCAAATAAATAAGTTTAAATGTTTGTCTTTATGTACTTAATAATATTAAAATACAATAAAAAAAATAACTATAGCATCTTTCATTTTTAGAAAATATTTTTAAAAATATATACTCTTATTTTTCTTTTTACAGATACCTTATTTTAGTATTGTTATATATACTGTATATGCAAACAACATTTGCCTGACGAAAACAAGAAGCCCAACGGAACAAAAATGAAAAGTCTGAACGCGAACAAACAAATTTTCTGGGAGATTAATCGTTGGCGTTGTGGTCCTTGAGGTGGTGAACGGCGATAGTGGTGCGCATTGTACTTCAAATCCTCTCTGAATGGCCTCCAAGGCCGTCCTCAGTCAAAGAGACTGTTGCTACGAAGCACTGTTGCTATGGAGGAGGAGGCGGTCGCGCGTCAAACAGACACGGACCACCGAAGGGGGGAGCCCTTTCTCCCCTCATTGGAGAGAAAAAAAAAAGAAAAAAAAAAAGTTTTGAACATGTTTAGAAAATGGGTCAGAATAGCACAAGTGCGACTACTATTGTTGGTGGCCTCAGATGGCTGGATGGAGGCTGCATTTGAAGGCAGATGACGTACAAGTCCATCAATTGCAGGCTTCATTATGTTTTTTTCACAGTCGCCGATAGCCTTTGGAGGTTGAAGGTATATTATGTCGGCGAAAACACATTCAGATTGTAAAAGGTCCTTCAAATTCGCCCTTCATTTCTTTTTGTTGTTGCTGTTGTGAAGGTTTGGCAACTTTCATTTCAGAATGCGTCAATGTACTACGTATGCTATCATCAATTCATGTACTGCATTCGAAATGAATTTAACCTTCAAATGTAGCCTTATCGGCATGTTTTTCAAGCTCGCCCTCATTTGAAACGTCATTCAAATGCAGCCTGAAAAGCGTGAGGCAAGATGTTTTCGTGTTTGTTGCTCAGCTGTGATTGTGAATAGGTCCAAGTCCGATTCAAGCATTTGCATCAACACCCTCCCAGTGTTTCATTCCGGCATCGTGATGAGCCCTGCCAGCAAACCCAACTTTCTCTTTGTGATCAAGTGTGCAGCAGAATCCAACCTGCCCTGGGCGCCTTTGTCCACGCGTCCATTTTTTCTCAGCATTTTAGCTCCTTTTTTTGTTTTTTTTTCTTCCTGGGTCATTACGCGGTCACCACTTCCTGCTCCTTTCTTCTGCCTTGCTCCGCATCACTGCTGAGGGGAAATGAAAAAAAACAAACACGGACTTAAATTTGGTGTATAAAATATTTTTTATATATATATTACATATTTTTTTATTTTAAAATATGACCTTTAAAAAATCCATGAGATGAAAAAATGCCAGTAAAAAATTGAAAATGAAATAATTAATTCATAAATATTTTAAATATATGAAATTATTATTATTATTATTATATTTTAAATATATTAAAACATATATTTGTAAAATATGAATGTATTTATTGCTGTAAGTTTCCTTGTGCTGGAAATAAAGATACATTTGCAAAATATATGACCATCAATACAATAAATTTTTTTATGGCTTCCATGCAGAGTCATGCTTTTTAACAGCTGTTACAAAAATGCATTGACTAAAAAAATCAGAATGTGGGAATGTGGGTTTGGCTTCCATTCCATGGTCACAATTTTTAACAGCTCTGATAACATTGAGTCAAAAAATTCAGCTGTCAGAATGTGTGACTTTTGGTTTTAAAGCAGTCATTGTTTCAAAGGGGGATTTGTCTTCTATGCAGTGTCATGATATGTAACACTTGTAAACTTGAGTTAAAAATTTCAGCTGTCAGAATGTGTGACCTCGGGTTTTCAAGAACTTGTAGTCAGGTTTCCAAATTAGGGCTTCAGATGAGCTGTACATTATTTTTTACAATAGGTGCCATACACATCACTTCATATTTTAAAAAATGTACATTTAACCACCATGTTTATCTACCATTTATCAAATTTCATTCTTTCTTTGATTCATCCTGTACACACATAATGAATGTGACATTTTCCATTGGGTTCTACCTCTACCTCTCATCCACTCGAGACACCCCCCCTCTTGCCCCCCCTCTCCACACAATACCAAGGGGAGGTTTTAATGCGGGCCTAACAAAAGGGGCCCCACACGACTATCGGTGGAGATAAATTAGCCTCACGTCAGGGACTTGAAGCCCAGTGTGAATACAGTGATGTGTGTTTGTGGCTGTTTTGGTCCAGTGGCTGTTTCAAGTGATGGGTGGGAGGCAAAAATCCCAGCATCCACACAGGGAGGCCTGTTTAATTATTGCACACACGACTCGTCTCATATTACCTAATAATTGCTTTTCTCTGGCGCCGCGCGACGAGGAAATTGAGTTAGGGATCGATGGTTTTGCCACATATTTCATCACTGGGGGGAAAGAAAAACAAAACATCTATAAATGTGAAACGTTTCCACGGCGGGTGATAGCATCGCCAGTTCTTAAAGGATTGAAACGCTATCAGAGAACAAAATGTGCGTCTCGTTTGGGACGAGAGCGATTCATTTTCTCATCGTAGAGACTTAGCGTTTGAATTAAGTGTGAAAAATGGGGAATTTTGGGATCCTTTTACGTAATAGCAAGTGGCAGCTGCTTAATAGAGGGCACCATGCTCAGTTGAATCACCTTGAATAAGAAAAAAAAACAATGAAAGGAATACTTCACTTATTTAGCCCATTATAGCAATAAAAAGTTAATATTTTGTCTATGATTAATTTGATACTTTCATTATTTTTCATGTACAATTAGTACCTTTAAAAACACATTTTGTAACTTGCTGTCGACTGAAAATGACATCACAAGGGCTCAGGTAACCAATCACAGCTCACCTGTTTTCTAGGTTTGGTCATGTGACATTCACAAGCTGAGCTGTGATTGGTTACCTGAGGCCTTGTGATGTCATTTTCGGTTGATAGCAAGTTGCAAAATGTGTTTTTAAAGGTACTAATTGTTCTTGTAAAATAATGAAAATATCAAATTTATTATAGGCAAAATATTCATGTTTGGGTGCCAAACATGGCAAAATAAGTAAAGTATCCCTTTAAAGGGAAATAAAATGTTTTTTACAATTATTTTAAATGTAATTTTTAGATTTTTTATGGGGGGTGGGGGTGGGGGCTAAAATATATTTGAGGTTCATCAGTGTGTTTTGAAATATTATTTGGGATCATTAAAAACAATCTATACCTGCAATTTTCCAATTGCATTTTAATGTGCGTAAAATTAAATGTGAATTTTGGTTATTCACGTACGTATTTTGTCCGTATTTAAAACTGCATTTTTGTCATACAACGGGTTAGGAAGTGCATGTGGGTCTATATCTGCTCCCTCAGTAGCGCTGATGAAAAATTGTACCACTGTATCTCCTTTTTTTTTTTTTTTTTTAAAGTGCTTTTATGAAGGTGGCAATTTAACCAAAGCAACATCCAGCCCGCTGCAATCCCGTCCACAAAGTAATCCCATTTTCTCATTTGCACTTGAACGAAATGCACGTGTTTACGTTATACGGGCGCATAACTTCCAGGGTACGAGGGATACGGGGAGGGGCAGGAGGTTGTAACACCAGACAAAAGCCAAACCATTGGCACTGGCACTCTTGCCAGGAGACGACGGCGCACCCCTTTCTATTCAGGTGGTGGCACTGAAGGGGTCCGTTCCCACCGCCAAACACAGGCCAGATGGGATGGGAGAGGCCCAGACTGCCTCTATTGTCCTTTAGGGTATTTTTCCCCCTCACTTTTTTTTTTAAACCATCTTCAACCCTTTTTTAGAAGCTGTTTGAATAATCCCATTAGCTGCAGATTCCTGTAGGCTACCAGCACGTGAATTAGGCCATCAAAATGTGACCAGCAAAACAAAGTTTTCACCTATCCGCTAAGTGAAATGTAGAAAAACTGCCATATCGTATGTTCTCAAGGCTTCTCTGAGCTGAGCGGAAAGCAAACAAATCAACGTCAGCTGAACTGAGCTGATGCCAATTGAAGGGGCTGAAGCTAAAAAATGAGACATTTATTAGAAGAGAGCCTAACGAAGCGGATGACTTTAAACAAGAGAGAAATTGAGTGAATTGGAAGGGAATGAACGAGACGACATTCAGCCCAAAAAACCCCCCCAAAAAAACACTGGAATTCCACTTATCCAGTCGGGTCACCACTTGCTGCAAATGACACTGCTTATTATCTCCCTGATAGCTCTGCCGAGTGCAAAGCCAAATGTGATATGTCACTTCCTGTTCAATTATCATCACAGGTTCTCAGACTTTTCGGGGGTCCTATTATCACCGGCATGTCTGTCCAATTTAATGTTCATCTTTGAAAATGGTGTCGGGGGATAATTTCTTCCACTTTTTCGCAGAGAATCTTCAAAATGATCGTCAGACTTTGGCGTTGTCCATATTAGAGCGCGTAAGCTGGAAAAAGCGTCACTATTTAGTGTTTCCTGCTTCCAGGTTGGAGCTCAATAGGCCAAATTCCCTTGTAGGATTTGGTTCTATAATCAGCCCTAAAATGGCCGTCTCAAACCAAAATGTACAACTTCCTGTTCAATTTTGGGCACGTCTGTTTGAGACCAATCCTTGAATCTCATGACACAGTGGTTTTTTATTTTCTTAAAAATTCCCAGGCTAAATTTTAACAAAATTTGCTCCCAAAATGGCTGACTTCCTGTTGTATTAGAGCATGGATCCGTGAGAATTTTCCACGTGTTTTGTTATGAGACATGTCCACCATATTTAATGTCGATCGGTGAATCTAGTGATGGGGATAATTTAGAAAAACTTTCTTTGCGCCATTTTGATTGAATCTGCCCAAAAATGTCTCCTTTAAATCAAAATGGCCGACCTCCTGTTCAATTTTGGGCTTGGGTCCTTGAGACCTTTTTGGTATGTCCTCCCAATTTTGTATTAATTGATGGAACTGGTGCCGGGGGCTATTTTTATTTTAATTTTTAATTTTTTTTTAACAAAATTTGCAACTTCACAAGCCTCTTCTTCATATCATTCATTTAATTGGTTGCCAGTGGCTAATTTTTCCAAACTCCTCAGGCCCCTTTTTCATGGAAATCAGCCCTAAAATGATTGAACCAAAACTTTGACACAGAATTCCCAGAAGGGCAAAGCCGCTTACAGCCTCTAGGGGCATCAGAATAATATGCTGCAATGTATCAATAATCTGAAGTAAAGTCAATGATGTGAAAAGTCAGGGAAGGAAAACAAAACAAAACAAAACGCCATCTTCCCGTGTAATTAAGCGACAAAATTTCCCGACAACACACACCGGGACGTGAAAGTGGTGAAATTAGACTAACAGTCCCGGCGCGTCAGCGCTTTTAGCATATTTTTTTGCATACTTTGTGCACATTTTAAGGAAATTTGGGGCGCAGCCGCTCTGTGTAAAATGTTTGGATGAATAGGCGATTAGCAGCTTTTTTGGGCTAGTCCCTAAAGACCCTGCTTCATTTATTCAGTCTGCTTGGATTTTTGTTTATTTCACAAACAGCCTGGTGTGAGGTAAGTGGATGGATGAAATAAAATTAAAATCAAGTCAAATGTCTCATTTTGAAGCTGGATAATAAACAGGGCTGGGCTGGCCATCTGGCATACAGGGCAGATGCCCGGTGGGCCAACCTCTTTTGGGGCCGATGCAGTCCTTTTTCATGATTATTTTCCTACATTTTACCACAAGAGACTGCATGGTCCACAATTTAGAAGGGCCAGTCCATTAATCAATTTTGAACATAGATCGCAAACTCAAACATCATCAAGTGGGCCGTAGTCAAAATGCCAGAGACGGAACTGGAGGGACTTTGCTGGTTACAGTCTACTTGCATTGCTCCCCCCACCCCCCCAAAAAAAACAAACAAAAAAAAACATGCAATTTGCATCTTTGCCACCTGAGATGAAGCCCCACAAGATTTACTGTCATCCAGTGTGAACAATTCGGTTCAAATCCAAATTGTATTGGTTTTGTCGTAGTATCAAGCCTGCTAGCTAGCTAGCTAGTGCGATTACAACAAAAATAATAACAAACAGAGGTGAGTTACTTTTGGTGCAGATGTAGCAGAACTTGGTTATAGGAAAGTAAAAAAAAATAATACAGTGCAGGGACTGAGCCCTGACACAAACACATTTATATGTCGGCAAAGCACATCATAAATCTCATATTTCCTTGGCACTAAAATACCACAAGATGGCACCAAAGAAAAAAAGATCTTGAAATCTCGAACATTATTAAGTCGAGAATCCTACCCTCCCGTAATAAAGCGTCTTAGATGCTCGTTGAAGGTTGTGACACAGCAATGAACTTGTCACCACGCGGAGCATCCTGCCTTCTTGCTCCCTCCCGTTAATGGCGGCCATCTTTCCTGGACCGGCTCCATTAATTCCGGACGAAGGAGGGTGACATTGTGTCCGTAATGGCCGCTTTTATGTACGACAATAAAAGGCTTAAATGCGCCTCCTTTTATTTTTTAGGGATGTTGTTTTCTGTCAAAGTCACACAAGCGCCCAAAGAGCCAACGTGTGATTCATTGCAGACAGATAGACAGACATGCATACATTTGTATAATGCTGATCACCGAGCATTCACGTCTTTTTTGTTGCTATTATGCACCGTATAATAGTATTCCCCATACTGCATGTACAGCAAATGCAGAGAACATAAACATATCATTCATACAACTTATTTTGGTATGAATGCTGACAACCAACCATTTACATCCTCTATTTAAAGTATGACAACATTATAGCGTATTCACCGTGTCAGAGTGAATGCTGTGAAGTGTGAATCAATAATTCACTATAACCTTGGCGTGCGCCCCAAAAATTAATGAGGATGTAAGAACCAAAACATGCTGCTTTATATGAAGACTCGCTTCAAACATAAATATATGCAAATGCTGTGAATCTTGTAATCCTGTAGCCCAGTACAGCTTTTTGCATAAATGCTGAGAACTAAGCATTCATTAATCCATGATGATTGATACAAAACAACACAATGTTTTTGAGAATGCTGAAAAATCCTTTTGTGTCTAAACATTTTATCGTAAAGGGATACTTGACTCATTGAGCCATTTTCAGCAGTAAAAAGTTAATATTTTGTCCAGAATTAATTTGATAACTTACATCACCTGAGCCATAATTGGTCGTGACGTATTTCCTCATCACCTGTGCGGTGATGTCATCTTCAGTCGACAGCAAGTGGCAAAATTAGTTTTTAAAGGTATTAACTGTTCATGAAAAACTAGACTAAGTGCAATTTCTGGCGAAATTGCGTGGGAATGCTGAAAGCTGAATGCTAAGATTTGAATGCATGTAGAATGCTTATGAAGTAAATTAAGAGATAAATTATGAAATTATGACCTCCTCGTTACTGGACAATGCACTTTACCAACTGTGCCACCGAGCACCTGGTAATAATGATAAGTTTATATGTATGGAAGTGGGCGTGGAAAGTGATATGAAGAAAAAGTTCAATGTCTGTCAAATTGAAAATGAATGGGGAAAAGTTGATATTAAACGTTAAATTGTGCAAATACTGTAAGCAGTGTGGAATCAGACAATATATACCCCAGGAGGAGTCATTTTTTAAAGCTGGTTGTTAAGCGGCAATAATAATGAAGTTACAAGTGGACAATAATGAAGTTATCACATTAATCATAGACAAAATATTATCTTCTTACTGTTCAAAATGTCTCTCAAACAAAATAGATCACTGTGTGGCTTCCAAGCGTCCAATCGGATTCTTCCGTTCTGATGTTATGCGTAGAAGGCTGATTTGAACTTGAATTTGGGGATTACTATGCAGTGTTTTGATTGGCTAACCAGCATTCTCGTTTTTAACTTCCTTGCCTTTCCTTTTCCATTTTGGCCTGGCAAGATCACCTCATGGAATTATTTATTTATTTATTTTTCCGAAGGAATTTCAATTTCCAGTTATCTGCCGCTCATGACGCCGCGCCCGCCTTCAATAACGGCACCTGGCCTGCGGGACGTCATTAGGATGCACCTCAATCATGCGAGGCCCAGCCGCACCGAAGAGACGGCTCGGAGAGGGACCAATCAATTCAGGCGCAGATGGAACGATCCGACTTTGACGGCCTAGAACGTCATTCCAGAGCTTGGGTGCCGGGATTAGCATTCAGGGAAGGGCGTTTATCGTGCGGTCACCTATTTGGAAAGCCCTAAGACTGAAATTGAAGTCGGTGCACACAGACAGAGTGACAAGTACATACAAAGACACAACCAATGGGGACACGTAGGCCGATATCCAAAAACAGGGACACAAAAAGAAACATGGACACATACACAGGGTCAAAAATGTATAAATAGTAGAGGTGTGCAAAATTTCCGATTCTTAGATTATTCACGATTCGGCCGTGCAACAATCGAGAACGATTCACAAATGTCCAAATTCCGATTATATAAATATGCCAAGGGAAGCGAAACGAGCGAAAAGTACGCGGAACTGAAACGCAGTAGCGCGCGCGGTCTTCGGGACGCTTTTTGGGACGGACCGAGAGTACACATCCACAACTCACGCCTCGAGATTCAAAACAACAACAAGCATGGCTGAGCTGACCAACCCACCTCTTCGTGAGATCAGACCTGCTCCGAAAAGGCAAACAACTTCAGGCGGAAGTATCAGCTAGCTGGCTGCAGTGCGTCGGTTAGCGTTCTACAGGGCGCCGCGCAGTGATACGAACGAACGAACAGAAAAGTAGTGGCTGGCGGTAATGGCGTCTGACTTTATTCAGAAAAGAGTATTGTGGTGGAAATGTATCACGCTTTTGAAAACAAATAGTTTTTAGAAGAAAAACGCTTTATTTCCGAGACCCCAGCCAGCTTGCTGGACTATTTTCCTCTCGTCCAACGCCGTAGTCAGCGCTGATCGCACACACGGGAGGTGAGGATCAAATTGAGATTCATGTTAAAAAAGCCGAACGATCCCATTAATGTTTACACGTTCATGTTTACACAAGTTAAAAAGCAGAAAAGCACTTGAGGGTTTTTTTTTTTTTGTACCTCTGAGAAACTTTAATGTTTACATGTTCATCTTTACACAACTTAAAAAGCAGGAAAGCACTTTTTTTTTTTAAGGCATTTGTATTGAAGTAGTAGTTCACATTGTCTTTCATTTATACCTCAGTGCACTTTTGAGTGGATAAAAATAATATATTTTTGCTCAATGCTATGTTTTATTCTGTTGAAGACTGAATATACTTAAAAGCTGTTGTTACAGAATGAGGACTTGAGTATTTTATTTACTGTTTTGAACTGTTAACTTGATACTGAAATAGTAGTTTATTTAGGTCTGAGAGGACTTTTGTACTATTTTTGTAACTAATGTACGAAACATTAAAAGCGCCAAAATACATTGTTTTTTTTCTGCTGCCTGGGGGGAAATCAATAATCGTTTTATAATCGAATCGTCGCCTCTGAATCGTAATCGCAATCGAATCGTGAGGTGCCCCAAGATTCCCACCTCTAATAAATAGGGACTTCATACACATGCACGCAGAAGGAGTAAAATAGCTATGGCAGCGAGCATAATTAAAACATGAGGCAGCGACATTTTCTTGTCTGGTGGGTGAATAAATTACACCAAGTGTTAACGCTGACCTCATCTCTAATTTATTGGGAGCGCATCAACGCTCCGGGCGATGATTTGTAACGATTATACAAGTATACAGTTTGTCTTAGCAAGACTTTTACTCCGGACTATTACTTCCTGTCATGGCCCCGCCTTTTTTCTTTTTGTTAGCCCATCAGTTCCTGTAGCCTCTTCGACACCAAGATACTGCAAAATGAACCCATCATATTTCGACTAGTCTCGTAACGTTATACATTTCTTCGACACGTTTACTGAGAATTAGCATTTTAGCAATAAGCATTAAATTAAATTTTTTTTTTTTTTAGCATTGAGCCAATAAAGCCCAGCTAGGCAGTATATCGCGACTCACTGTTGGCCTCTCATGCTGTCGTAGCAACAAACAAAAGCGAGTTAGCCAAGTTGGACGCCACGTCTGAGGGATGAACTAGCTTAGCACTAGCTAGCTAGCTGGGTAGATGCTAGCGCAGCGTAAAGGGGATGGATATAACATGGGACAAAAGAGCAAAAAAAAAAAACATGCTGGGCTCTGCCGTTAGCCAAGTTACCGTGTGGAATCCTGGAGATAGAAGTCAATTATTTTAAGCTAAAAGGGAAAACCTTTCCGTGGGTTGATACACTGCGTCAGTGCTTCGGTGTAATCTACTCTCCGATATGTTTGAATATGAGATAACCCAACATGGCTTTTTAAACATGATGAAGATAAAGTGATATATAAGTGCACTCCATTCACAATTTACCATTTGGATTTTTCATCTGTTGGACTATGTTGTATTTTTCAGAAAAGCGCAACATTTTCAAATTGATTTGAATGTCATTTGCTGACTTTAACACTAATGGTGAATAAAGTTTTTGGGTATTTTTATTCTTTTACCATCTCATATTTTTATGTTTCATTCCTGTAACACTATAATAAAAAAAAAAAAAAAAAAAAAAAACCTAATGTATTTTGGTTATGTTTATTTTTTACTTAACCATTGATGAAATATCCTGATTTTTCTTCTTGGATTACACGGACTTCATCACATGCCTAACACAAGCAGGATATTGCGGCAACAATTGTAATCGAAAATTCTGATTTACAAATTTTCCAAAACGCAGCATCGGTACCATGGGGAGATTTTGTTCTACCCAATGTGCTTTTTGTGACACTTTAACTGCGTGTTTCTAAGAAGAAGAAACGCATAGTAGAGCAGCCAGCATATTCTTTAAAAAAATATATATATATTACCAACCCCGTGGCTCAGTTTGACAGCTCAACGAGGCTAATTCAGGACCCCCTGCAGGCGGAATGCATTGGATTTAGGGGGACCAATGAAAGCAACATAAATCATACAGTCGCACAAACAAACCCTGCTGTGCAACGCTAGAATTTACTTGGGGAAAAAAAAAAAAGTCAGATTTTCTTCAGAATAAACTTCACAAATGATGTGAAAAACACATTCAATAATTTGACTGTACAGAGGATATAAAAAGTCTTCACATCTCTGTACAAATGTTTTTCCCTTCTTCGTGATGCATTTTTTTAACTAGTGTGATTTATAAACTGAAAAATATGGTATAAGTTTTTCGTTATGTTGCTTTATGACACCCAATTAACAAAAAGCGAACTAGCTAAATAATTAAGAGGATAACTAACTAGCAAGTAAAATAGCTAAAAAAGAAATTTGCGTCTTTTTTCAGATGTGAAGTTTTGGATTTTGCATTTGTTATTTTTTATTTCGTTTTGGCTTTTGTTTTTTAAATTTGGTTATTTTCAATTATTTTTTTCTTACCAATTTTGCAAGTTTGTATTTATTTTTTTTGAAAATGCTTTGTTTTAGTTTAGGTTTCTTTAGTTTTAGTATTAGTTTTAGTTTGTGGTATGCATAAAAGGTTTTTGAGTGAGTTGCTTATGTCGTTTTCCAAGACACAATTAAACAGGCAAAAATGCTATCAAACTAACCAACTAATTAACTAGTAAGCATAGTAATAAACTTTTTCTCTGAGCTTTTCACACCCAAACCATCTTTTTACGGTGAAACAGGACGGAGAGACGCAATCTTTTGTGTACCGTCGCTCTATGAAAAGAAAGGTGCACAACAAACAATCTGTCATTGTTTGGCCGTGCCGCTAGATTGCTTGTCTATGTTTTATGCGTGGCCATAAAACAAAAGACGTGCGCAGTGTAGAGAAGCGTGTGCCTCCTATTGTCAATATTCCGCTCGCCGTCACGATCAATAAAAAGCAGGTTCTGTTTGAACGAGTGTCCCGAGAAGCCCGTGCTGTCAGCGTCGACCCTCATTACGCTCGGCCTCTCTGGCGTGGAAATGTCACGCACTCCCCACAAGGTCTTAATTAGCATCCTCAATCATGGAGGCAGCGTGCAACACTTTTGCCATTTAATTGCAGTACTGAGTTGCTTAAACGATGCGTGGGAAGTGTCTATGTGGGATGACAGGATTGTACTGTACTGCATAATCCAGTTTTTCAATTTGTTGTTGTTGTTGTTGTTGTTGTTGTTAAAATTAGGGCTTAAGGGAGAGGACCTTGAAAATATAAGTGCATAAAAGATTCTTGACATCACATAGCTCCTGAAATCACATAGCGTTTTTCCAGTTGAAACCAGATGATGGTTACAACCGTTCAGAACAGACACTTGACCTCACGGTCATGACCCAAACATAACCCTTGCATGACCCAAACTTAACCCTGATATGAACCAGTCATGACAGTATGCTACTTCTCTTGAACTGGGTCGACGTCATAAAATGTGTGCATGGTGTACCTAATGATGTGACCAGTTAATGCAGATGATGGACAGCGGCTGCTGCATCCTGTCATCAGTCAGCCTGGTTATGACTTTAATCACAGTCAGCCATTCACACATTTTGGAAAATCAAAAGCGTGAAATATTGCCCATTTGAGGCAGAAATTCATTTTGTTTGAGTCATTTTGTTGCATTCCAAGACGCCGGCTGCCAATAAATGTCACATTTGCAGGGACTGATGTGCGCTATTTGCTAATTAAGATGCTTTTATGCTGCACTTTACACATTAGACACCAGTAAAATTTCCCACCTTTTACACGCAGGTGAAGATAACGGCGTTGAGGAAGCAAAGAAACAAATCACTTTCATTTTAGAAAAACAAACCAAATAGCTGTCGTGGCTTATCTTGAGAAGCATTAAGACGAGGACAGAATGATAACAGAGGTTGTTTGAAGAGAAGGGAGTGAGTGAGTGAGTGAGTGAGTGAGTGAGTGAGTGAGTGAGTGAGTGAGTGGGTGGGCTGGCGGCAGGCAGATGGGCTTTATTGTTTCACGATTTGATTTCCAATAATTCCAAGGTATCGCATATTCCATGGCTGACGAGCTTTTGAGCACGCGTCACACTGTGGGGGGGAAAAACTAATAACGGCCGGCTTTATGTGCTGTGAAATTAAATGTAACTAATAGCTAAGTGTATATACATAAAAGTCAGTCAACGCTGATTCGTGACTCACTATTCGCAAACTCACCCACTCGGTGTCTTGACTTGCGACGTACTTATAACGCACTTATGCGACCGCATTCAAAATCATATGGCAAATCATCTTTCCCTATTGAAATGCTACTAATCACTTCCGGCAGCATAAAAAAACATACAAACTTAAATAAAATGTAGAGAATTAAACAGTTTATGTACTAAGGGCATCGTGCACTCAATCTGATGTGTGAACCTTGGCCACCAGAGGGCAGTATAATACATATATATATATATATGACACATATTAATGAAGAAACACAGAAGAAGACTGTCTTACCTAAGCTAATTGTTTTCACAGAGGAATGAATACAGGCTTGATTTTTAAAGTTTTAATAATGACGACAACATCTACGCTTGTTTCGTCAGCCCACGTATTGCCTTTTGTGTTAGAATAAAGCTAGTGGACACTTAACTCACATTTTTGCTCACAACTAAAGCAAAACAACAACAACAACAAAAACACAAAAAAATGAGCAGAGCAACAAGATTTTATTTTATAGTATTTGCTATTATTATTGAAAAAAAATAAAGTGTTCTGGGATTATAGTTGGGTCATTTACTGCTTAAATCATTTACATAGGCAACATTTTAAGTGTCAGGGGTCCATAACTTACTATTCATGTCTATGCTTGATCCCCGACCTCTACGAATAAGGCAGCCTCACTGTAAATGTTTTATATCACTTGCCTCTTGACTTTCTTTTTGATTCTTATTTAATACTTTGTTTATGAAAGAGCATATATAGCATGTGGGGGGATTCTGCAGGGGCTGTAAGATATTTGTTGTTCCCCCTGCTGTTCTGAGAGTCCTCGTTAGTTAGTTAGGAAGAAAAGTAATTAGACGGCTGCCTGTGAAGTGTAGCAAAGCGCCCCCGGCGGCATCTCTCATCCCAGTTTCTTTTTTTCTTTTTTTTTTCCCCCCTTGAGCTTTTCCAAATAGTTGACGAATGAGTGGAGGATAAATGCGGATCGGGTCTATGCGCAGGGGGTGAGCAACCTACATATGATACAGAAACAAATGATACCTGGAATGAACTGTTAGAAACACCTACAAGGAAATCAGAAAACTACACTCAGCGACGAACAGGTACTCGGGCCACCTTTTTCACGGCGAATCCTCAAAACGCTCAGCAAATAAATGTTGACATTATACTCTGCTGACATTACATGGCATGGGCTGTAAATCCCCTAGTCAAAGCGAGGGCCAAACGAGCCCTAAATTCACCCAAAATGGCTGCCTCAACCCAAAAACCCAAGTTTACTTTTGGTCACGAATGGTGACACTTTTTTCTGTATAGACATGCTTACCAAATTATGTCAATTGATGAAACTGGTGTCATCGGCTATTTTTTTCCTAACTTTCAAGGCTCCGTTTTTCATGGAGATGTGTCCTAACAGGATAACGTCTTGTCAGGACCCTATGGAGCGGCAAAAAGGCCGGATGCCGCTTCCCGTCCCGTCACCTTTAAAGGTGAGCAGATGCCATGAATAATGCACTCGCTGTTGTATCACGACTTTAAGCGGGAAAACTTTTGCACATCCTCTCGAAACTCTTTCACGTTAATTTAACCCAAGGCCTCTTAATCCTCGATGTCTGATGATGTCATCTAAAGGCGATCAAACGTCACTCTCCTGGGGTCCCGTCTTAACTTTGGCGTACGACCGCGGGGAGCAGCTGACTTTGTGTTTTACCCTTCCCCAACACCTCGACATAAAAGTGTGATTCATCTCAATCTCCGTAGCTAATAATTGCTTTGCCGAAAGGAAAGAAAAAGCCTCCTCATCCATCATTTTTACAGAGACGAAGGTGACGGGGAAATGTGTTTATTACGCAGCCGAGGACGGTGAAGACACTCTTCAAGATTACCGTCACGCCGTGGCATCATTAGGACATTTTTCAAAGTTTGTTTACTCACCTTTGTCAACAAGTTTGGGGCACTGAGACATGTTATTGTTTCCTGTTAAGTTTTGTGCTGTCTGCTTGACGGTAGAATTAGTACCGGTGGATAGTGTTCCACTCAGGTCCTGTAGGTGACAGTAAAGTGGTCAGTGAGACACGTTCATGTTTATAGTTTTTCGGGCTTTCTGCTAGCAGCTAGCTAGCAGAAAGCCATTCATGGCTAATTTCGATGTCTCTTCTAACGGATCGTATTAGCACTGGCCATCTGTGCGAATAAGCAATAAAAATTAAAAGTAGCAGTCACAAAACGTGGTGGAAATGCTACGCAAATACAACAACAAAACTATATTTTGTCACAAGAAAGATTTAATTTTTCTTCTTCAAGTGCTTCGTCATTACTGTCACGTCAATTAAAAACAGAATTCCATTATTGTAGCTAGGGAATACTTTATTCAAAGCTAATCTAATCACATTTGTCAACAAACTGGCAACATTGAGACATGACGGGCTACTTTGCTAGCAGGAAGCATGTAGCAATTAGCACTGGTGGATATGGCGGGTGGTGGAATTGCGATCAGACATACTGTCTTTCATAGTTTTTCTTATGACTACCACCAACAATACACCTACCATTACTGATACAATTACAATTATCACTGTTACTATTACTAGCAAACAACTTTTTGGATGCAACAAAGGGAATGCCATATCTGACTATGTGGCAGTTAGGGAAGGAAAACACATTCTGCTGTTAATAATTTATTTATTATTTTATTATTAACTCATGGTCCACAATGTTCCATTCTGGTGCTGTAGGTGGCAGCCTCTTACAGTACTGCCACGTATGTGGTTGTCAGATTGGATATGCCATTCTACAATTATCCCCCTTCTGCAGAATAATAATAAAAATAAAAAAAAAGAACACCCCCCCCATGGAGAATCAACCACATAGGCCGACTACAAAGATCACACAGTGGTGGTTCTGTACAAGACGGCGGGGCCCGGCAGGATGTCAAGATGAGGAAACCATCACTCGAGTGTGAAGAAGAATGATGTGTTTTAGCGTGAAAAAGCCCTTCAGACGACAAGCGCGTGGGAGGAGCAGCTTGGAGATGAAGAAGATATTCATGTGAGCTATTCACAAGGGCCAGTGCGATTACATCTTTTTTTTTTTACTACCACAGGCCGCATATTTCAATTGCCTGTGACATCCAAGCCATCTGATTTTATTTATATATGCTACATTGAAAGCTGCCACTCGAGCAAACACCTCATCTTGGCGCAGGCTCGGGGGATTTGTGGAAATAATAAAAAAGATCAAATTCATCCATAGAATTTCAACAATATTGATCTTCTCTCTGAAGTGGAAGGACTAATAAAAGATGTCTTAAATAAAAACAAGTAATTCCTAAATTGCGTTTGAATGGAAAATGATCACGTGCTAAATGTTGCTATGCTAACATAGCACAAGATAGCAACCTAGTGTGCTAAGAAAACATTAACATGTCAAGTTATTGACACATGAAGCTGGTTAACTAATAACTTTTATTTATCTATTTACAGTATTCCAGAGTCCAGACATAATACGCACAGAAAATGCAAGCAATCACATACTAAACATTAGGGATGTAACAATAATGGCAATATTGTGATATTAAAACTGCCACAATATATCGTCATCGTCATGTCACGATATTAAAAGCAGCACATCTGTTAAAAAAAGTTAGGTTGATTTCCATTTGTGCAGTTCTAGTACACTCTGGTGGCTAGTTTCTTTTAGTGCAGTTTAATTTTCACAAGGCATGTTTTGGCCTTTCTATGTGTAAAATCCACGATAATGGTCAGATTAAGGGGAACATAATATACGTAATATTATTGTGATAATTATCATATCGTGACCTTCATATCGTGATAATATCGTATCGTGATGTTTGGATATCGTTACATCCCTACTAAACAAACAAACTTCAATCACCCCAAGTACATCAACACGTTATACCTACCTGCATAAGATTATTGGAAGTTATTAGATGTTTTGGTTGGAATCTGTTGGATAAACATGATTGCTTGTCTTCATTTCACTCTTTTGCCTTCACCTGCTTTACTGCAGCATCCTACATAGCTAATAAAATGCTCAAATATGAACAACTGGTATGCTAACATATAGTGAGCTAGCAGTAAGGGCAAAAAAAAGTGACATATCAACAACTTGAATTCATATGTTTTATTTTATGAGTAAACAGCCAGCTCACCTCTGCAGAGACATATCCGTTATTAGGCCTTGATTGGCGCATCAGAGGCCTAATTAAGGCGCTCCCGCTCTGAACACGCCACCAACCTGGCAGAAACGCTACCCCGGGGTGTCGCATGCACTGTGAGGAGGAGGAGCAACAGAAGCTCACTGGTTAAAGAGAAACATAAAGCGGCATTTGCCTCATCAAACTGCCTAGGTTTTATAAAGGCTTTTATGAGGCTACAAGTTACTTAAAAACATGCTAACATATAGCAAGATAGCAACCACTCCATGCAGTCTATTTCAAGCAGACAAGCTAAGCAAAGTCAACTTTATTTATATAGCACCTTATCATGTAAAGAAAGAGTTGAGTTTTACGTCATCTTGGACATCTTCACACTAATGGTTGAGATTAGGAAAAGGCACAGTGAGGTTGTATACAAAACATGTAGTCAATACTAACAAAACATGTAGTCCACACTAAAAGAATCACTGGACAAATAGCTCAGTGAGATAAACACTTGTCTTCGGACCAGATGGACCTGGTTCAAGGCTCATTTTAGTATTTTTGCGCTATTGAACATGGCCGATAGAGGTCACTAAACTAAAATACGTAACACTTGGTCGTACAAGTATTTATTGGAGGACCATCTCAAGCAGATACTATTTAAAAAGACAGAGCATTGTGATATTGTCTTTCTTGACCATAATTTGTGTCCAAATGTCCATTAACCACCATAGAGATGCTAATCAATCGCATGTCAATGGCATTTTCCATCGTTTGTTAGCATTTAGCTTGCAGCTAAGTGCTTTCTTTAGGTAGCTGTTGTTGTTTTGAATACACAACGTTTAATCTTTTCACTTTGTTTGGTTTGACAGTAAACTTCAACTGGGAGTGACAATAAACAGCGTGAAGCCATTTTATTTAAGAACTGTTCACTATTTTTTCACTATTAAGTGTGTGTTTTTTGTTAAGTGAGTTCACTGGCGCTGTACAACGCTCTCAAGTTTGCCTTTACAATTCAAAGTGAAAAATCAGCCAAATGACAGCCTGGATTTCAAACAACTCGTATCTCAAGACACCCCTGTGTAGTTTTTTTTTTTTTTTTTAATAGCCAAGAAGGCTACATTTCAAATCCTAACAAACAGGAGATGTGTATACTCCTACCTACCGCCCCTCCTTTTCTCCATCTCGGCATGATGAGATGATTCATCACAGCAGACAGTTTCCTGAGAGCCAGATGAGATGAGAGCGGGGACGCTGTCATTTTCTATCTCCCAAAGAAACACGCAGAGATAGCGACTTGGAGAGAAAGAGGACTGAGAAGCTCGCCGCGCCGCCGGAGGCCGATAGACCGCAAACGCATGACGGCTGAACCCCCCACAGCTGACATTTGTCCGGCACTTGTAATTAAAGGGGCCGTGCTCCCCTACTGGGGAGAAGACCTCCACTCATTTTAGGCACACTTGAGGAGTGACTGACAGGGCTCTTTTGTTGCGTCCAAGGTCCCCGCTAGAGTTCATTTAATGCAATAAAATGTAACACAATTGAATAGAATACAGGGAGTCCTCGAGTTAAGGTGCACTCGATTTAAAGGTGGATTCAATGATGTTCTCGAAAAGTGGAAACCAAATCTGTTTATCACGTTTAAAAAACTGCGTACGGGAAGACCATCCTA
The DNA here is from genome assembly GCF_051991245.1 of Festucalex cinctus. Lineage (NCBI taxonomy): Eukaryota > Metazoa > Chordata > Actinopteri > Syngnathiformes > Syngnathidae > Festucalex > Festucalex cinctus. Next base: position 4,083,655 of record NC_135416.1, on the reverse strand, counting down.
CCAGCTCTCCTGTTCATCTTGGGGAAACGCCTCTCAAATGTCGCTAACGTCCGAGCTCCTCATCATCATCATCATCATCATCATCATCATCATCAGTCTCTGCAGCCGGCCTCGCTTCATACGGATATCCAGCTATTTTCAAAGTACGCCGTCAGCTCGGTGGAGCGACAACGATGAATGGGCGAATCCGAAGCTCACTCCACGAAGCTAGCTACATGTTACAAACACTCGAAGTGCGCATGCGCGGCTAGGAACGAGCACGCACGACGTCGTTACGCATATTGATTGACAGGATCGAGAAACAATCGTTAAGATGATCCGCCCGGAAGATGCAGCCACAAAAATAGCCTTGAACCCACCTTTAAAGCGTTTCGACTTTACAACGGTTACGCCCGGTCCGCCATTTTGGCCCTGTCCGCCATTTTGGCTAGTCCGCTATTTAGCCTTTAGCTAGTGCTAGCGCTTGTGCACTTGTGGGAGTATCTTTGGCTTTTTAGCCCTCTTTTTTTCCACATCAGCCTCCCCACTGCTTTTACATCCACCTCTAAGCAGTAATGGTAAGTACAGCATCTTATTTATTTAGTTTTTTTTTATTTTAATGTATTTTAGATTTTTTTTAATGCAAATTATTTTGATGTAAATATTGACTCTAATGGGGAAATTTGACTTAAATCGAAATTCGGGCTACATCGCTTGCGTAGGAAAGGAACTCCGACGTAACTCGAGGACTACCAGTACTATATTTAAGCTTTTTTAAATTTTGAAAATAACATTTGAAGAACATAAGCCCCACAAAAAAAAGTCACGGTTTCATGTTAACAACTTGCAACTTAAACTTATAGTTAACTAAGACACGCACACATTCAACGTAGGCTACTAAGGGTAACATAAACTTTTGATGGAAAAAGTGACCACTTTTTTTTTTCTTCACAAGAACCGTTGACAGTTCGTTGAAAGTGCATCAATTTGCCATCCCTGGTACATCACAAAAACCTTAGGGAACAAAAAATGTCCCCTACAATAATTATCCTTTTTTTCTGACAGCATCTAGAAGACCAGTTTGGAAAATGACTGAATGAACTATCCTCTTATAATCGTATAATGAACTGCATGGCCAGGAGGAGCTGGTAGAGCTTTTTCTTTTTTTCTTTTTTTTTGTTTTCTACTTTCAGATAAATTTCAAATGAAGCCTGCGACTGAATTGTGGAAGGTGCCCTCTGGTACATCCCCAGCGCATTCAATTCCCCCCCCCCGCGCCTCGCCGTCTTTGAGAGGATTTTGGGTTGGGCCGCGTTTTGCCGAACCAAAAAAAAAAAAAAGCCGCAATAATGACTCTGCTCATTTGCAGCCAAACAGATAAGACGGCCTTTTCGCGGGAGTCGCTAATGTGGCTGCGAGCGGCCAAAGTGATTTAAAGCCCATTTCACACTCGGCTTCAAAAGGAGAGTGATGGAAACGTCACAAATGTGGAACTTGGGAGAAGTACAAGAAAAAAAAAAACAACTTTTTTATTTTTTTTTTATTTTTATTTTTTTTTAACTGTCACTGGATACCTTGAATGACAGCTCAGTACACCAAAACTCGACTTACAAGAATGTATTGGACTAACTGTCATCAAAAAGTAAAGAGTAATTTTTCTTGTAATTTTCCAATTTTTGACTCCAATCTATTTAACTATTTTCTCTCAGCATTTTTACACTATTGATGTGACTTTATGACTTTTTGTTCTCCAATTGTTATCAACATGAGACTTAGCGGTCCTGTGCCGCATAGCCATGATATCATAAGTTTCTATGTAAACTGACTGGTCTCTTCAGAATTGTGAAATGAGGCCAAAAACTCCCATCATAAATCCCTTCACCCACATAGGAGAGATCGGGGAAATTTTCCACGGTACACAGAGATGAGTCCGTCACAGCCATTAGAGGGGTGAAAAGAGCAAAAAAATTTAATTTGGGGGAACTTCTAAGTTTGAAATGATATTGTTGTGTTTTTAAACAGTTTTAATAAGTGTTTGCGCCGCTTTAGTCTCCCACAAACTTCTATTTATATCCCTTCCAACAGGAGAGGAAGCAGCCGGGAAGGCCTTTCCATTCAATTAGAGCTTCCCGCTTTCCCACGCGGCTGCCACAGCTGTCAACATGACTGCGGCTCAAACTGGCGCCCGTGCAGCCACTTTGCCCAATTTATTCCACACAGACTTTAATAGCAATTGGAAGTGTTTACACAGCAGCACAATACATATTTGACATTTTCACATTTGTTTTTTAAGGAAGTATTTATTTCTAAATGTTTTTGTTAAAAAGCCATACAAACAGTACGGATGTTATCCGTTTGTTTATGTCGTTGGTGGAAATAATTTAAATATATTTAAAAAAAATTCTCATATTTATGAATATAACTGGTTAGACTGGCTGTCTACCCTGCGATGGTGTTAGATTTGGTCTGAGTAGGCAAAAATGAGCAGCAAGCATTACACTGATACAAAAATCAGAATCCGCCAGCATTTGCGCCAAAGCGCAGATGGGCTCTCTCGAAAATACATCTGTGACATCTTTCCTAGTAATTTACAACTTTATTCTCACCATTTCCTACCAGTTTTCTTGTTGTAACATAACTAATTTTGTGTAGCATTACAAATATTTAATCGTAATAGTATGATTTTCTATCACAAATTCTGGTGTTTTTTCTCGTAACCATAAAACTTCTTTATCATAGCTTACAATTTTTATTTTCCCCATGTAACTTTGCAACTTTTTTTCTTGTATAATTACAACTTCCTTTTTGTTATCTTTACGACTTAATTCCTGCAACATTAATGATGTTTGCCATATTCTGGTAGCTTTACCCATTTTGTGCTCACAAAATTATGCCTTTTTTCTCATAATATTGTAACTTTCGTCATTATTGTTTTTTTTTAATATTAATATTCCAACTTGATTCTCTCATATTGACCAGTTATATAAAAAATATTTTTCCGGACAACAAGAGATCAGCTACCGGATGCGTTTAATTGCATTATGCAAACGTCATATCCAATAGCTCGTCAACTCCCTGGTGGGAAAACATGAGCCTCAACTCTTAATACTGCTCCCCTAATGACAAAACCTCCTTTATCAGCGACGTCGGCACCTGTGCCGATAATCCAACCGACTTCCCCGGCTGCAACGCAAACGAGATAAACGCGATCGGACAGCTCGGCCGAGCTACGTCGCTATTAAACTCCCGGCAGACTTGTCAGTGAGTGGCAGGCCCATCCAATTAACGGCATCCAGTACAGGTCAACCAATTCCTGTTTGTCAAAAAAAAAAAAAGCCTCATTGATCCACAGGTTGAGTTATTGAACTGATGAGGAACTCTTCAGCCCTGTAATGGCTTGACTTAATGATGCATCATGGGAGATCGGTGTGATTAGTTATGACAGCGATGCATGCCGGCTTCTTTTGTTACACGCTATTATGTACATACAGAAGGTGGAGTTTTTACTTCAGGAAGTTCAAGTTTTGTACCGCAATAAAAGATGCCCTGAGATAGAAGGGAACATAGAACCATAATAAATAGAGCCAAATACGCACACATAATTTATTCATTTAACAATTTTGAACAAAGAGATGTTATCCAATTAATTAAATCAAACCGCATAAAAAGTACGCCACATATTACCTGAACAACTGCGGTTGGCTGGCAACCAGTTCAGGGTGTACCCTGCCTGCTGCCCATAGTCAGCTGGGATAGGCTCCTGCCCCCCTCCCCCATGTGAGGAGCAAGCTGTTCAGAAAATGGATGGATGGATAACCTGACCAATACAATTTTTTGTTTGCTTTTTTTTTTTTTTATTCAAAGGCACACAAACAGACCTCTGCCAATGCTAAAAAAAAAACATAACTAACTAACTAACTAACTAACTAACCAAACCAAACAAGCAACTACCAAACTTACCATCCAACCAACTAAGTAACTAACAAAACATTAAAACAAATTTACCATCCAACAAACCAACTAACTAACTAACTAACTGACTGACTGACTGACTGACTGACTGACTAAACATTAAAACGACTAATCAATCAACAAACTTACCATCCAACAAACAAATCAATTATCAAACTTACTAAGTAACATTTTAAACCAATGTACAGCCAACCAACCAACAAGCTAGATGACTGACCGACTAACTAACAAATCAATACAGTAACATAAATAAATAAACCAAATTAATTATCTACCCAAAAAATACACTACCTAAGTTACTAACCAATCAACAAATAATCCAACCAGCCATTCAACAGACCCCCAAACAAAGCAATTAAGCAACTGACCGAAAGTGTCTAACTAACTAACTAACTAACTAACTAACTAACTAACTGACTGACTGACTAACTAGCATAGCCCAAAGTGCAAGACCTCAGAGGAAGTAGTAGATTTTGTTTGTCCTTTAGTGCCTCCCGCTTCTAATCCTTGAATGGAATTTGGATTAAGATACGAGATAACGCTTCACGTCCTCTCGGACGGAATCCCGAGAGTGGTTTGGGTGCAGTGAACAACAACATTGATAGCCGCCCGCTGCTCACAGAGCCAGAAAGCCTCGTTCTGCTCTGCTTCCCCGACGCTTAAACTTCACTTCAGCGCCTAGTGGAGCGCGGAGTCCAGTCCCTCAACTTTTATGAGCATGCTTTCCCGCATCACGCTATCGCTAGCAAGAAAATAAACACCGGAAGATATACACAAGAGTGCTACATATTGATTAAACGTGGTCAACCTCATTTTAGAAAGTGGAAAATCCACACACATTGCTTCAAGGCACTTTTTATTCCAAAAGTACTGTACCTCAGTGTACATTTATTAATTCACAAGAAATACCTAAAAAAAAAAAAAAACTCAAGTGTTTCTTATAAACTGATTGACTTTTCTCTTAACGATACATTTTTTCAAACTTTTTTCTTCAAAATTCTACAACTCAAAATTATTTTCTTGCTTTTTTCTTTTAACACTTAATTGTACAAATCACATTTTTACGTAACGCTCATCAATACCAACCATCCGAGACTTATTTAATTGGGAAAAAAATAAATAAAGAAAAAAGATACAGTTCTACTCCTGTCCTGTAGGTGGCTGTAATGAGCATTACAAAGCCAACTGCTACACACGGCAAGTTTGTGGTCACTCCGACCGTCTTCATCCGAGATGACCTTCAGTGCGCACAAAGAGACAAACACACAAAACACTACACAACAGTGTGGCCTCAGCAGGTGTTGTGGCGCTGACGCTCACACATTGTGAGAGGTGAGCGAGGAGAGGCGGAGAGCCAGGTCTATTTTTAAAGGCGTGCGGATGCAGCAGCGTTGTCGTCGTCTGCTGACGATGCTCATTCACTTCGTTGGAAAGTTTCGCAATCATGCCAAGGCAAGCGCCTCAAGGCAACAATAGATTCACTCTAATAAGACATTTCATTATTCGGACATTATGAGTGCGGAGAAATGATGCTAATGTTCGTTGCGACTATTTATTAATACACCTGTGCACAAGTTCTGAAGATGTGATAATGTGAAATGTCATTGGTGCCTTTTTTTTACTTTACAACTTATTTTTCCACAATCTCTGGAGTGTTTTTTTTTTTTTTTTTGCTGTGTTATGAATCTGATTATTCTATTTATTTGTCTGTTTATTTATTTATTTATTTATTTACTCACTCACCTACCTCTTGGTATTAATTTACTGATGTAAACTTTATTTACTTATATACTTAAAATACTTGTATACTCACTTAAAATGTTTGATTTTTCTCTTGTTTTTCTTATCTTATTCTTTACCGCACGTCCGTTTTCTGTTTCATGTGGAGCACTTTGTATTAGGGATAGACCGATTATCGGCCGGGCCGATTATCGGTGCCGATATTTGGCATTTTGACAAATATCGGCATCGGCCATTTTTTGAATCTGAAGGCCGATAAAGCTGGTATCTCACTGAGCAGTGAATACTTGTGAATGTAACGAATTTGTGGTTTTCATCAGGAATTTTAAGATATTCAGTCAGTTTTTATTTATCGTAAACACATTTGGAACATATTCAGACAATTTCTCACTGCGAAGATCTTTTGTAACGTTTTACGAACCCGAATAAAAACCCCAAATTAGCTATATTAGCATGCATTTGTCACTCCGTGAGATATGGGGAACTTTTCATTTGTGGGTCTATTTAAATTTCCACTTTATTGGAGGGAAAGAAAAAAAAACTGAACTCCTTACACTTTTTATTTTTAAAAATTAAATCAAGAAATTATGTTGAAATTTTAGAAAACTTGGGAAGCTATTTACTTGCTTTTTAATTATTATTATTATTATTATTATTATTATTATTTTAATTTAGCTTAACCCATGCTAATGACCCTGGAAGCGCTGCAATTTTTGTTAACAAATTGTCAATATTGTTTTTATATATATATTTGTTCTATTATATTGCAAATTGAATATCGGCTTGAAATATCGGTTATCGGTCTCCTTGTTTACGAATAAGCTGTCTCGGTATCGGCCTTGAAAAAACCATATCGGTCTATCACTACTTTGTATACAGCAATGCTTGTTTTAAAGCGCTTTATAAATAAAGTTGAGTTGAGTTGTGATATTACAACCTTGCTGTCACAACTTGACTTTTTTTCCCCTTGAATTATTGCACCCATTTTTCATAACTAGACTTTTCCTTAGGAGCTACGTAATATTATGCTTCTTTTTTTTTCACGATAGATTACGACTTTTTCACATCATTTCTCTAATATTTCAATATTGACTGCAAATATTTCATTCATTTATTTAAAAAAAACAAACAAACAAAAAAACCACACGAACACACACACAGACCCGCTACTCAGTGGGCTGTATCGCTGTGAAATTAGACCGGGCCCTCACTCTGGGTCCAGCCCACCCCCTTTCGCTTATCCGTCTTATTGGCCTCTTAGCAGACCAGAAGAAAACCGCCCACCTCCGCAGGAAGCATTAGAGCTCGTCCCAAAGCAATTACAAGCCTCAGCTAAACACACTCGCCGCCGCCGCCGCCGCCGCCGCCTGATATTGTTGCGTGACGTCTCCCGCCTCCCTCCTACTCCCAGATAAAGATAACCACTGGAATCGTTCAGAGAACTTGCAAAAGACTTTTACTCTGGAAGTTCAGTCTCCAAGTTCCAAATTAAGGACACAGAGAAGAAGCTAATAGGATTGAAAGTTAATAGGATTGTGGCAGAATTTGCAACATCTTTTAGAGTCATTATCACTCAATTTACTCCTGCCACTTTAAGAAAGAAGCTAAAAACAAATATTAGGGGTGTGGTTGGAGGTTAGATTTAGGTTTTGATGATAAACAGGATTGAGGTAAGGGTTAGATTAAGAATTTGGTATCCCAAATTAGTTAGTGCTCAGGGTTTCGGGCTCAAATGAAAGTCTAGAAACTACAGCCCGGGGGCCATTTAGGGCCCACTGCCTACTTATTAGTAGGGATATAACGATAAGCGTGATATTGTGATATTAAAACTGCCACAATATCGTCATCATCATGTTCACGATATTTAAATGCAACACATCTGTTAAAAAAAAAAAAGGCAGGTTGATTTCCATTTGTGCAGTTCTAGCACCCTCTGGTGGCTAGTTTTTTTTTTTTATTGCGACTTAATTTTTATTAGGGATGTTTTGGCCCTCCTATGTTTAAAATCTACACTAATTGTCAGATGAAGGGGAACATAATATGCTTGTGAAGCAAGTCAATATGTGGAGGAACTCAATGTGTGTGTGTGTGCATTAACAACATAACATAATAATAATAACAACGTAATAATAATAATAATAATAATAATATTGCTGTTATGTACAAAAGCACAATATTGTGGGGGGGTTTAGTATGAGCTCTTTGTTTTTACACTATTGTGACCTTTTTTCCCAACCTCCCCACAATATCATGATAATTATCATATCGTGAGCTTCATATCGTGATAATATCGGATCCTGACATTTGGATATCATTACATCCCTACTTGTTAGTGGCCCAAATCATTTGTCATTTGATGGCTAGAGGATTGTGACATGCCATTACTAATAATAATAACAATGGATTCCCCCTCCCCTCCCCCACACACACAATTATGCGCAAAACTATTTACAGTGTTCCCTCGTTTTCCACTGGGGTTGGGTTCGAAAATATACCCGCAACAAATGAAATCCATGACGTAGTTAGCTTTATGTTTTACATTTATTATAAATGTTTTAAGGCTGTAAAAGCCCTCACCACACAGTTTATACACTTTTCTCATCAAGGCATTTACATTTTCTCACATTTCTCTCGTTTAAACATTCTCAAAGTTCAAACCTTCATACATTTTATAAAATAGGTACATTATTGTCAGAAAAAAAAAATGCATGCAAAATTGTGCTTAAAAAAAAAATGCACGCAACAGCGAAGCCGCGAAAAGTGAACTGCGTTATAGCAAGGGAACACTGTCCAACTAAAATAGCAACAACATCTGTCTTTATGATAATGGATACGAAGATCTTCTCAGGGCAGAAAGAATTTCTCGCTACAGATTTTCTTAGATTTCTGTGCTCCTTTTCAAACAGCTCCTTTGCTTGATGGATTTGTGAGGCAAATCCTCGAGCGTGACAAGTTGCCACCTCCAACTAATAGAAGACTAAAAACTATTAGCTGTGCTTGTAAACGTCTCGTTTCTCATACTCAAAACGTGCCTTTAACATCACAGAGGTGCCGCTAAGCCGCCTTTTCATTCCACGCTGAAAATTTAAAGCGACGCCAAGGTCAGCAGGCATCACCTTTTCTTTTTACTTCCTGCGTAAACAACAAGTCAAGCATTCGCATGTCAGGAAAACACAAGGCAGCACACCCTTTTTGTCACCAGGATGAAAATGGAGGTGACAGTATGGTGATGGCGGAGGGAAAAAAAAAAAAAGGAAATAACCACATTTTGAATTCCACTTCACCTGCGGGAAATCAAAAGTGTGAGCTGCCACTCTGCTCATTCTTCACTGGACGCGCTCACACTTCACTACGAAACACGGTTAAACGTGTACGCACGGAAACATCCTTCTGTCTATTCCCATACATTTAAAAAAATACATATTAAATAGATTATTAGACAATAATAGTCCGTTAGAAACATCTATCCATGCACACGCGTAATCTTAACATCTAACCATTTACATGCACACTACACATACTCAACCCCTGCTATTCGGCGGCCCACCAATAGTGAACAAACTATTAAACAACAACAAACAAACAAAAAACAACATAAAAACTTGCCCTATGTCTTGTCTGGGGTCACGCCAGGGTTAGGTTTGAGTTCATGACCTGTTAAGTTTGGGTTCATGACCGTGAGGTCGTGTCTGTTCTGTACTGATGTGACAAGTGTCTGTTTTGAACTGATGTAACTCGAATCTAGTTTCAACTGGTTTTAGGCTATGTGATGTTATGTGATGTCAAGGGCTAGAAATCTTTAAACCCTTTACCTGGTCAACAGCCAATCAGATAATTCCATGTCAGTCCTGTTACCCACATGTCTAGCCACAACCAATCCGATTGATTCCTTGTCTATGTAAGCCTCCGGAGAAGTGTGTGTCTTTGTCGGATTATTACTTCTGTTACCACTGTCCCTCTGTGCAACAACAACTTTGTTTCTCGTCTAGTCAAGTTTGTTCCACGCCTCCCGATGTGAATAAATAGTTCAAATCTTATTTGTGTCTGCGCTTTGGGATCCAACCTCCAGCACATGACACCCTAAAAACTAATTAAAAACCCTGATTCATGTAAATACATGATATGCAGTATTTTCAAAAATATTGATTGTTACACAATATTATACTGTTAGTCCATTCATATACACACAAAATGTAGAAACAACTATCCATGCACGCACGCATAATGTAAACATATCCGACTACGCGTAATGCAAAGTTCTGTCTGCCCACACACATTGGAAACAGGTTTCGCCATTGATAAACACATCAACAATATTTAGTTGATTCCCAAGCACACACGCTGTAAACATGTACTTTCATACAGGTGCCAAACAGTTGATTCCTACTCGCGTTGTACGTTTTTCCAACTCACTTTCCACGCCGCTCTGAAGGACTTTGATGATGCGCACGACTTCTCTCCCACTCGCAATGCGGACCTCCAGTCAATAAAGACAGTCAGGAGGAACAAGTCAAGTGTGGAAATGAGAAGCAGTTGAGAAGTAGGCAAGGAAAAAAAAAACATGCATATATTCAACAAAGGTGTGCGTTTATGTGAGTGTGCGTGTGATTGTCACTCTCAGTTCATCTCCCATCCTCCTCTCTCATTGCACTGTTTGGTGGACCATAAAAGTTGAAGCAATTCCAATTTGAGGCTGCCCCCGGTTATGGAAGTACAATCCTGTCCTCATGTTGTAAATAATACATATAAAAGCTCATACACAAGTGCATTAGGACGCACCGTGCAAGCTTAAGAATGGACAGATAACAGGGTTATTTCTACAACACGGTCCACTGTGTGTCTCCATGGCAACACAGGCAAGCAATTGTTTGATGGCTGGTCTAGTTCTAAAAGTTTCACTAGGATAACATTATCAGGTGACATCTGAATGTAAAGTTTTCTTTCTTTCGGTACTTTTGTATATGGCTGCAGGTTGAAAGGAGTGTTTCTGTTCATGCCGTTTGGGGGTGAACACAGCCGACGTACTTCCTGGCCAATGAAAGCGGCTCCACGCACACAGAGTTTGACATGAAGTACATTGATTGATTGTCATGACTAGGGTCACACAAGGGTTATGTTTACTGTCATGACTAGGGTCACACAAGGGTTATGTTTACTGTCATGACTAGGGTCACACAAGGGTTATGACCGAGTGGTCAAGTGTCTGTTTTGAACAGCATCTAGTTTCAACTGGTAAGACGCTATGTGATGTCAAGAATCTTTAATGTCTTTATCTGGTCAACAGCCAATCAGATAATTCCATGTCAGTCCTGTTTCCCACATGTCTAGCCACAACCAATCAGATCGATTCACTGTCTATATAAGCCTGTCTGAGAAGTGTGTCTTTGTCGGATTATTACCTCTGTTCCTCTGTGCAACAACAGGGCCCAAGTTAGCTTAGCGCCTCGTGATTCTTGATACATTCTCGTTGTTTCTCATCTAGTCAAGTTGTTCTACGCCTCTCGATGTTATGCGAATAAAGAGTTAGAATCTTATTTGTGTCTGCGTGTTTGGGATCCAACCCCAAAACATAACATTGATAAGGAACCAGGAAAGAAATTAGAGTATTTTGTTCATTATATTTAGATTTTAATGAATCTGTTATGGGGATTTTTTTTATGCCAAATATCGGAATACCGAAAGAGCAGTTCCCTCAAAAAATCCAGATATGTTGGTCTATTTCCTTCTATTCGCATACACATGAATTCTAAGCAAGAATATTGTCTATTCACACTCCAAGTTCCTAATTTGGGTCATGAGTTTAAAACATTTGCCAAAATAGATTTTGTGTTTCAAAAAGGAACATCTGCATTCTCTCTCAAGGTTAATGCTCACTGTTCATGTTTGCACTCGAGCTGCAGTTGGCGCTGACCTTCCAAGGCCAACACTAATCTTCTGTCATCATTTATTCATCAACCAGTGCAGATGAGATCAGCAAAATCACAAAGCAAGCTGTATCATTTCTTCTATAGGGCGGGAAAAAAAAGAACCAAAAAAAAAATCAGGAAAAAGAGAAACAAAGGGAAATTAACGCACGCATCGAAATGGAGATAAACAGACGTCATCCGACGCGACGTGACAGTGGCGGCGTTCTTCCGATCTGTCCCTCTCGGCTGGCTCGCCGTCCTTGGCGAATGCGCGAGGCATCAAGGTCGTTCCTGCCTATCAGAGTGACGGACAAACAATAAAAAAAGGAGCTGCGAGTGGCCAAGTGAGAGACATGACGTGATTTGTTTGACAGCAGCACGGCGAAAGCCCGACGGAACGGACGCAATAAACAGCAGCAACTACAAGGCCAGCCAAACGCAAACTCCTGCTTCTATCTATCGACTTCATCTATTATGGATGGCACTCAAGGAAATACTGGAGTGGGGTGAACATTTTCAAGGAGTAACAGTAACAATTACACTGTATTATAAACTAACATCAGAAAATAGACTGTAGAGAAATAAATAAAAGTGTGATTACTGGTGCCTGGACTCGTACCCCAAATCCGACTTCACATATATGTTTGCCATTTAACCACCAAATCCCAAATCAATTATGAATGTTAATTACTTTTCCCGGGAATATCACATCGCGCTTTACCAAGCCTCATATACCTTTTTTTTATTTTTTTTTTTAAACAAAGTGTTCCAAAACTACGCGGCCACCATGTTCTCTGCTTCCTCAACATATGAAAAAGTTTTCCTTTTTAGTTTAAAATAACTTACTTAAACCTAATCCGTCCCACACAATGACCAACAGGGTATTTTTATTTTCACTTTTGGTAAAATTTTAAAGCCATCCATGTCATGTATGTCGTACTAGCTAGCTAGCTAGCTAGCGCTAAGCTACCCTAGGAGAGCTCATCTTTTGTTTGCAAACTTGAATAAGAATAAACAATACTCAAAATAATAAAAGAAAAGTAATTCTCGGGACGTAACTAACCTACTCCATCGTGAATCATTTTCCGCTTGCCATTAAAGCATCTACAAAATAGATGAATGCTAAATGAAAGTATAAAGCTCCGCTATTTGTCTCGGCGGGTTTAGTCTGCATGGGAGTGTCTGCATCCAGTTGTGGCTTACAGTGGCACCTAATCTTTCTCTTTTTCGTATTTGTGCGTTTGGCTATTTGTCCCACGTTAGGTTTATTTGATATCCGACCAAAAATGTGCCAAATGAAGTGCATACTACAAAAGTGCGGAACTGCAAACGTGGATTAACAGTTTAGACTGGACTGTGTCGTTCGAACGTTCTGCTAAAGTCATTGGAACATTATTGGTAAAAGATAAACTAAGCTAAAAAATGCTTAAAACATTTGTTTTTCGCCACATAATGTCACAGAGTATTGATTTGTGCATTCACAAATAGCATTACCATTATGGGAAAATACCCTGTGGCATACAACTTTGTCAATAAGATTGAATGACTTTGAAGTACAGTCGAACAACAGCACAGTCAGAATTTTTTACTCCACGTTGGCACTTCCACGCTTCCGTAATTTACTGTGTATTACTTTTAGTATGAAATCCGACTAAACTTGTCGGCTCATTACAAACATTTATTACACCCATTCATAAATGAAGCAGGATCCTAAAGAAAAATTATTTCAATGAGCTCAGCATCGTGGCTATGTCTTATTTTGCATTTTAAATCAGCGCAGCGTGTGCCTTCTTCTTCTTTGGCGTCCATATTTCAAGTGCGGGCAGAATGTTTAATTTGTCTCCTTAATCACTCGTTTCTGTGATCAATAGCGTAGAAGCGACTTTGCTAGCATACAGTACGACTCAGCAAATAGTTGAAAATTAAGACTTGCAAGTTAAATGAAAAAAAAATGGCTGTAGTGAACGCCAAATAGAGATGCAAAAGACAACGTGGACATACACGCTTTCATACGAGCTCTTCCGTCGGACGGCATGCGGAGATACACGCTCACACACGTCTGAGTCTCTCACAGGTGAAATGAAAGAGAGCAGCTGGAGGTCTTCGTCCTCAGGAGACAGACAGATGGTACAACATTAATTAAGCGGAACGCCACCGTGGAGCTGGACCACCTGAGAAAACGCGCGCGTGCGTATGCCCTAAAATCCAAACCTTTGTCAAGAAAACACCAACAGCAGCAAAGAAGAACCATCCTTAATTGTACTCAAGAGATTACGTACAACTTGCATTATGCTTTCAGCTGTAATTCAATTGCAGTATCTATACACATATCATGTCAACTCTACACTGTCAAGTCCATGTTGAAACGATAGGACAGTTATGTCTTCTTTTTTTTATAGGCGAGGCCGCTCCAGGCTGACGTTAGCGGTCCGTCGCACTCTCTAGCGGTGACAAACATCACACATCCCTCGCAAACCCCCCCGCACGCCGCGACCTTTGCCGTCATTGCTGACTCGTTCGCATGCCGCCCGCTAAATGCCACCAAATGTCACGTGAAGGACTCACTTCTCCCTCCACGGCATGTCACAAAATATGATTAACTAACTACCAGAGGGGCCACTGACACCGTGTCAATCAGCGTGTCAATCACCATTCCCACGACAACCCCCCCCCGCCCCCGCCAACAACAGTTAGGTGGCGAGCCATTGGTGGGAACTGCATGTGAAGGGGGGGCATGTGAAGGGGGGGGATGTGAAGGGTGGGTCGTTTATGGAGACTCAATAGCCAAAGTCATTTCACGCTGGGGTGCAAAGCAAAGGCGATTACATTGGGGAGCAGCGAGGTAAATAAGAGTCACTGTGGATTTGCCAGAAGTGGCAAAAGTACTCACACTCTGTACTTAAGAAGTACAGATACTTGTATTAAATAAATACATAAATAAATACATATATTTTTTAATGGCCAAAGTACTGATATAACTCCTTTGCTTTCAAAAATAGTTAAAAAGTACAAACTCTGAGCAAAAAGGTCAAAATGATTTTTTTTACCGAATTAGCGGTCAAGAAAAGGGTTAAGTTTGGGTCATGCAAGGGTTATGTTTGGGTCATGACCATGAGGGTCAAGTGTCTGTTTTGAACCGATGATCTAGTTTCAACTGGTCTTAAGCTATGTGATGTCAGGAGCTATGTGATGTCAAGAATCTTTAATCTCTTCATCTGGTCAACATCCAATCAGATAATTCCATGCCAGTCCTGTTACACACATGTCTCGCCACAGCCAATCTGATCAATTCAATTCTTTTCCTCGATGCCTTCTTGTTGTTTCTGGTCAAGTCAAGTTAGTTCCACGTCTCTTGATGTTATGCGAATAATAAACTCTTATTTGTGTCTGCACTTTTGGTATCTAACATCAGAACATAACAAAAATGGATGGATGGATGGATGGACGGACAGTTAACACCAGCTAAAATGTAACTGTAATTCCCTATAAAGGCCACAAGATGGCAGTTGGCAGTATAGCACTGATTTTCCATTAGACAGTGCTATGGCATGACGAAATGAAACTTGCAACAATATGCCACCAGATGGCACCAAAGCAATATTTTTGTGTTAGACATGCCTTTGGCCTGAGTACAAATTTAGCAAATAAGGGAGTCAGTCAGTACTTGACTGAGTAAAGTTACAAAGTATCCCTAGTAAAAGTAAAATGTCACTCAAGTGCAAGATGATTGAAAAATCTACTCAAGAACCGTAACAAAGTATTTGTACTTCCCACCACTAGTATTTACACATTCCTCCACACAGGGACACGTTACACACGCTAATTGAAAGACTTGACAAATAGGCCGACCTCACATTCACTTTACCCAAAAACACCTTTTTATATGGAAAGTCCAGAGTTAAAAAAAAAAAAAAGTCTATTCACGGTCCGCTCAGCAATGCGTTCACGCTCCGCCAAGGACCGGTCGGGAATAGCAAGCACTCATGAAACAGCCTTTGATTGACAGCGTTTTGTCCCTCCGTCGCTTTGCATTTAAAGGAGAAACAAACCTGGGCGCCGGAAACTTTTTTTCCCCGCTATAGAAGTTTTTCTCTCTTGACGGACGGCGTCCACTTAACTTTGTCGCTAAAAGCTCTTCATCCCAGGCGAGAAAGACGTCCCACAGCTTGGCTCTGTAGCAAGCGCACCAAAGAGGGGAACGGAGCATGTCAGCAGAGAAGCCACCACGCGGGAACTCTAAGCATCAATTGTAAGTAACACAGCTCGACAGGGAATCGCTGCATCGTGATACGGTGGCTGCCGGCAACATAAACACAAGGAATGCTGTCCCATTAGCACTGGGATGGATTTGCTCTTCTAATCTTCAACTGGAGCTGATTAGTTGGCTCATGAAGGCAACATCGCACATTTGTAGTGTGTACAGTAGGGGGAATATTTGCATATTTAGTAATACAGTACACCACATTTGAACACTTTAGTTTCGGTTCGCAGCAACAAAATGTCACAAGTTGATGGATGACGGATTTCTAAAGGATAGCCAACGGATGGATGGCCAGAAACGAGCATGAAAATATGATGATGGATGGTAGATGGATGATGTACAATAGATGAAAGATGGATGGCTAATTGATGGATGAATGAATACACAGCAACATACGTGTAGCACTTTGAAGGCCACATAAATGGAAGTCAAGATGGATCGATCGATGATGACAAGACAGCAGGATGGATGATGGATGACTGGGAAGATAGCAACAGCCATGTAAAGACTGGATAGATGGAAGTGAAGATGGATGGATGGATGGATGGATGGCAGATGTAAGTTATGATGGATAACAGAAGTTAAATGGATGGCTAGTAGATAGAAAGATGGGTGGATGAATGGACACAATTTAAGATTAATAGATGACAAGTGTAAATTATAATAACAGAAGATGAATGGATGGATGACAAAAACCGGACGGATGGATGGATGGATGAATTAATGGATGGATGGATGGATGGATGGATGACAGATGTAAGTTATAGATAACAGAATTAATGGATGGATGGATGGGTATCTAAATTATGATGAATTAGAAGAGATTGATGATGGACGGATGACAAAAACTGGATGGATGGATGAATGGATGGATCACAGATGTAAGTTATCATAGATAACAGAATTAATGGATGGATGGATGGATATCTAAATTATGATGAATTAGAAGAGATGGATGGATGGAGGTTGAAGACTGATCGGATGGATGCATGGATGACAAAAATGAATGCTAATGATGGATGGGTAATAGCAACAGATGGATAACAGATTTAACTTAAGAAATATGTTGAATATTATGCATGGATGAATGGCAACAGGCATTTAAAGAACAGAGGAATATTTTTGTGATGGATGTAAGCTGAGTTGTTTGTCTTAAGGCCGATAAAAAAAAAAGAGCCGGTGCACTGAAGCCTGCCGTAGACGCCAAACGCGTATTTCCACATCCGTCTACCATTCAAGCTTTTGTGTGGGCTGTGACCGACTTGATTCGCAAAAGGTGTTTGGCAGGCAGGCAGGCTGCCCACTAATGGCTTCATGCGTCTGCAAATGTCAAGCAAGGCGCCGCATGGAAATCGCATCCGGCCGTAATGGTGACGAACGGCACGACGACGGCGGCGGCGGCGTTCATGCGGAAGCCGACGTGTCATTACCGACCCGCCGACGCTCGGGCCAGCCGGACGACAGACCAACTGTCGCGGCGATGCGCGAGCATTACGTGAGGTGAGCCGCTCACCTATTATGCCCGCAGCCACTTGGAAAATTCCAGATGGATGGATGGAGAACAGATAACGCGCGGATGATGGATTCAAAATGGAGGCTTTTATGCTGCATTCGAGGATAGTTGGAAGTCGGACAATCCGAGTTGGTTTTTCCCAGTTAAGACCTGAAAGCGTGAGAAGGGTCTGATTGCAGACCGCAGACTGGGAACGGAACGCCCACGGAACGGAACGCCCACGGAACGGAACGCCCCTATGCTCTTGATTGACGGAAAGTGACGCTGCTGTCGTGATCCAGTAGTGTTGTTCTCAACTTCTCTGCAGCGAGCGGTCGCCACGAGAACTACGAAACGAAATCATTCCATCCATTATCACAACCTCTTAGTTCTCAAAAAGTTCCCGGGGACGACACGAAATAATTTGTAAAATGACGAGTCGGGAGCAGAAAGTAAGTGGACGTTTCCCGCACAGAAAGTTTGAAAAATGAATTGAAATGATTTAGTGGAACACAATGTTTTTCTTCCTTATCTCTCTCGTTGAATTCCAATTGTTATTTCACATGGAACAATAGTTTGAACCTGTGTACCGTACAATATGATGACCTAAAAGTAGTAACTTGCAAATGGGGAATCCACCATGACGCTGTATGTAATGCAAAATGGTGTAAGCCCAATACATCACATATTTGCAGCAGATAGGCCTGTATAGCGTAGCTACGTAATTAATTACCATTAATGTATCGATGGGATTTGAATAATAACATAATTTTACTCTGTTGTGGCATGAATGTTAAGAAATCTTTACATGAGTCCAGTTTTTTGTATTTATGTTGGTATGTTTTTGGATTGTAATTGCCCAATTCTACAGTCGGATGACAAAAGATTTATACAAATAAAATGTGTTCTAATTTGCACTCAGCTTCATCGAACCGTCTATAAAGATGGACACCTACCAGCACCCATTTTGGAAGGCTTGAACCGATACAGATGCAGCATTTGTGCCAAAGGTGGAGAGTTTGCATATGTTGTGGCACATCTGCAAACTCATGATAAGACGGCAATTTGTCATGAAGGTATGTTGTAGTTTGAAGTCCACTATAATCAATTTAAATTTTGTCAATATGGCAATTCTTTCTTAGTTGCCATGGTAAACAATTTATATAAATATGAAAAAGAATGTATTGTTAATTTTGTGAATGATGAATACATTTCGGTACAACCTAAAAAGTACTCACTGATACTGATGCCAAGTAATGGATGCCACTAGTACTCTATATAGAAAATTACAATTAAACAAATGACACAGACTTTTAAAGAAAGACCTTTCAAATTTGAAAAGCTTTTTCTAACCTAATGCACAGAAATAAGGCTGGCTCGCATTTACAGAAACAGTAAAATAGATGAGAATGCCAAGGTAAGAATAATGGACAGAATTTTCCAAACCCCAATTAATCTATGCAAATTGTCATTGTAGTGTATACATGTCCAAAACATATAATTAATCCCATTCCCATGAACTTAAGGAGGAACGTCAGATGTCAGCAACCAAGGTCAAGAAGCCTTCTGCAGAGAGAGTGGTCGCTTCCAGCTCTCAGGCATGCATGCAACAATTTTTATTTATGTATTTTAAATTTTGGAGGTGAAGCACAGTTATGAACTGATGATATACACTCACTGGCTAGTCAAACAGAACTACACAGAGTAGAGACTTTAATATTGCATCTTTATCAGAGAATCATGTGGTTCTGACATTTATACAATATAAACAAATTATGTGAAAGCTACAAAAACATGCTGATAAGGAATTCTTCATTGCACTACTCTTGTTCGAAGAAGATAATGATGATCATATTGATGATGGAGACCAGTCTATTTTTAGTTTATGCGGTTATGTTCACAGCTACCAGAGGAGATTTTACGGTCCATCCTGATTCTTGCTGTCCTCAATGATGGCGAAGGCGCAATCCACGTGCTGGCCCTGACATGCACCCGATTCTGGATGATCATCAGATAAGAATCATTTTGTAGGGAAGCACATTTTCAGTGGCTAGACAGTAAGTTGTGAGGGAGTGGGGATCATGAGGATAAGTGGTTAAGATAATGGATGGGTGGACAAAAAAAAAAAAAAAGTCTGTCTGTCTATCTATCTATCTATCTATCTATCTATGTGACAGCTAAGGCTGTTTGAAAGCACTATATACATAAGATGACTTGACTGTCTGTCTGTATGTCTATCTATCTACCAGGTGTCGTCAACTGGAGTGCATTTTCACCTGATTATAAAAAGATGTACAGGATCCCCTATTGCCTCACCCCTTGCATCCAATGCAATTCTATATTTAAAAAATATAAAGGGTTCTGGGGACATGGAAAAAGAGGAGAACTCATTGGTTTTTATTCAGATTACAACATTCACAGACGCTGCAGCAACTGCATAAATTTATGTGACAAAATAAATGTGATTTGGAAAACAAAAAAATGAGAGTGGTTATTTGAAGTTACAGAAGCATGTACATTACATAATGCTTACATGTATCATAAAATCATGTTTGGAGAGGAATTTTGTGAAAAATGATGAAGTAGGCTACTTTTTGTCATAAATATACCACCTCGTATTGCTTGTTGTAGGCCTTTATGGAAAAATCTATTTTAAAGATGGCTAACAAAAAATAACATTTTGTATGTATATCACAATTAAACCAGCTTTAAAATACTATTTCCACCTCATAACTTTGTGGAAATAGTCTTTTTCATATGTGCTACGTTTGTGTGTTTGTTGCAATAAAGTTTAGTTTGTCGCGCCATTAATTGCATTAAGTTACTATTCTGTTTCTAAATAGTCTGTTTCGTATGTGGTACGTTTATGTGGTTTTTGCAATAAAGTTTCTACTTTTGTCCTCTAAGACTACCCGTAGCCTGCGGGGGCGTAGTGTTCCGCTGGGGGAGGAGTGTTCCGTGCTTGGGGGCGTAGTGTTCCGTTCTGCGGTCTGCAATCAGATACAATTGGAAAGCGTTCGAGGCGAAAGTAAACAACCAAAATGGCAGATAGTAGTAGTAGTAGTAGTAGTAGTGAGTGAATGAAGAAAGCTATCTAGTTTAATACTCAAGAAAATTGTATTTTACCAATCATGGTTTAAGTTTCCAAAGGGGTCGCCATTGTGGAGTGACGTCACTTGTAGTCCGTCGGTGAAGTCGGGATCCTTTTTTTTTCCGACTTCACAAGTGGAATATCCGAGTTCAAGTGGGCGTTCCCGTACACACTTCCTGGTTTGAACTCGGAACAGTCCCACTTCCGACTATCCTCGAATGCAGCATGAGAACCGTTTTCACTCTGCCACCATCTCTCCTACTGGATGCTTTCCACCAATCATTCGATTGGCTACGTTTACAAATATGTTAAACCAATCAAGCACTGACTACGCATATGACGTTAGCATATGAGCTAAATGTGCTTCGCATGTGTAACAACACGTTTGAGCGTTCATGAGCGCCTCCAGTAACCGTTAGCTCCACCTCTACACAGAGCAGCAACGTTTTCCCCCAGAAAAGACTCGCTGATAAAATATTAAAACGCGCGGGGAGGTGAAAGCGGCGGCGAGCGTCTCCAAGGCACGCCGGCTGGCAGGCGCTTTGTTTCCACGCCTGCCAGCCGCCATTGATTTGAGGCCCCGCGTCAACAGCTAGCCTCATTGCGGCGGGGGAAAAGTCATTCATCTCACCTGCCTGCTAATGGGACCGTTAGCCGCCCGGCGCTAAAGCTACAGTCGAGCCGTGTGGGGCTTCTTGTGTGGGAGGAGAATTTGATGAGCGACATTAAAGTGTAAACATGCATGACGGCGCCCGAACCGGGGCAGCAAAACAACAGCGGGAGATCATTAGCGTCATCGTGGACATCTTAATAATGTCCGCTAATACATGAAAAACAACACAGGGGGGAAGAAAAAAAAAGCACCTTCAGATCATAACAGCTTTTAAATTATTAAACTTCTCTTACAAACACTTTTTTTTTGTCTACAAAGGTTGAGTAATTTGAGTTTCATTTGATTTAAATGAAATTCATGACAATTTGACGCCGCCGCCGACCGTCTCGCCCTCGCGCAGCCACGCTCCATCGGCCGCGCGCGCCGTCGCCGACGAATCGCGTAATTAATTGGCCCCCATTAAAAAAAAAAGCCAATGAATCAAAAGGGATGATTTATTCACGGCGGACATGTTTTGATGTTGTTGATGAGGCCTGCGTTGTTTGTGTTCGCCGCTCGGCTTCGCTTTTGTCTCCGTGAAATGAACATGACACTGACGGCAATGCGGATGAATCAGGCTACGCAGGCACACAATTTAGCCGCGATGAGAGCGCACACTCAAACAATAACAACAGATGACATCATAGGAAGAAAACAAAAGCGTCACCACGTTTGCTTAGTTTTGTTATGTTCTGAGGTCGGATCCCAAAAGCGCAGACACAAATAAGAGTTTAACACTTTGTTCGCATAACATCAAGAGAGATTAAAGATTCCTGACATCACATAGCGTCTTACCAGTTGAAACTAGATGCTGGTTACATCAGTTCAAAACAGACGCTTGACCTCACGGTCATGACCCAAACATAACACTTGCATGAGCCTAGTCATGACAATTTCGAAACAAAATTTTGGCCAAACTGCATGTAAAAAAAAATCCAGGTAAAAACACTAGGGGTGTCATTTTTTAATTGTTATTAATCTCATGAGTTCAGTAGTTAACTCACGAATAATCACAAACTGTTCTAAATGTACAATAAAATTAGTTTTTTCTAAGATTTCATTCTCTAAAACTATAAAAGTGGGGAAAACAATGTTAATTGAACTAATAGAAATATGTCTGTATCTTTTTTAATCTTTCATACAGTAATTGTATAATAATTCATGAAATTGAGTTAAAATGAAAAAGATGTACTGTTCTGTAAAAAAACGAGTGTGACATTGATTTACGTTGAGGTCACTATTCTGCCACTAGATGGCACAATTGCATTTGTAAGTGCATTTTTCTGCTCATATTAAGAGCTATCGACTCTTTAACATGAAGTAACATATTTTTTTTTTTCCAAGTTTACACACCCTTGTTAACATAAAGGTGGGGGGGAATGTTAAACTAATAGAAATATGGCTGCATCTTTTAGTCATTGATACAGTAATTTTTATAATAGTTCATAAAATTGAGTTAAAATTAAAAAGATCTACTGTACTGTAAAAAAAAAAAAAAACGAGTGTGATATTGATTTATGTTGGTCATTTTTCTGCCACTAGATGGCATAATTGGTGACAGCTCAGTACATTTTCTAATCTTTAACGTGAAGTCACTTGTGAAATTCTGCACATTTTTTAATGTGTAAAATACAACTTGACCCCACAAACATATGCATTATTATTACTTTTGTCACGGACTTGTCTGCTGGAATTCCCCCAGCACAAGTCAGTCAGGGGCGATCATTAATTAAAAAAAAAAAAAAAAAATCAGTGTCGTTAAAGGAAATTTAAACGAAGTACTAAAAAAAATGCCGCCGGTTGCGCGTCGATGTCCTCACTGCGACCGCCGTCTTTGCGATCTCAGCCCACCGTGAAGCCGATCGAGCGAGAACGGACGCGAAGTGCGTCCGTGTTTGTCAGCTGGCGCTCGCTTTCTTTTCATCTGCATCTCCTTCCTCCTTCCAAAAGCGGCTGGCCGGGCCAGCCAGCAGCGCGCTCGCTGCATCTCAATCACTTGACTGGACTGCAGAAAAGAGCGAGCGAGCGAGCGAGAGATGCTGATAGCAACATGACAGACACTCGCACGTCTCGACACCTTTGATGTTTATCCCCTTGGGCGCTCCTCACATTTCATTACTCTTACTTTGCTTATCTATCTAACTTTTTTTTTTCTACATTAGGAAAACGAGAACAGATCGTGTGAAGCCTTTGTAAACTCTTTTTGTGATTAATGTCAATATAAATAAATTGGACTTGACTTAACTTGAAAATATCAACCAAAAAGTAGGGCCGACCTTTGTAACGAGAAGGTCACAAACAAATAAAACAGCCAGAACGGAGAGTGCGGGCGGTGGTATGCCTGGTGAACGCAGCTTTTTAGTGGTTAAATGGGTTTCTTTGCTGACCCTGAAATTGGAAAGAATACGCATTAAAGCACTTGATGACGCTGGGTGCTCTCTTCTCATTCCCATGAATTGAAAGAATCTTCATTAAAGCACATCAGAAAGCAGTGAAGGCGCGTTTCTCATTTTTAGGAACTGAAATAATTCACATTAAAGCGCTACACAATACTGTGGATGCTCTCTTCCCATTTTAATTAATTTGTGGTTAATTGTTATGTTTCTTTGATGACCCATAATTGAAATGAATCTGCATTAAAGCGCTCCATCATGCTTTGCTGGTTTTCACGACAGGTGGTCTAAAATTTAAACGAGTTTTAGTTAAATGATGTAAATTATAACGTGCTTATTTTCTGATTCTGAATTCCTAAAAAAAGAAATCACATTAAAGCGCCGCGTAGAGTTGGAGTCTCGTTTTCATGAAGTTGAAAGAGTACACCTACAAGCATTCCACGATGATGGATTCTGTCCTCCCATTTTCATAAAACTTAAAATAATCTCCATTAAAGCACTGCACAGCGCTCTTCTCGTTTTCAGGATCGGTGGTCTTATACATTTTAAAGCTTTTCCATGGTTAAATGGTTTACTGAAATCGGAAAGAATATGCATTAAAGTAGTTCACAATACTGGATGCTCATTGTTTTCATCGAGTCCGCATTAAAGCACGAAACGATGCCAGATGCATTCTTTTCCTTTTGACAGGTGGTACATTCAAATAAAGTTTCTGTGATATTTTTCTCTGCTGCCATTGAAATTGGAAAGAATCTGCATTAAAGCACTTAATGACGCTTGGTGCTCTCTCCTCATTTCCACGAATTGAATGAATCCTCATTAAAGCGCTTCACAAAGTTGTGGACACACTTTTCTCATTTGTATGAACTGAAAGAATTTACATTAAAGCACGACACGATGCTGGACGCGCTCTTCTCGTTTTCATGTTAGGTGGCCTGATATATTTTAATGACTTTTAGTGGTTAAATGTCAGACCCCAAACGTGAAAAGAATCCGCATTAAAGCAGTCCATTATACTGGATGTTCTCTTCTAGTTTTCATGACAGGAGTTCTTCTACATTTACTTAATTAACTCATCTGAGTTTGAGTGGTTGAAAGTTTTGTCTTTGTTGATTGTGAACTTGGAAAATATATGCATTAAAGTTATAGTGACAAAGTGATGTAACGTGTGTAATCGTTATCGATCTCCATTGTTCTTCGTCCTTTTACTGGCCCTAATTGCAAAAAACAAAAACAAAAAAAAAACCCGTGAGAACCAAAATCTCCAGCAATCTTAACGAGCTCTGCAGTGGGAAGATGTCGGTTCACGTCCTTTCTCTTTCTCCCCACTCCTCAAATCTCAATTAATTAGTGGAAAACCCGCACATGAAAAGTCTCAGCGGCCAAGCAGCGAAGGCAATTCATCTTGAAGAATAAGACCACTTGCATTCCGGCATCATGGCGACGCGCTCTGGTCACTGGACGCTTGCGGGGGTGGGGGGGTTTGGGGTTTGGGGGCGCTGGGTTCAAGGGGGGTGCTCGACATGAGAGGCACAGTGGGGGGCTCGGTGACCATCTCGCACGCATGTGTCAGCGGCGAAGGCCTTGATCAGAATTATGGCGACCCTCCCCCACCCAGGGATGGATTGGGGGGCGATTCCCATGATGATGATGGAGAAAAAAAAAACCCGATCAAAGGCGGTCAAGATGAAACGTGAAGGTTTCGACAACTTTGACACGAGAGGCGGCAAGAAAATGACATCGCTTGCATCATATCAAAGAAACAGACAAAATATTAGGTACGACTACCCCATTTTTTTTTTAAATTTTTTTACACTTGTTGCAACTGCACTGCATCATATTAAACGTAAGAAAAATAAAGTGGTGCCTTGAGATATGAGTAACCCGAGATGTTTATTATTATTATTATTATTATTATGATTACACGAGTATTTGAAGCAACCACATCGCCTCTCCCACATGATCACTAACTCCATAGGCACACGGTGTAGCTACTAGTGTTACCGATACCGATTCTGCATTAAAACAGTGGTATCGGTATCGGTGACTACTCACAAGTAACATGCCGATACCATTAAATCCAACCCTAATATAGGATTTTGAATGCAGCATCTTGTGTCTTGCTCGTGCACATTCACTGAAATGTGACATGTTCACTGGATGCCGATATAAGATATCCTATTAGCCCTTGAATGCTCTGAACCAATGACAGCACAGCTTTTTCATGTTGAGGGGGAAAAAAAAACCTTAAGTATCGGTATGGTATCGGGCGATACTGCAAAGCTGGGTATCGGGGGCCAAAAAACGGTATCGGAACAACACTTTAAAAAAAACTGGTGAATTGGTATTTACTGACCTGATGTTGAGAAGCCGAAATCGAGTCTGAAGTAAGAAGCGGGAACAGTCCGGTGCCTGAAAAGTCCAACAGTGACGGATTCAGTATTTTCATGTGATTTTTATGCGTGTAAATTTGGACTAAAACAATAATAATAGGTTGAAGTTGAAGAAAACTTTATTGATCAGTTTTTGTAAGACGTGAGTTTTTTTTTATGTGACTTAACAAAACTAAATATGGAATACTGTACACAAATATTAAATACTTGGAGTGTGTGAAAACATTCTGTTGAAGATGTGACGCAATACATCAGGGTTAAGTTGAGGAAGTCCACTTCTGAACAGGAAATATGGCAACTGTCGCCATTAAAGGATTCAAAAGGAAAATCAAGCACACACTACTAACGTTGAAAAGATTATTTTTTTTTTTACTATTATTATTATTATTATTACATTTCTGCACTCACCTGTCATGTGGTCCTCCACTTCAATCCGTCTTTTTTCTTAGCTGACACGTTCTAATGAGGGCCAGCAAAGCTCTCAAGAGTGGAGAAAAGATGATGCGTCACACTGCACACAAGCAACGGCTTCAAAAAGAAAAAAAAAAAAAAAAAAAAAAAAGTAAGAAATCACAGTTAATGTGAAGTGACGTTAAGCTTGATTTCAAATGAAAACTGCCAGTCTTTTTTTTTTTTTTTGCTCGAGATACTCTCTCTGTATGCGAGGTGGAAGATGAGTGGGTGCATCGCGACGCATCCATATTGCATGAGGGAGCATCCTCATTAATCACAGATCCACAAAAGCAGCTCGTTATGTTAATTGGAGGCTTGTTTTCTAATGAAATGCTCTTCGCTTTCCGATAAAGTCGAAAGTGTGAAAGTGTGAGAATGCATGTTTTGATAATCAATTATTTTTTTTAAATCCTTATTCAATATGTTTTAATCATCGTTTTTGTCTTGTTTTCACATTTTAGGCCTAACATTGATCACATTTTTAATCATGCGGTTTATTTTTGTATCATTAGTTCACCGGGTTTGTTTGTTTGTTTTTTCACCATGGGGCCATCACAGTGAATAAACGTTCATCTCTGTTTTATAATGAATTCATCCTCTTCTTTCAAGACAAAACATAATTCAGTTGAATGTAAACTCAACTTTATAGCTCACTTTAAAAACAGCCATACAAAGTGATGCACATAAAGTAAAATACAGACATATAATAACGACAGTTAAAACAATAAATTAATAACAAAGACAATAAAATAACACTCAAACAATGTCGAGTCTCATGCCATAGATAGAAGACAAATGCGGAGGCAGTACTAGACGATACAGCCATGCTAACACCAGCGAAGAAGAATAGATTACTCACTGCTACTCGATGAGTTGTTGTAATATCAGTAATGTTTCATAAAAGATGATATGCCTGAGAATATTATGTCAACGTGTTGTCCATTATTTGTGTTCAAAAATCATTTGCTGAAAGTGTTGTAAAACTGCAACTATCGATGCTAACCGTTAGCATGTCAATGGATTTTCCTCTATATGCTAGCATTAAGCTAGTGGGCATAGCGTGCAGTTTTGGCTCGTTATATGCCCCACCCCTTCTCAATATATTATAATTATTATTTTTATCCTTGTTTGTTGTGTTTTAACTTAATAATTTCTTTAATCCAAACCATGTTTTTATTTCTTAATCATTTTTCGTTTTCATCATATATTTATCACATTGTTTTTGTTTCCAGCCCCATGTTTTTATTCCTGTTTGGGGCGCATGTCGTCACATCTTTCCATCAGTCATTTCATGCTTTTTAAAAAAAAAAAAAAAAAAAAAAATTATCATGCAATTCTTCATGTTTTTAATCTTTCAGGTTGTTTCTTCTCGTGTCATCAGTGTCGCAAGTGCTTTTAAGTGAATGCTCGCACGATTACTTCCTCATGTGCCATGTATGTTTGTCATTTAAAGTATATAAAAGGTAAAAAAAATAAAAATAAAAATATATATATAAATATAAATATATATATATATATATATATATATATATTGAAGCACAAAAGAAAAATACTATGGGGTCACTTTTTTGCTTTGCGTGTGAGAGTTTGAAATCCTCCGAAATGTCATCATCTCAACGGTCTTCGCTGCTGAAAAAATGAATGAACAGAACAGGTTTAGCCCTAATGTTTTTCTTTACATGTGATCGGTCGACTATGAGGCAACAAAGGATTTCCGCCAGGCGGTTTTAATGCGAACTGACAGGCCGCAACATTTTTTTTGAGTGTCCACTCATAATGGACACGCCTACAAAATGTTGCTTCAAGGGGTGAAATCTTCTAAACTCCAGGGGGTGCTAGCAAACCAAAATGGCTGACCTCTAAATTTGTAAGAGATGGCTTCTTGAGACTTTCATGCCAAGTTCAACTGGCTTTGTGGGATTCATGAAAAACAAGCAAACTTCCAAAACACCTCGTCAGCCATTGAGCGCGTTCAATTCACTCACCAAGTCACTTCTCGGGCAACAAAGGTTGAAAATGGGATTAAGCGTAGCTGTGTAAGGTTGCTGGCACCCAGGAAGAGCGGGCCGCGATTCATCCGCAAAGACGTGAAGCCCCTTCAATGTTTCCCATAGCGACGCATGCTGCAGGGTGGGCGTGCGGGTGGGGGCGGTGTGGGCTTCCATCTCAGGCGGCCTTGGGAAGGAGCGCCGGCCGCTCGTTCATCAAGCGTGAAGGCGGCACTCAAAAAAGAAAAAACGTGAGCTGGATAAATGGCCGATAACCTCGAGAAATGAGCCCATTCATCATCTTCACAAGAAGACAAATGAAAAAGATGGAGGCTGAAAAGCTACAACAAAGCTTTTTAACAAAAAAAAAAAAAAAACGAATTTCAGGAGACTGAGGGCACCAACGCAGCAAAGTCGAGACTATGGAGTATTATGCCTCAGCATCCCGAACTACAGTGCAGAAAACGCCAGTTAGTGTAAACTCACGTTAAAATGAGATTGCAGTTTTATTCGTCAGGAGACTGAGGGCACTGATGCAGCCAATTAGAGACTGAGGACAAATACAACTTCCAGAGGTAAGGCACAGTAAACAGGGTACACCAACGTGGATGCAATTATTTGGTCATTTCTAGAGATTTTACTCAAAGGGAGACTAAGGGCACAAACTGGAGTGCCACAGCAAAATGGAGACTGTGGAGTATAATAGCACAGCTTCCATAGCAACAGGTTACGCTAATGGTAATGCTAGCCTAAAATTGCCATTTCTAGCCAGGATCCTCCGATGTGCATTTATTTGGTCAGTTCTAGAAATTTTACTCAAAGGGAGACTAAGGGCACAAACTATGGAGTGCCCCAGCAAAATGGAGACTGTGGAGTATAATAGCACAGTTTCCATAGCAACAGGTTATGCTAATGCAGCGTCGCTGCAGCAAAACGGAGATTGTGGTTTCAAACTGCAGCATTCGGAGATTTTGGTTTTAAGCCACATTAATGAAAAAAAAAAAAAAAAAAAAAAATGAAGCCCAACCACAAAAAGCAAATCAAATGACTCCCGTAACAACAGCATTACCCAAATAATTTGCTTTATTCAACATAGAAGATTCCTTCACACAAGGTAACAAAACAGACAACGGATTTTCGCTTGAAATGAAAAAAGAAAAGTAAAACAAACCCACATTTTATTGCACTTTAAGTTATAAGAAAATAAAATTCTAAGTGAATGAAACAAATCACAAAAAAAAATCCCTTTAAAGGTTTTTTTTTCTTTCCGTCTGTCGAGTCTTCTTTTTTTTTTTTTTTGCCAGGCAGTTGAACACGAACTGAACTGAAAAAAAAAAAAAGACACTTTAAAATAAACAACAAATCTGATTTGTCAAAACCAGATCATAAATTAAACAGCGGGAGAAAAACGAGGAGAAAGAGCAAGATTGTTTTGTTGTTTTTGTTGTTGTTGTTTTGTTGACTATACAGTGTTACAACCACTTTCACAGTTCAGTTTGTGACTTTTGGAGAAGTTTTGGCTACAAGGTTCAACTTTTTTTTTTTTCCTCTCTTTTTTTTTTTTTTTTTTTTTTGCCCACCGTGCGTAACACTTGAAACTTAACGGGTGGGCGGTCCGTCCACGGATGACAACCAATCACACGCTAGGATGTTTTGTTTTGTTTGTTTGTTCCTTTGAAATCCTGTAAAGCGTTTTTTTGTTTTTGTTTTGTCCACGCAGCATTGGTACATTCCCACCGGTTGTCCCGAGGAACGTGTTGACAACACTCATGCTTCCTTCTCTCTCTTTGCAGGCGATCCATCATCCTTATCATCTTCCGCCTCGTAGAGGCACATTTGGCTCAAGTTTCAGTGGCAAAAAAAAAAAAGAAAAAAAAAAAGAAAAAAAAGATGTTTGCTATTTTTTTTTGTCTTCTTTTCTCCCCTCTCAACAACACAACAGAGTTCATTTTGGAATTTCGCCTGGGACTAAAACGTCACAGCAAAAAAAAATAAAAACAAAAAAACCCAAAAAAAAAAAGTCAAAAATTTGCAACTATTTCCGTCCCCCCCCAGTTCATCTAGCAGCATTTAGTACAGTTTGGCCACGGGGCTGGCAGGTGGGAGGTGGTGGTCTTAACGAGGAGTGGGGGGAGGGAGGTGTGCACGCTGGCCTCAGGAGGTCGCAAACACTCAAACTGAAAAACTGAGGACAGATTTTTTTTTTTTTTTTTTGTGGGGACATGGTAGATAGATGGCACCAGCTGGACAGCATTTGACGTTTGTTGTTTGTTTTCGCACACCGCCACCAGGTCGACTGAAAGTAACAGCAACAAGGGTGTTCCTGTTCCTGCAGCGATACCTGACCTTCAAAGGCTGGAACGCATCTCCAGATGCTGAAAAATTCTTCTGGTGGTAAGCAGGAGTCGTCACCACAGAAGGTCAGACGGGGAAAAAAAGAAAAAAAAAACAACTCTGGACAGCATTGGTGTTCCTGATACTGCTTTCCTCACCTCTCTGTAAGATTTGGTGAAAAGTTGAAAAACTGGAACACACACAGATGTTCCTGTTCCTGTTTTTGCTGTATGGAGTGAGGTTGGTAGGCGAGGAAGGGGGACAGCAGAATTCCTCTCTCATGAAGGTTTGAACGGTGCACCAGCTGGACTGAAAAACTCTGGACAGACAGCAACGATGTTCCTGTTCAACGCCGAGCCAAACTGGAACAGGTCTCGCTCGACTGGAAAACGGACAGCGTCGGCGTTCCCATTTGTTATGAGGTTGGTGGGCCGCAGAATTCAACATCTCAGGAGACTGCTCCTGTTCCTGCTCCTGTGTTTTTGCACCTTTTGAGACGTAGCGGGAAGTCGGCATGCGGGTCGCGACGCATCAAAAATCCCTCGTCTCGGGAGGCCGGAACACGACGGCCAGGTCAAGTGGGAAAACTGGACAGCATCGACGTTCCTGTTCCTGTGTGAGGTGAGTGGAATCCGAAACCTGTTCCTGTTGTTTTCCCCTCTGGTGGAAGTAAGCAGCACAACTAAAGGCTGGAAAACGAGCTTGACAAAAAAAAACAAAAAAAACACTTTGGACAGCATTGTTAGCGATCCTGTTCCTGTTTTTCCCTCCCCAACATACGAAGGGGGGGCGGGTTCTAATACTGGGATTCGTTGCCATTAGCAACAGCAAGGCGAGGGCAGGGGGCGGGGACAGATTTGGAAATTCACAGTTGACACCGAGGTTCCGAACAGGAACAAGCGAGCGGAACAGCAACAAAAACGGGGTTGATCGACTTCCTCGAGGCGCTTTCTCTGTACATGACAACAATCGGCCCCTTTGCCATCAGGGGAGATTGTTTGCTTTTCGGGACCTCCCACCTCCTTCCAGCCCCGCCCCCTCTCAAAAGTAACGAGGGCGCGTTTCACTTCATGTCCACGTCAAAGTCGAGCACCAGCAGCTTGGTCTCCTCGGTGCCGTTGCGGCTGCCCACGGCGCACACCAGCTTGGTGTTGGAGGCGCGGATGCGCCACACCACGCCGCCGCTGCCGCCGCTCTCCAGCGTCACCAGGTTGCGGATGAACTCGCCCGTCTTCAGGTCCCACAGCTTGACCGTGCCGTCGTCCGAGCTGGTGATCACAAAGTTCTTGTTGAACTGCAGGCACGTGACGGCGCTCTGGTGCTTGTGCGGACCTGCGCGGGGGGGGGGGGGGGGGGGGGGGGGGCGGCAAGATGGACGCCGGCGTTAGCTTCCGCTACTGCTAGCGTAACAACTTACAAATATTGTTTGAATAACTGATTAAATTTAGTTTTAATTTTAGTTTACTTTTAGTTAGTTTCAGTATTAGTTTTAAAAATGTATTAGTTTTTGTTATTTAATAAATGATTAGTTTTAGTTAGTTTCAGTATTAGTTTTACATTTTTATTAGTTTTTTTTATTAGTTTTTTCAATTTAGTTTTAATTTGTTTTCAAGGTGGTCCTGATATTTTTTTTTAATTAGTTTTTGTTATTTAATAAATGCTTAATTTTAGTTTAGTTTTAGTTAGTTTTCCAGAATTACTTTTAGTTTTAAAAAACATGGGAGCGACGTCATCTGATGCTTTTCTATTGGCTGCTGCTACTGATGTTACCCTCAAACATTCTTATTCCGGTTAATAATTACAAAATAAATCTACTTAAAATCACATTCGAAATCATCCCCAAAGGCTCATTGCATTAAATTAATTACCAAAGACTAAAACGAAATAAATTTTTGCTATAATTATAGATTTAGTTAGTTTTGTAAACATAAAATGTAGTTTAGGTTAGTTTTCATTTTCTAAAAAGCATTTTCGTTAAAGGGATACTTCACTTATTTAGCCCATTATAGCAATAAAAAGATAATATTTTGTCTATAATTAATTTGATGCTTTTATTATTTTTCACGTACAATTAGTACCTTTAAAAACACATTTTCCAAACTTGTCGATTGAATATGACATCACAAGGGCTCAGGTAACCAATCACAGCTCACTTGTTTTCTAGGTTTGGTCATGTGACATTCACAAGCTGATCTGTGATTGGTTACCCGAGCCCTTGTGATGTCATTTTCAGTCGACAGCAAGTTGCAAAATGTGTTTTTAAAGGTATTTATTGTACATGTAAAATAATGAAAATATAAAATTTATTATAGGCAAAATATTAATGTTTGGCTAATTAAGTAAAGTATCCATTTAATGAAATTATTTTTGGAATTTTAGCTTTAGTTTTTTTTTTGTTAACCTTGCTTCTACTTAAATAGGATATAAAGCCCATAAAATACGAAATATAATTCTAATATAATAAAATGTGAAATATTCAGTTACATTTTTACAGCGAAAGATAAAAAATAACACCTCAATGTATCAAGAATCTCATCTTTTCTGAGCGGCGTACAACCGATAGAAATCAGTTGTGCGTGTGAAGCTTCAAAGTCAAGATGGCGCGCATCCGCTGACTTGCGAGCCAGCGAGAGGCTTGAAAGCGATATCTTAATGAAATCAATTCGGAGGCGACGCCAAACACAAGCGGCGTTTATAGCCGCTGTTGCCATGGCAGCAGGATTGGTTCAAAGCCCCGCCGCCGGCCGGGCGCGCTGATCAACACTCGGCTGATGAGCGCCGTCCACCTATTGTGTCATTCGAGCTAATGAATAGCAAGACATTGTTCACTGACCTCATTATGTAACCTACAAAGACCCCTCCCCCTTTATCGCAGACGTAAACATCCGCCTGAGCGAGGCTCAGCCCTGCCTGCCTTTTCACCATCACGCCATGATGGTGCGAGCGCCTTTGTTTCATCCCGCTGTTTCCTAATGAGGGAATTGAGGGGGGGGGCTTTCTCAGCTACTTCCTGTCAGCCACCAGTTGCACTCGTGGAGTTGACGCAAACACAAAAGAAATGGATTCAGCTTTGTTTGCACATGCAGACAAACAAGCTCACAGGCCCAGTTTTTGGTTGGTCACATTGCTACACAAATGAGACAAATATGATTTTGACATCGCAAGCCAATTGCGATTTTCAAACTGAAAAGAAACGAGCAAAAAGAACATCCGCTTGGTTTTTTCTTTTCCAAGGCCGATACTGATTATCAGCTGTCAAGGAGGTCGATAACCGATATTTCAAGCCGATATTTATTTGCAGTAAAAGACAAAATATTAGTGTCAAAAAAAATAAAAATAAAAAAATAAAAATAAAAAATTAAAAATGTTTAAAAATTATAGCTTACTGTAGGGCTATGTAATTGATCAAAATTAAATTAAAATCAAATCATATTTGTCATACTCGCAAACAGAAATCAAAGATTATTAATCATAGTTTTGAGTTGTTTAAATTTATATATTTGCACCTTTTATTTTTATTTTATTTTAAAATGACTAATTTAATACATTTGGTCCAAAAGGAACTTAATTATAGTGTTTCAAAAAATGTTATTTGTCTTAATGTTTTTAAATGTTTAAACATTTTCTTGTTTTCGACCAAAAAATAAATAAATAGTTTGAATAATCGTGATTTCAATTATTATCAAAATAATCGGGATTATTATTTTTCTTTTTAAATACAAAGTGTAGGGAGTTCTCAGTGTCAGCATATATATTTTTTTTAATAAAGTGGGAAATTAAAATAAATCCATAAATGCAAAATTCCCCATGTCTAACTGAGCAACAAATGCATGCAAAATTGCAAATGTAGCAAATTAGGGATTTTTGTCAGTTCATAAAAGGTTTCAAAAGATCAATTTCAATTTTTTTTTGAATATGTTCTATGTAATATCTTTGCGACAAGTAAAAACTGTCCGTAAACATCCTACAAACCCCAAATTGGCTACGTTGGCAAGCATTCACCGCTCCGCGAGATATTTGGACAAATATCGGCGCCGATAATCGGTCTATCCCTAATGGAAACGTCCTACAAAAAATGGGTGTCTTTCTCCAAGCCCACCTTGCAGCGTTTGCAGACACTGGCCCGTCTTGATGTCCCAGATCTTGACGGTGGAGTCGGCGTTTCCCGACACCAAGATGTTGTCTTTGAGCTCCATGCCGCTGGTGAGCGACTGGTGGCCCGTCAGCGTGTGGATGCAGTTGCCCGTCTCCACGTCCCACACTCGGATGGACGTGTCCAGCGAGCCGCTCACCACGTGGATCCCGTCAAACTGCGTTCAAAAGCAACCGGCTTGGCGTCAAGCGACGGCCATTTTGCGTCACGTCGGGCTCGGGCGGCTGACCTGTAGCGAGTACACCCGGTTGGTGTGGCCCTGCAGCGTGTGGAGGCACGTCTCCGTCTCGGGGTCCCACACTTTGACCATGAAGTCGTAGGCGCCGCTGACCACCCGCCGCCCGTCGTATTGGACGCAGCGCACGGCCGCCACGTGGCCCATGAGGACGTGTAAACACTGGCCCGACTCGATGTCCCACACGCGCAGCGTGGCGTCCCGTGAGCCGCTCACCACCCTGCACGCAAAGAAAAAGACACATTTGCTTTTAATGGTAAGTCAACCTGAAACATTTCTTGACAATATGTTATGTGATCTTACTAGTCTAAACATGACATTGTGATTAATATTACATTTGTGGAATATGAATTATGAAGCAAAATCCAGCCGTTTTGGTCCATCTCAGGGGGCCATTTTGTCACTTGCTGTCGACTTAAGATGACATCACGGCTGCTCAGGCAACGACCAATCACAGCTCACCTGTTTTCTGAAGCTGAGCTGTGATTGGGTGCTACCTGAGAGCTGAACAACTGTGATATCATTTTTACTTGTGGCAAAATGGCCGCCTTCTGATATTGATAAAAACTGATGGACTTTTCTGCTTACATATTCCACTTACACAATGTTTACCAAAATACCATACTTAAGACTAGTGGGCCTGCCTTTTTTTTTTTAAACAATAATTGTCTTTTCCTTAGGTTAAGTGTGCCAAAGTCGCCCACTCAAATTTTAGTCAATGGCTAGTCAAGCAATTAATTGGTCAATCAAATGATCAAATGACTGACATAATTTAGTCACCTTAATTTTCACATTGGTTGTTTCACGCTGCCAAAAATGCTAGCTAGCCGGATAACTAGCCAGCGAACCGGCTAACTAACTAGCCAGCCAACTAACCAACTAGACAACTAACTAACTAACTAGCTAGCTAGCCAGCCAGCCAGCCAGCCAACTTACTAGCCAGCCAACTAACTAGCTAGATAGCCAGCCAGCCAGCCAGTCAACTAACTAACTAACTAACTAACTAGCTAACTAACTAACTAACTAGACACTGAGCTAACTAACTAACTAGACACTGAGCTAACTAACTAACTAGCTAACTAACTAACTAACTAGACACTGAGCTAACTAGCCAGCCAGCCAGCCAGCCAACCAACCAACCAACCAACCAACCAAATCTTTATTCAGTCACTTAAACTTTTTTAATTGTATTCATACTAACTACTTGTTTAGTAATCACCCTCCTAACAAACTAAAGAATCACCAACCAACCCAGTTTATTCCTGATAACCAACCAAACCACTGATTAATTAAAAAACAAACTAGCCGACCAACTGATCTTTATTTCGCCCCCTTCCATAATGTTAACGTGGCGGTCGGTGCATCACCTCTCAAAACGCTTTAATCCCGCTAACTGGCTGATCGCCGACTGTAATTAGCCTCCGCATCCGAACCCCAACCATACGCATATTTGTGATCCAGCACGCTTATTTGTAACTGGATTTCATCATCCACAAGAGAATGAATGAATGAGAAGGAATTATGTGTGTGGGAAAAAAAAAAAAAAAAAAAAAAAAAAAAAAAAAAAAAAGAACAGCCAGCTATACTCTCGATCTTCACTCAATCGCATGTATAT
Source organism: Festucalex cinctus (assembly GCF_051991245.1). Classification (NCBI taxonomy): domain Eukaryota; kingdom Metazoa; phylum Chordata; class Actinopteri; order Syngnathiformes; family Syngnathidae; genus Festucalex; species Festucalex cinctus. The sequence goes on along the minus strand of NC_135416.1, from coordinate 4,046,998 downwards.
CACTTTCGCTTGCTGCTTTGACAACCTGAAACTTTAAGCTCCACTCTTGCTTGTCAGCTTCGTACTTGAATGTTAAAAAAAATAAAAATAAAATAAAATCTAAAAGCTCCACCTGAGGCCTTCGAGCTCACAGAATGGAGTTGATATTTTTAGCGACTGCGGACGGAAAATAAAGCGTCCGTAGGGTGGATTGCTTACCCAAGTTTGTTTACGTTAACACATTCAACACATTTGATCAGAAACTAGCGAGCCTCTCTGTGTCGAGTTGATGACGCGCATTCCTTGATAACATACGACATCACGTCGCTATACCGCTGGCCATGCGAGAAAACACATGCTGTGTAATTTACAAGAAGCGGAGAGGAAACCTGCCGCCATGTTACTCGCTGTCTGCTTTTCAAGTCGCAGTCATCCCATCGAGCCGGGTCATCAAAAGCCACACAAAACCTCGGCGGGCCCCGGGGCGCAAAGAGCACTTTGGAGCCTCCCCGGTGTAATTGACGAGTGGAAGAGTGAGTGGGGGGGGCTCCGCTAAAGAGGGCCTGTTTAATGGCCACCATGCTCACTTTCACATAGACACAGATGCTCTTTTGCTCTGTCAGGTTGCAGCTGCTATCAAGCCAAGAAAACAACAAAATTAGCAGAATGCTCATTACTTCCTCACAGCAACTTTGACTTTAATCGCCATTTGTTTGCTGGTTCGTCAGCAGGATGAGTCCAAAACTACTTGACAGGCTTTTTTTTTTTCTAGACAACTTTGCAAAAGGGGCAACGAGGGCCAAGGAGGAATTACAATTTGGATGAAAGGTGCAACACAAGCAATTTCCCCACTTTTACCGATGCCAAGTGCACAAATTCAAAGGCAGGTAGTTGGTCGGTGAAATCGGGGTACTTTTTTCCCCCCGACTTCAAGGGGTGCGTCCCCGTACACACTTCCTGGTTTGAAGTCAGAAAACTCAGACTTCCCACTTTCCTCAAATGCAGCATATACTCAATAGTTTCTGGTCTCGACACAAAACTTAACCCCACCGAAATTCCATTTCTGGTCCTTGACCCTCCGCCCCCCCCCAACCCCATGCCAGAAGTGCCAACAGTATTTCTGTTCGTTCACAGCAAGCGTCCTCACCTTTTCTCGTGCAGATGCATGCAGCGCACTGTTGAGGTATGCCCGTAGAGGGTGTGGATACATTCGCCCGTCTCTGCATTCCAGACCTTGAGCGTGCGGTCGGTGGAGCCGCTGATGATGATGCTGTCGCGCATCTGCGACGACCACACGCCGCCCGTGTGGCCCACCAACGTCCTTAGACACTGTTGGGAGGCAAACGGCAAGTTTCTCTGAATGTTTCGACCAAGAACGCTCGCTTTCTACGGCTCGACAAACGTCCAATAAAAGACGAGGCCCTCATTCATTCTCATTAGGCGCGCTAGATTAGCGATTGATTAGCATGCTTACGGGAAATCCTTTTTGATCAATTGGATTTGCGCGGTCTGTATCCATTGTGCGCCTCTATTTACGGGATCTTCAACGTATTCAATTAAAAGTGCGTGGGTAGAGGCTGCTGTCTGTATGCACAACATGGCAACGGAGCAGCTTTGTCACAGGCAGAGAGGATTTACTGCACGGAACGGGAGCAAGATTGCAGTGCAACCTGTGCCAAGTCTCCGTCCTGTGATTAAAGCGTTGCGGCGCATGACGGCGCCGCATAGGGCAAATCCCGCTAGAGTGTAGCTCAAGTGAGAATATTAATGATTACTTTCATGGAATTAAAAAAAAAAAAGTGAGATGGCACCGAGGATAATTGCGACATAATACTGAAAAGTTTTTATGCAGCAAGAGGATAAAGTTTACGGAACAAAAAAAAACCACATCATGGCTAAAACATTCCAGTCTACACATTCTTTTGGACTGACTTGACAGTTTGAGTGCAGTGAGAAGACGCCCATTGTTTTGCATTCTCTGGTAAGAGTCCAACATCAATAAAAGTGTCCAAGGCGCTAAAATATTCTCTTCTTGTTGGCATCATCCAAACTGCAATGTTGGCGAGGGAAGGAGGAGAAACCCTCTAGTGTCCACGTGGATGTTTGTTTACGGCCCAGCCGCCCGCCCAAGTATAAATCAGGGGTCCCCAACCACCGGTCCACGGCCTGGCACCAGGTCACATAGATTGAGGTGGGAAAACGCGTTTTTTTTGTTGCGGCGCAGTAATATCACGATCGGGAATATAAACCAGACTACCGCAGCCCCGGTATTATTCGTTATTACGCAGAATATATTTGTGTAATTGTTGATTTATTTAATGATTTTAATCGATTTTAATCTAATAAACCCAAAACATTTTTCCAAATTTTCATTTCTTTACAAATAATTACTGTGCAAAATGTTCAGATCACAATGTAAAATGATTCAAAATTGGTTTTAACAAACTTAACATTCATAGTTTGTGCTTAACTCTTTGACCGCCAAAAACGTGTAATAACGATGAGTAAAATCACAACGTATGCCGCCATAAACGTTAAAATCACGTTTTTTTCTCAGTGCAACGTCTAAGTGCAAGCGCTGCCTGATCAATGGGTTGTGGAATCAAAAACACTAACTATAGCCAGCAGATGGAAGCAATGTATCTATTTCCGTGAACGATCAAAGCATTTGTCATATCAAAATTTTTTTTTTTTGATAACGTGTGGCAGTAAAAGAGTTAAATGCCACAATTAAGTAGTTGGTAGCTATTGTAAACGTCTTGTAAACCTTCCATCCAGCATTCTGCCAAAATTACAACTCACAGTAACATTTGACAAGAGCGGAATGTTTATTTTCTATAACATTAAAAAGCCAATAATGCACTTAATTCTCATTCATTTTCTATAAGACCATAAAAAATTGTAAGCGGAGCTCCTCAGGGCAGTGTTCGAGGGCCATTCAATTTTCCCCAAAGCTTAGATAGTTTTGAGTAGCGTTCTTCAGGTCAATCTTTGACTTTCATTCGTTTTTTATATCAGTTTTTGAGTGGTGTTCCGCAGGAAAGTGTTCAAGGTCCATTCGTTTTCTGTACGACTTCGACACATCGGCAAAATAGCGTACAGATTCTTCCCAGAGGAACGAAAGCAGGGTGAATAACCCGTCATTTTCTTTCATTCTGCCTGGGCCAGATGTCCCGATACTTTGGCTCAAGTGTGTAAAACGGCGCGACCGAGCACTTAAACACCTTGTGACAGACTGTGAAGGAATGCTGACTGTGTGGAAGGCGGTACATGCAGATGGTGGTAATCCTAATGTATCTTTTACACTGCACTTTTTATTGGCACGGACAAGCAATTTGAGCCGAAATGGTCGACTGGGTTTAATTCCGCTCACTCTCTTTTCTCTTTCCTCTTGAAGCTGGCCGGACGTGAGCTACATTTCCAACAGTGAGGGGGAATTCACAGCTCGTCACCGAAACCGCGTCTAATTTCGCCAATAAACGCGCGAGGAAATAGCGCGCAAGCATGCGATAACAAAGAGAACAGAGGATTGTTATTTAAAGCTCTGTAACAACAGTGGCGCGGCAGCGATTTACAACAAATTCCTCACATTCCATTTCCATAGTTTGCTTTTTCTTTTGTCAGCGCCGCACAATGCCGCACCGTGAGAGTTGTGTGGCCGCTCGAGCAACGGCTCGGAATACCAAACGCTGCTTGCGGACGTGCTGCATCATCAGATAAGAGTTGTGGTGAAATGAAACGTCCATTTTGGGATGTGCACCTCTACAGAACTGGAGTGACACGTTGGCTCAACATGTCATAGTTTCCCCAATCAAATGAGCCTGAAAGTCATTCAAAGTGTTGTGGTTCAGATAGCTGACGTTGCAGCTGGCATGGGATCAGTTCCTTTTCAATGCCACAGTCACAAGCATCCTGTGACCGACTGGCAACCAATTCAGGGCGTAGTTCCCCTTTCACCGAACGTCAGCTGTGGTTATTTACAGATAATATAATAAGTGGAAATGTGCTTCAAATATCTTGACTTTGATGTTGTTGGTGTGGGAAGATTCAACGTTCATTTCACAAATCGCAGGGATAGGCTCGCCCTGAGCGAGATTAAGAGTTACATTAAATATGTGAAAGTTCATAGTTCTTCACTGACGGGGATCGATTCGCAATCAATGCCTGACTGACTGGCGACAGGTCCAGCGTGTACTGTAGTAACTTTTTGCTCAATTAAACAAAGAAAACCCCATAGTGGGCACAGAAATAACTTGAATCTGACAAAAGTAATTCATGAAAATGTACAGAAAATTAACCATTGAAAATTGCTTATGAGTTGTAGCTTAACAGAATTATTTAGAAAAATAAATTCATGAAATAGGCCTGGATAAAAATAATATCGCGAAAGATGGCAAATAATTTAACCATATGGACTAAAGCAGGGGTGTCCAAACTTTTTCATTTGAGGGCCACATACAGAAAATCAGAAGGACGTTAGGGCCACATCATGTTATGAAGAGAAATTGTGTTTAGTCCTAAAAATTGTACAAATAATTTATTTGTGCTTTTGCATATTTATAAAAATACTACAGTATATAAACCATTTTATTTGTAATATGGCAGGGGGTTATTCTAGCTTTGGAATTTTTCATTTTAGTTAGTTTTTATTAGTTTTCAGGGTAGTTCTGTTCTTTAATAAATGCTTAGTTTTAGTTTCAGACAGTATTAGTTTTTTTTTTTTTTTTTTTTTTTTTTAAATGTGTATTACTTGTGCACAACACCATGGGAGTGACATCATCTGAAGGTGCTTTTCTATTGGCTGCTGCTAGATGACGTCACTTCTGTGTGACATACTTTCAAACGTCATTATTACGGTTTATGTCAAAATAAATCTAAAAATCACACCAAAGGCTAAAACGAAGGACATTTTTGCTATAATTATTTTAGTTTTAGTTAGTTTTGTAAACATAAAATGTAATTTCAGTTAGTTTTCGTTTTTATTTTGTTAACGAAATAGTTTTTGAATTTTAGTTTTAGTTATTTCGTTAGCTTTAGTTAACTAAAATAACCTTTAATAGCACCCGTGCTTTTCGACACCCTCCCGTCTTACTTTGACCATCTCCAAACATTTTTGTTTTTATTTGAACTGAGTCAAATGGCATTTTTAGCACATGTCGCAGGCCGCTAAAAAAATGGACGGTGGGCCGCACATGGCCCCTGGGCCCTAGTTTGGACACCTGTAATTGTTGACATTCTCCCTGGCCGGTTATACACCCACCGATAGGTCTGAAGTCTTACCTTTCCTGTGATGGCCGACCAGACTTTGAGCGTGTTGTCGTCAGAGCCGCTGACGATGCGGTTGCCGCAGAATTGGAGGCAGGTGATCACGTGGTCGTCGTGACCTTTCAGCACCTGAGTGGAGAGCGAGAGAGACGATTGCTTTTCAACATCAAAGAACCGGCGTAAAATGTCAGAAAGTGCCGCAGGTGTAGTAGTAAAAAGCCAGCGTCGCGTGCTGTGACCGGTCACACGTCATTTCTGAAGACGACAGGTGAGTCGCGGGTACTGCGTGCTCAGCCCAGTGCAGGCATTTGAGGTCCCCCTCTACACCAGTTAAGAGTCTAAGATGTGCTTAGACGCATCAGGAGTTCATCAGGGAAACGTTTGGAGTGCGTTCATTTTATACAGGATTAAAGCTCATTAATTTGAAGGAAAATGCCACCTTGGAGGAACTGAAGTCGCCTCTACAGTTAGTTTCACCCCCAGTGGAGCTCATCAGGGAAATGTTTGAGGGCCATTACTTTTCTGTAAGATTTAATCTTGCAAAACGCTATTGCCTGCCATTTCAGGTCACCTCACCCATATAATTAAAGGGTCTCACCAGTGGAGTTCATCAGGGAAATGTTCAAGGTCCATTCCTATTCTACAAGACAGAATTTGCCAATCTCAAAGAAAATGCTACCTTGGGTGATTTGAGGTTGCCTCCTCCAGTTAGTATGCTGGCAGATGTAGTAGTGTTAATTCGTCAACAAAAACTAAACAAAAATAATTTTGCCAACACACATTTTTTTAACAGACTAAAACTAGACTAAAACCCTCAATCAATAATAACTGGCACTAAATCAGGATGCATTTTTCTTCAACTAATGAAGATAAGATGAAAATGTCCTTCACTTAATAAAAACTGGGCTACAATTTATGGACATTTTAGTTTATGAACAAAAACGAGACGAAAATTATATGATTTTGTAAAATCTTGTCTCTGCTCATTTTTCACATCTGTGACAGTCAGGTGACACACTGCACAAACATGGGACAGACTAGAGCTAAAAAAATATATATATATAGTTATAATTTAACATTAATCCAACAGCTATAACGTTACAAAAATAATGTTAATGCAACTGCTAACTAATGCTGGCTAACTTACTAACTCACAGCATGGAGCCGCCACTGTAATTATGTGTGAAATTGTTTTTCATCAAAAAGATGAGAACATTTTATGTTAAAATAGTTTTAGATCCGAAAAGGCTCAATATAATCTGCTGACAAAAAAAAAAAAAAAAAAAAAGCATATCTACAGTGTAAAATGGCTTGTTCTGACTAAAACTAAACTAAAATGTTGACATTTTTTGTTGACTAAAACTAGAAAAAAATACGTTTTCTTAGACTAAAATAAAGACTAAAATTATAGATTTATAGTTGACTAAAAATGGACTAAAAAATGAGATGAAGTTGACTGTGATAAAAACAAGCGTGACTGAAATTGGACTAAAACAGACTAAATTTAAAAAAGGCAGACACAATTAACACTAAGATATGGGCAATAATAATTAAACTTCAGTTGATTTTCTTTTAGAAATCAGAGTTGAGGGTTCTGCTATTTCTTTGATTTGAGGTCACATCTCAAGTTTATCTATTCTGTGCTGCCAGATATAGTCACACAAAGTGGAGTTTTTATCCACTAAATGCTTGAGGTCCATTCTGTTTGTAAAAGATTTAACCTTAATCAATTTGAAGGAAGACGCTACCTTGGGTGATTTGAGGTCCCCTCTCCTCCAGTTAGTGTCTATCCTGTGCTGCCTGATGTAGGCACTCTTCCAGGGGCTGTGAGTGAAGCCGGGCTTGACGATTTTCCTCTTCTTGAGGGGCAAAGGCTCATCGATGCCTGGTGGTGGTGGGGGGGAGTGAGAGGGAAAGATGCGTTGACTTTTTTTTCAAGCTCATTGTGTAAGACTTCAAAGCGACATGTTGCTGCAGAGGATTAAGCACGCACCTTCTTCCCGGCATTTTTCTCTCCACAGCAAGTTGTCCTCTGCCAGAATGCGCCAGTAGCGACACGTCTGAGCCGCTTGGAGGAGGTCCTTGGGCTCCAGGAACGACAGTACGTACAATGCCAGCTGCGGGAATGGAGGAGGAGACGTGAGAAAGGCACAATCGAGGAATAAAAAGCTCCCAAAGCCAAGAATGTGCTGTTCGACCAGCATTGACTGAATTGTTCGGCCCCTGCTTCGTCAGTCAGATAGAGTGAAAAGTGTCATAAGCTTCATTGCAGGATCTCAAATGAAAACATGGAGACCAGTGTTAACCATCGCGTGACAAATTCAGCATGTGGTCAACAGATCCTGAGACTAATTTGCTAGTGCCACTTTCAACTACAATAAGAAGACACATGTTCACTCTGTTACGAAACTGCTTAAGGCAGTCCGGGCGAAAAAGTGTGTAGTTTTTTCTTCCCCCTCCATTGCATTTTAAACTATTTTTGTTTTGTTTTTATCACCTGTAATATTTTTATTTTTCATTCAAAATGTTGGCTTTTTTTTTAGAAAAATAATTGTGTATTTTTAATCTATTACATTTTAATAGGTTTTGTCAAACAATTTTTGCCTCATTTTTCTATATGTTTTGGCAAGTAATTTTGCAATTAATATTGTCGATTTATTTCATTTTCTTTCATATTTTTGTATTTAACATGAATCCTATTTTTTTTGTATTTAACCTGAATCCTATTTTCGCATTTTTTTTCTTTTCTATATTAATATATATTACATATTTTAAATAGTATTCTTTGGTAATAGTTTAAAAAAAGTTTCATATATATATATATATATATATATATTGCCCTCATTTTTTTATTCTGATATTTAATATTTGTGTATTTTTTTTTGCCGAAATCTTTTTTGTTTTCTAATATTCATATTTGTTTGTTGTGTCAGACTTTTTTCTAAGTTTTCCTCCATTATATTTGCACTCTTTTTTTTTTAATTTATTTACATTTTTCCCTAATAAAAATAATTTCCCGAGATTTTCTCCACATTTTTGTATTTTAGCATCACATATTTGCAAATGGCTCATCTTAAAGCTAGAGAAACTCAACAATTGTGACAGGGGTCGATTTTTCGTTTTCATATGATGGCAAAAAAGCATTTATTTATTTATTTATTTATTTTTTAAGTACCGGTATACAGAATAGTGGTGTTTTTAACATCTCAATTATAAAATGTCTTCTTTTTTTTCCCCCAGCACTCCAATACAGATGTATTGAAATGCACAACTTTGAGTCCTATATTTTGTGACCTTTTACAAAGGAAACAAAAAAAAAAAAAGTCCACCATATGGACTGAACTCAGCGTTAAGTGTGCTTGATCAGGCACATCAAACTTACAATGGTTTCCTCCGTTTAACACGCATGGATCTCTAGTCCTCTTTGAGGCACCGTGAAAGACGCAAGGCAACCCCGCGTTCGGATTAGTGCTCGCGACATGTCAGGTGTTTCCATTCAAGAGCTTGACGTCTGACAAAGAGGAAGTGTGTGCGGCAGAGGGGGGAGAAAGGTGCTGGATTGAAATGGGGGGGCTATTTTCTCCTCACCTCTTTGGGCAGCAGGGAGATGAAGTCGCGCTGAAACTGCGGCTCGATGACCTGCATCATATGCTTGACCTGCGTCGGCTCACAGATGTCGATCAACTCGTCCAGCGCCAGCAGCTTCTCAGGGCCGCTCCAGCTCTGCAATTAAGAAATAAAAATAAAAAGAATTTAAAAATATAAAATTAAATTTCAAATACACATTCCTGCATCGAGCAGCTTGGGAAATGGTCGCCATGGAAACAGCTTTTAAGCAATTATGCCGTCCGGATCTGCAATAAAAAAAAGAAAAAAAGAAGCAGGGCAGGGACAGGTTTGACTTTTTTTAAAGTACTTAAAATGAGTTGCTTCTGAACTTTTTCAGTTGCTTTCGCTTAATCTCTCGTGCCAATGCATCTATAATTTATTTCTGTGCATACATAGTACTACTGTGTAAAATTGTAGTAATCTGTACTGCAGTATTTTGCATTGAGTAGTTTTTGTATTTTGATCTCTCCATCCTATGCGCAAAAGGAACAGCAAACAGAAAAAGAACTAAACTATTTTATTTTATTTTATTTTTCACAGATGTGATTTTTATACTTGTCTTATTTTCTTCAAATAAGAAAACAAATGTAATAGTTGTGTGGTGTCTTTTTCACCAAAAGGTTTGTCTAATATTTCATATTTCAACATTTTTGTTTTTCTGCCATAATTTTGAATGTCCCGCCAACATTTTTCTTAATATTTGCCGTTTTTACAAGTGTTTTTATCTACAAATAATTTTGTAATTGTTTTTGTCTTAATACATTTATGTTTTCTGTTTTTTTCTGCATTCACTAATATTTTCAGACCCCCCCCCCCAATTCTATGTTGTAGAATGCCTATGTTGTCTATGTCTATGTTCCTGTATGCTCTTTGCTTGGTCGCAATGCATTCCAATCGTACATTTCCAGCACAAGATCCTCGTGAGCCTCATCCCAACAAAGCCTTGTGATCACGTCTGCGGCTTGTAGAATTCCCTCCCTGGTGTATGATGTTGCGTGTTTTCCCTTCGAGCGTTCACTCAGTTTCCCGCCATTAGCTGATCAAAACGCTTGTTCTCGCCACAGATCCCCTCCCTTCCTCCACTACCGTCATCCAGCAAAAAAAAAAAAAAAGACACTCTTATGTCACACAGGCGTCCTTGGGTTATTTATGGAGCTTTTTAAGCATTTTTAGGAACTCCCCTAACCAAAGCGTCTGGACTTGAGCTGAGCTGTTATTTAGGAGTCGTTTTCAAGTAGGCTGCAAATAAAATCACAAATGCACCACAAATATAGAGGAGAGGAGCTTTTGGAAACAAAATACTATGAAAGTATAGTAGCAGATTCAACATGTGCATAGAAGATTTTCTATTTTAGTTACTATGGCAACATTTGGAAATACTACCCGAGAGTGCTGAACAATTAATCAAATGGCATTAATAATATTACAAACTCGTTCAGCCCTACTTCCCGATGTTATATTTTTAGTTCTTATGATGTTATGGTTCATGTTATCAAGTTAGTCTTATGTTGTGTTTAATGATTTCATTCATCACAGTGAAAGCTCGTCATCACCATCTGTTGCCTCGTTCTCATCAAATGCTGCTTGCCACAATTTGGTCAGATAAATAAATACGGCAAAACAGTTTATTTTTCAGAGGAATTCGCGTTGTCTTTTTTTCCCCCCTCATTTGTGTTCAAATGGAAGCGTTTCCCATGAGCCGCATTAAAAAAAAATGTCCCTTCAAGCTATCAAAACATACTTCACCATGCCCTTTGCTGTTTACATTGAATGATGTCGTGATTTGACGATTTGATGTTTTGAGCACTTTTTGCACAAATTGCAGATTGTTCGAATGCTTATATCGCACCGTGGGTTCAACACACATCATGCATTGTCATTCTGATTGACTTGCAAAAAAAAAAAATCAAATAAAATACTGCTGCTACAACGTACTTATGCAACCAAGTCTACATGTATCACGTCGTCGTTTTCTCTCGCGGCAGGCCAAGACGAGACTGGGAAATGTAAAGAATGTACGTTTGGCTTTAAGCCGCCTCTACAATCAAGAAGCTGTCAGTTTGAAAAGATGGTAAACTGGCCCAAGGACTTGTCTTCAGAGAAAAAAAAAACAAAAACATGCGCGCGCACACACACACACGAGTGTGACTGCGAGTCAACCGTAATGAGCCAGCTTCAAGTCTCATCCGTCACCACTCAGACATGAACATGTTTGCGGCGACGTCTTATTACCAAGAGTCAATTAAAACCATCCGATTCTTCCAAGTAGTTATCAAAAAGCCCCATTATAAAAAGGGATGGGCACGATAATCGTTCGATTGTTTGGATCTTTTCAATCATTGGCTGCAACTAGGAGAAGTGCTATTGACTGGAAGCATTTGGACAATGATTCCTCAATTATGAACATGAGCAATTAACTCATTTGCTCCCCAAAACATATAAATACGTTCTATTTTAAATATTAGCAGTGTCCCAAAGACGTATTTATACGTTTTTATGGTGTTTAATTTTTTTTTTTTTATGCTAGTGCATACATAAGGCTTTGATGCAGCCTCTGAACTGCAGAGAGTGGTTGAAGCAATGGTAGGTATTACAACAACGTCCAGCAGGTGGCAGCACAGTATAAGAGATCAACCAGCGCAATATTCTGTGGGCCTTGCAAAATCAGTCAAAATCCAGGAAAACAGCCGGGAGTGAAGGGGGTTGCTTCAGTGAATATGGCTGGGAGTCAATGAGGTAATTTGATAAATCGACTAATAGGCAATCATTTGCACCTGCAGGTGAAATCATTTAAAAAAAGGACTCTTTGAAAGAAAGGGGAAAAAAAAAAAAAAAAAAAAAAAAAAAAAAGAGTCACTGGGAAAGAAAAAAGAAATGAAGGGGAAAATCACAATACTGACATTGAAAAGAAAAAATATTCAATTTTAACTTCCAATTTATAGAAGTGTTTCAAGGCTAAATGTCATTGTGTTTACATTCTCTTACCATCTCCCTGTACACACCAACAAATCAATGTTTCATTGGAAAGTTAAAAAAATAAAATAAAAGGCATGAGTTGAAAAACAACTTTGTGCATGGGTGTTAACTGTACGATCTGCCTCTCGCAGCGTGAAACCTGCAAACAGACTGCCTTAATTATCCACGGATTAGCACCTTATCCTCACCCCTGTTAATAACAGGCTCAAAAAATAATTCCGCCGTATCCGTACACCCGACATTAGATAGCATCTGTTCAACTTTCTAACACCGACAACATGTCGTCCCTTCATTTGCTTTTAGCCCCCCCGACAGCCCGGGCTAATTCCAATTCCACGCTACACTGCCTTCCAGTGATGTGCAGGCAAGGGCTGGAACGACAACAATTATCGTGCGAGAGCAAGAGCGAGCATGGATGGATTATTACCCCTACCCAGGGTTTTTCCTGCATATAAAACTTGGAGGCGGTCAAGTTGGATGGCATTTTTAAATCGCCACTGCAGTGTTGGCCATGTTGACAGGGTGGTACTGGACCACAATTTCTTTTGGGACGATTTTGCGGAATTTAGAACAATTCAGTTGCGGTTCTTTTGTAACCCAGCACGTCTTCCGAATGATGTGCAGCCGCACAATCGGCCTCCATTTGAGCCAAGAAAAGTACCTGAAACGTCCGGAGCCATTCCTGGAGCCCCGTGGGTGGCTGGATGGACGTGAGACGCCGCCTCTGCTGGCCCTGACCGTTGGCCGCCCGGAGGTGGCCAAATGTGGTGGGCGTGGCCGGGCACGGCACGATTCCCGTCGGGCTGAAACGATAAAAACGTTTAAATGGGAAAATCGGAATATACACTATTCATGAGAGCAATTATTCCGGAAAATGTCACCGGTGGCATTTGCATATAGCAGGCTAAAAACAATGCAAATAGGTTTCGTTATTGTTCAGGGTTATTCCAGGTGTCCCGAGTTCGCTCCGTATGATTTGAAATGTACTACAAATAATCGCCCAAAGGGGACATAATACAAGTTATGGACCAAAGAATGTGATCCAATGCAAGACAATAATGCTCACCTTTATTGTATTCACAACAATGCAAGTGTCAGAATGAGTAATTGTGTGTGCTAACTTCTTGGGCTTTTATAACTTTTATCCTAATAGATGGTGCACTCAGAGTGTCAAAGGGCTTTTTTTTTTCTTTTTTTTTTAAATGAAACAAATGACTTTTTTCCATATTTCTTTTTCTTTTTCTTTTTTTTTGACATTTACTCAAAAAACAGTGACTGCTCATCTTGCTGCTTTTTTTGGTGATATTTATTCCAAAAGATTTACTGCTCATCACAGTGTCATGTTTACATTTGCCTTTACACATTTTTTTAGACAATTATTCGAACAGTTTGACACGCGCAAGATCTCAGCCTACTTCACACGAGCTCAGTTGAGCGTGCAAATGATTTAAGACTGAATGACATGACCTTTTCTAGTGGCCACACTGCTCTTCTGATGAATAATGTTCCATTTGTGCTATTTAAGTTGCACTTTCGGGGCAATTTGGACACGTCCGACTTCGGCCCGTTCGAGCTTATTGGTGGATATTTTTCCACTGAAACCTGCCAGCCAATTGGAGAAGGGTTTTCTCGAGTAGCGGACAAAACGAAAGGACTGAGGAGAGATAATGAAGTTATACTGTTGTATACAAAAGATTTGAAGGTGTTTTTTGAGCATTTTATATATTTTTTTTTAAAGGAGATGTCACAAAAAGAGACACTTTTTTTTTCATTGTGCATGGACAGTTTTTGGTAAATCAAGTCATTCTGCGACTTTAATTTTCAGTACAGCTATTTTTTTTTTAATATTATTTTTAAACAAGACCTTGACTAAAGGATCGATTTTTTTTCTTTGAAATCTCAAAACTGGCCATGTTCAACAGTATTTGTTGCAATGATTATTTAAAAAAAAAAAATGTTTTACTACTAACAGTGATTAACGTATTTTTACACTTGTATACCAAATAATGGGGGGAAAAAAAACCAGATCCTGCTAAAATATATGAAAGACTACATAATGGGGAATAGATTTTTGACCATTAAAGACTACAGACTTCTCTCCACATCATCCATTATGACTTTCGTTAAGTATTCTTTAAAATCTGGGCCAGTTCCGGTTCTGGCTGGAACACCACAAACAGGCAGGGGCAGCACCAAAAAAGCCTCAATGTCAAACCCTGTAAATATTTCTCTATCGCAGCCATTTTGAGGCTGCAACGGATTAGCTGTCTCGCTTTTGGGGAAGAAAAAATGTTTATTAGTTAAGGTGTACTCTTTTAAACAACACTACTTTTTAAGGTGTTCATCAGTGCAGAAGTAGAAACTAGTTCATCGACATGTTACATGAATGTACAATCGACCATATATTTGTGTTTGATGTCCTTTGGTTCTGTCTTTTGCACACCCTGCTGTGAGAACATCGACAGAGGAGAAATCCCCCCGCGTGCTCTGGCAACAGAGTGCAGCGGAGGGGGGAAGCCCAGGGTCTATTTCATTATTGATTCATATTTAATGGGCCAGGATGCCGATACACAGCTGGTTACACGGCCACATTTACACTTAAGTGCCTGTTGTGCGCGTTGGTGTATTTTTAATGGGGGCAACATGCGCATCAAGTATTCATGGGAAACATCAGGGATGGCTGGCGGGAAAGCGTCATTCCGTTTGAACATCTCGGATTCACTTTCCTTTCACGGCCTCTAATACGCTTTGCGGCGAAAACGAGCGACTGTTAAATATTTCATTTCTTTTGATGCTGGATGGTGTGAAAAGCATGTGACACTTTGGGATGAAGTGGATGAAGTGCACCTTGGGTACTTGAGGATCTTTTAGCCCAGATACCAACAAATGACTTTTCTGTCTTTGGATCTTTTGGCAACACTTACTCTAGATAAGATTTTCTAGCTAACTAACATCAAATGAGTCAATGACTTTTTTTGTCTTTTGATTTGGCTATTTTTTTTTTTTAACACTTATTCTAAACAAGGCCTGAGCCCAATTAACTTCAAATGATATATTGTCCGCCCTCTAGTTTTTTTTTTTTTTAAACCCTGACCAAGTTTAGTTTTTTATTGTTTGTTGTTTTTTTTTTTTTTAACAAAACTTATTCCAAACAAGACCTTTTGTCAAATGACTCTTTCCATTCTTTAGCTTTTTCTGCAACACATCAAAGTGCTTCCACACGCCTGACTAGCATCAAAATGCCTTACAGTAGTCTTGATTTATTTTTTAGTGTGTGGATGAAGCTCACCTTGGGTACTCGGGACCTTTGCAGGGCTTTTTTCCTGAAGGGAAAGATCGGACCTCGGGGCCATGGTCCAACTTTCTCTTCATCTACGGGGGAAAAACAAGCGATAAGGATACTGTTAGACACACTAACATGAATTAAGCCTTTGTGGTGGAGGATAACAGTGAAAACAATACAAAGGGGGACAATTTTATTTGAATACTTTTGCTTTCAACTCCAACAAAGCGAAGTTCTAAAGGCGGGTAAAAAGCAGGTCGTGTAGTTTTTTTCCACCTTTTTTTTTTGCAGAGTACGGTGCAGAATTTCCTCAGACGTTGTTAGCATTGTGTCTGCAACTCGGCATATTAAAATCTGCTAGCGTCAAATTCATGCTAATGGGGAGCCAAAGAACAGAGGATCGATATATTAACCAACGCGCTATATACAAAGCTAATGAGATCCAATGCAAGAGCAGCATAACAATCTGGCCATTAAGGTATTCCTTTAAAAACAATTTCCTTTAGCGTAGGCAGCACGTTGGAGAAATCTGCATGTTGCCAACAACCCCAGCTGACCTTTGTCAAGAGAAGCTGCCAGACTGGTCGGCAGTCAATCACTGGGCACTAACAGACAACCAATCATTTCAACACACTCTTCAATTAAACGAACATGAAAATGTCGGAGAAGCCTGGAGAAAACCGACTGAAGCATGAGGAGAAAACGTTGATTTAAACCGAGACCCTCTCGACTGTGAGGCAGACGCACTAGCCACTACCACCATCGTGCTTCTCCAATTGATTCTATTCCCATTTCCCCATCAGTTGAGAATACAAAGACGCGTGTGTTCTAAAGATGACCTGTTCCATTTCTGCCACACGTGCAAGTGATCACCCTCTCATCAACACACTCCCTCAAATGTGCACACTGCTCCAAATGATGTATACAAGGTGGATGGATGGCCTCGTTCCTCAATTAATTCAACGTGTTGCTTGTTTGACACGAGATGTGTGTGGCCCTCTCACTTTCAGGTTGATAAGATTTTTTAAATTCACACCTTCCACTTATTGTGCAGACGATCAGAACATTATTAGATTAAGATTATATTTTATGTAAAAAATCATTCATGTGTCGCCAAAAAAAACAAAAAAACAAAAACAAACAAGGAGTGAACCAATTATTCCTTCCTACCCAAGTTTTGAGCAGATTAAATCTCTCATATGATTGTGACATTTTTGAGCATATTTTTTAGAACAATCTTAAAAAAAATTAAGGCAATTAAGAATAGATTCTCATTTATAATGCCGACCTCGCTACAGACTAAGGATGTAATAATATCCAAACATCACAAGCATGTAACGTGCCCCTTCATCTGACCAATAGCGTGGATTTTAAACCTAGAAGGGCCAAAACATGCCTTGTGAAAATTAAACGGCACAAAAAAATAGCCACCAGAGGGTGCTAGAACTGCACATATTGAAATCAACCCGACTTTTTTTTTTTTTTTTAAACTGATGTGTTGCTTTTAATATCGTGACATGACGACGACGATATTGTGGCAGTTTTAATATCGCGATATCGCCGTTATCGTGACATCCATAACATACAGTTAAAAAAAAAAAAAAAAAAAAAGCCGTTGACTGATTTAAATTAAGATATGAGTCTTATTTAAGTTTGAACTTTCCATTGTGGGGAAAAAAAAAATCTTGTCAAAATTTCTTTAAAAAAAATTCTGGGCAAATGTAATTAGTGTAAGAATTATGAGGGGGAGTGCGGATACATTTGTTTGTAGTACGGGTCACTGGATGAAAAAAAGTTTGATAAAGTCTGTTTTAACTTGATGCATATAAATAAATGTTAGCTCACAACACGAGCACAACTGAAGCAAAAGAGATCACAGTTTTGTCTCATGTTGACATCAAGGACTGTTAAATTTGCCTGTGATAAAAATCTGTGAGGTGTGCCGTGTTTGAATTAAAACAGCATTGTCCCATGTTGCCCTTTCTGCTGTTTGTGTGATAACTCTAGAGAAAAGCTGCATATTTGATGCCGGACTGTCTGGATCTGCACAGGCTTGATAACACGTCTCTCCTCCAGATTGGTTATTTATTTTGTCAGTCTCTATAAATTTGGCCAGTTTCACTGTTTTTTTTTTCTTTCCAAACGCCCCCCCCCCCGCCACAGTCCCAAGGGGGATATTTGGGGTTTTAATTAGAACCCAAACCCTTAAAATACAAGCAGGAATGCTGGCTATCAGTGACTGCGCCCGTTCTTTTCTGTATCGAAAGCAGACTACACAATCAATGCGCTAAAAGCAACTGATGGGAGGAGAAGCACGTGTACATGACTAGCACGCTAATGCGTCGTCGCCGCCACCCGAACTCCCCTCAGGACATTAAGACTGTGATCTAAAGCACAATTGATGATTTCCTCCTCCCGCTAGCATGTGTAACGGCACTTTGAGAGAGGCTCGAAAGCTCTTTTGACGACAAACATGGCGACGGCGGAGTAAGGATTAAGAATGTCGAAAATGTGAATGCCCGCGTACTCAAACACCTCAAGGCGTGTCCATGGTGAGGGAGGCTTTTTTTTCCCCATTGGAATTACAATGAGAGCATTTGATGACCACTTTTAGTGTTTTTAGTGAGTTAAACATTGCCCCCGTGGGTTTCTTTTGGTACTGCATGTGTAACGTGTCGCTAACGTACGGCATAAACTCAAAAATCTAATTTGCCAGCAGACTAGATTTCTGCAGTTTCCATGTTGGCAAGCTATCGACAAAATAATTTTAGCTGCATCACTCACTATTGCGGACAGCTACCTTTCCTGTTTACATTCTTGTAACCAACAATAAGAGAAAGAGGTCAATCATTAGTTTAGTTGTGACGCATTTTGGTTAGCAAGGGCAGAAAATAGACAAGGGGAATCCAACTGTGGGTGTGAAAGCAGTCAGAAACAGTGCAGATCTAGTTTGTGTGTAGGATTAGAGGTTATTTAAGACAACCACTGAGTGGTGATCTCACTGCAATGGCAGTTCAGTAGGGTGTGTGTTTAAAAAAAAACAAAAAAAAAAAAAAGTGTGTTAATGTGCGTCTGCATGGGAACATCAGAAAAAAATTAAGGTGTGGAGAAGATAAGTAGGAAGCACGTAACAAGCCTCTTCTTGTGTGTGAAGAAGAGAGCAAGAAGGGAATGTGGACTAATACGCAAGTGCTTCCGCAGCCCTTTTCACCGTATCCGGTATGACAGATGGACGCAAGGGAAAGTATTTCTGATACGCTCGGACAGACCGGCACAATCGTGCAGCATTTCAAATGCCCAACAGCTCCAGTCGCTAACTTGTGCGTTATGTAGTTTTTTTGTTTTTACCCCCATTTAAAAAAAAAAAAAAAAAAAAAAAAAAAAAAAAAAAAAAAAAAAGACAGTTGTATCTTGTCTTGTGGGTGCCAATTTACAGGTTTTTCAAGTTTTGAGAGGGGGGAAAACTGTTGTGCTTTTATTTATTGATTTTTTTTTAAGATAGTGTCTAATCTTCAGCATTTCTTCAAAAAAAAACAAAAAAACAGGCAAAGTGTGCTTACATCAGCCGTTTACTGCCACTCTTTGTTGAAAATGACTTAAAATTAAACATAAAACAAGAATTGTTGTGATGACACTGACAAAAGTTCTTATTGCTAACACAAAATCAATTTCTATAGATGGATTAACAAAACTAGCGTATTCTTTATGCTCCTCAAAAAATGACTTATGATTGCAACTTTTTTTTAATTGCACAGCAGAGGGAGTGGCACAATGCCCAATTTATTTTTGCAAGAAATATTGCCAAAAAAATAGTCAATTCTCCCACATTCTAGTTTGGGGCCTTATTATTTATTTTTATTCATGCTTGAAACATGTAGCGGTGCATTTTTGTGGAATGACATTTCAATAAAATAGGATGATTTGAGGTGCAACCGATTTGTGTTACAAGTGTGGTCAGGCAGGCATCACATTAAATTTGTATTCCAAGGTAACACTTATATTCTGAAAGCACCTGCCAAAAATGGCATTCAATATTCCAATCACAACCCACGTGTGCATATGACATGCACCGGCCCAAACGCTCCTTTCTTAAATTCACTTTTCATGGCTTCCACCCAGCAGACATCCTGGCCTGAAGGATACTCTACTTCACGCAAGCTGACACAGTGACCCATTATCCCAGGTCCGAGCCTGGGGCAAATGTTTAATGTCATGGGAGTGGTGAGAAGTAGCGTCAGTGAGAGACTCCGACAGGCAACAGATCACATGCACGCGAGACAAACGCTGCTGCAAAGCCAACCAATGTCGTTCTGTTTCCAGTCACTTCTACAACAAGTCAACTATTATCGGTTTAAAGAAAAAAAAAAACATTAAATAGCCTTTTGTGACAGCACACAAGTAGGAACGCAAAAGGGAATTTCAGAGCACAATTAGAAAAAGCAAGAAGTAGGGCATCTGTGGGGAAGAAGATTGTCAAGTTTCAGACTTTTTAAGACTAATCAAATTTAAGACTTGTTCTCTAATATGACAAGCACAATCAAAACAGAGCCAAATTATTATTATTTTTTTAATTTAATGGATGTGGTTGGGCTCATTTTGGGTTTGTAAAGCGTAAATCATAATTACAAAGATAAAAACATTTTCAGGCCATTTTAAGACCTCTGAATTAAAAATTATCACAAGGCCTATGTACTCCATGGAATATCACAACTACTTAATTTTATAAATCTATTTTTTTTTTCAGTGATTTGGCTCATTTGGAGCACTGGTATTTTAAAAATGGTACTTAAAGATGTCTAAAGAAGCCTTCATGCTGGAAAATCACATTCAAAAGTACCGTTGTGATGTGGATTGCACTTACATTTAAAATTCTCCCATCCCCCAATCTATAAAAAAAAAATGTGATTAAATTAAACCTTTTTTTTTTCTTCGTTAAAACACATTTTTAAACATTTCACATCCCTGTTATAGGTACAAATCTTAAATTGGTTACCGGCAAAATATATATACGTACTTAGACAAAACTGATTCCGCTTGCCTTAATTTTGTAAAATTATTTTTTTAATTATATTGTAAAATCTGAAAAAATGTGTGATCCCTTTGATGTAGTGCATGCTTTTCAAAATAAATTATTTTTTCCAAAGTAATTGCGCCAACATGGAATCAAAGTGTCCAAAAGTAAACTCCTGAACGGGTCCCTGTTTTGGTCCTCCACCCACCAGTTGCGAACCCCAAGTCAAGCGTGTCGTTGCTAAAAGCAATAATACAGTAGCACAGTGCGTCAAATCGATGAAGCAGTCCGTGCGCATTTTCCTCATTTTTTTTTTTTTAAGCCTCCACTTGAATGCCGAAGCTGCCAGTCGTCCGCGGAATGAGACCAATGTGCGCATTTCGTGAGGCGAGGACGCCAAATCGGCGTGGAGAATATACAAATAAACGCAACAGCGAGGCCTCTCTGGGCTGTTTGGATCTCTGCGCCACGCCGCTTTCCGTCCTCCGCAGTGACCGAGCAACCTGACCCACGAGTGGCGCGTCATAAAAAAAAAAAAGAAAAAAAAAAGAAAAGCAGCTCATAATAATAAAACGGCTAGGCGACGCAGTGACTCACTTTGTAGAAAATCATCTTCAAAGTGCCGTAGAACCCCATGGTGCTGCTTTTTGGGAGCCGGCGGGCGCTTCCTTCCTGCTCAGTGACGCTGGCTGGAGTGTGGCGGTGCTTCTGCGGGGGCGGTGGCGGGGCTGTGACGGCGTGAGGCCGGCGGCCGACTCGCAGGTAGATCCGACGCCGCCTCGGCTCTGAACATGCTCGGGCACGTCACCCCTCCACCCGCCTTGCTTTCAGTAGAATCCCCCCGAGCGATGGCATCGAATAACAAACGCGCGCGGGTGGGGGGTGGGGTGAAATTAGCGAAGATAAGCTCCACTCGGACGCCCGGGCAAGAAGCGAGTTCTCGTGTCCAACGACGCGATGCGGCGGTCGACTGGAGAGCTCGCACACCGCCGAGCAGGGAGTGATTCACGGGAGGGGAGGAGGAGGAGGAGCGGAGAGCGAGTGTGCCGTCCTCGTCTTCCTCTGCGCACGCTTGCAAAAAAAAGACGACTCCTCCGCACGGATCGCATTCGAGCCTCCCCAGTGGAGATGAATGGTGCAGTCCGGCGTTCAGCGCCCTCTCCCAGGATTTGCACGCATGCCGGATTGAAGCACCGAGTCCTATCTATCCCACCCATCCACCACTTGTTGCACAAGCAACTGATGCACGTACCACGCCCTAACACTGGCCCCCACCCCTAAACATTGCTGTGTGTAAATATGAAATTGTCGCGAATATATCATTTAGGTGGAGCACATAAAGCAGTGTGCATTTAAAAAGGAAAACAAACAAAACTTTTACGACAGTATAGGTGATTAGTTTTTAAACTAATATGCTCACCACTAGATGGCAGTCCTTGCTCAAGACCACCTACCACAAGACTGACGTCAGAGAAGAAGAGCTCTGTGCCTCGTTTGCGCAGGTATGGATATCAGTATAAGCAATTTCACATTACATACATTATGTACTCACAAAAATACATAAACGGCATTTTTTTTTCATCCACAAGAACGTTGACAGTTCATTTGAAGTGCATGTGGAGCAGGAGAGCCCCTTTGCACACATCAGGAAAGTTACTTATTATAATTACATTTTTAAAATTCCCGATAGGTACACTGACTATTTTTTATTTTTTATTTTTTAAATACAAGCTATATTGTTATGCTGCACCTTTCATTACGAGTTAGATTAGATTAAATTACAGACACACGGACATACAGTAGTAGCTGGTTTGGTATCACTATATAATAATGCAATTATAAGGACACAAAGGTTTTCGAATAGTCAGCTCTTCCTGAGACAGAGGGGCTGGGCACTGATTTATAACCCATTATCTCACGTGTGGGTGTGTGTGTGGGTGTGTGTGTGTGTGTGTGTGTGTGTGGGGGGGGGGGGGGGGGGGGGGGGGGTGATAATCACCTGACTTCCTGATCCCAGGGGAGACTCAACCATAGTTTTGTACTTCCTATTTGTAGCATAAAATACTCATACGAATTTGGCTTATTGTAATTTAATTGACATCCAATAGCACCTGCAAACATTACAACAAAGTCATCTAACGATTCTTAACAGAAATGTATATTCTTAGATTAACTCAATTTCATGAGAATCCTTTTACGTGTCATTTTGTCCAAAAAAAAAAAAAGCGCATAAAAAAAAGGGCACCTTTTACAGGCAGTCATCATGAGTCCTTGTACTTAAGTGCGTTGCAATGCTAATATTTGCTCAGGACTGCGTCTCTTGACATTTGAATAAGATGTTTGTCCACCAAGAAGAGTCAACAGTGTGCAAACTTCCAAATGAGCTCAAGCGGCAGATGAGACAAAGTGGCCGACCTCTGTATCATACATAATCTATCAGCACAATCATTGTTGGTGCACCTGCTTATTTGCACACAAATTCAAAAGGAATATTTGCCTTTCAGCGTGGCAGGTGACAGTCGACTGATCCTGCCCACTTAACGCGCCAGATGGCTTCATAACTCTGATTACCGACAGGAAAATCTCAGGCGAAAAAGATGACCGTTTCGGACACAGAGTGCATTTATGTAGCTACATATTTTATTTGTGTTTGGGAAATTTTCACATCAAAATGTCTCCATTTAAGCCGCAGCGACAGTCTGTCATTGTTTATCTCGGACGAAAAAGAACCTGAAATGATCAAACTACGAGAATAAAGTTGCGATGTTATGACGGTTGTACAAAAATAAAAAATAAAAAACAGAAGAAAAAAAGAAGAGGATTAAAAATAAATTGGACTATAAGAGGGCGGCACGTCCACCTCCCAGTACTGAGGAGGAAAGATCGAGTCCAGGCTTCGGCCTTCGTGGGTGGGGTTTGCATGTTCTCCCCGTGCCTGCGTGGGTCTTCTCCGGGTACTCCGGTCTCCCCCCACATTCCAAAGACATGCATGGCAGGTTAATTGGGCGCTCCAAATTGTTCCTCGGTGTGCTTGTGCGTGTGGATGGTTGTTCGTCTCTGTGTGCCCTGTGATTGGCTGGCAACCAGTTCCGGGTGTACACTGCCTGATGCCAGCTGGGATAGGCTCCAGCACCCCCGTGACCCTTGTGAGCAGTTAAGAAAATGGATGGATGGATGTACTATAAGAAAAAAATGCATATTCAAAAGCAATATTGTGGGTGGCGGAAAAAAGTAGATTTGTAAAATCGTTCAGCCCTAGTCTTCCATTTTGTTTCATTACTCAGTACGAATAGAATCTGCTAAACAAGCTATAGCAACATTTGTCCCTTGACTCTACTCGATTCAAAATG
This sequence comes from Festucalex cinctus, assembly GCF_051991245.1. Lineage (NCBI taxonomy): Eukaryota > Metazoa > Chordata > Actinopteri > Syngnathiformes > Syngnathidae > Festucalex > Festucalex cinctus. Next base: position 4,023,525 of record NC_135416.1, on the reverse strand, counting down.
GCTGCATTTGCTTCAAACTGGAGCGTCCAAATGACTGCCGATAATTGCTAACGCTGACCTCTGCCTGCCTATTTATTTTCTTCGCAGCCCATTGATGTCGCGCGGGAGATAGCGGTGGCGCTCGTCTTCATTTCCGTTTTGACCCGACCCCTTCAAACATGAACGCTGCAGTCGCGTGGGTGGCTGCGCGAGATGTTAATTCAACTCCACGCAGACGATGCTCCATTATCCTTCGCCTGTTGCCATGATTCATCATTTCCTTATTCATCAAAATCCCCCTTCTTCCTCACGCCTTGCATCTGTCAAGCCTGGAATGATGCGCTCACACTTCAGCTTGTTTTATTATTAGGGATCTATTCAAAAGGGGGACCCCCCCCCCCAAAAAAAAAAGAAGACAATCGCACAATGACGTGCTCCCGTTTAGTGCCGCATCGCTGGCCGAGAGGTATTCCGGCCTCAAGTTCACCGCGTAGCATTAAACATTAGGTGGAGAAAGGCCCATTCTCCTCGCCGAGTTGGAAGGGTTCCCACCAGCAGGGTTTGGGACGGTAGGAACTGCTGCCGTCTCGCGCTCGACAGCTGTTTCGGAATATCATTCGCTTCCTGCGTCAAGAGCTCAAAGAGTATTCCGACACATCTTGCTATTACGTCAATTAGTGACAATTGCAGATTGTTCAAGGGATCTTATGGTGGTTCTTTTCCACCTCATTCAAAGCATGCAGCAACATTGTTACAGGCGGTTCTCAGCTTACAATGGGTTTCCATAGTCTACTGCTAACCTATGCTAAAGTAAATATTTGTATGAGAAACACTCCCATTTCATCTCATTCAAAGCATGCAGCAAAATTTCACATCTTTTACAGGGGCTTCTCGGCTTACAACAAATTCCCAAAGCAAAGCATGCAGCAAAATGTAACCTTTTACAAGGGCTTCTCGGCTTGCAATGGATTCCCAGTTTACTGCTAACCCATGCTACAGCAAATATTTGTATGAAAAGTACAGCAAATATTTGTATGAGAAACACTTCTAGCCAATACAATCAAATGAAAAGCCGAAAACACAGCTAAAAAAAAAATGCTCCTCCATTCAAAAGACCTTTCTTTAAAAGCAAGTCAACCATCCATCTTACGCTTATCTGGGTTAAGTCAAGGAACATTAAAAAAAAAAAAAAAAAAAAAAAAAAAAAAATCTCACTGTATACCACAAAAAAAAAATGTCAATATAAGTATACTTCTTCCTGCAATTAGTATAGATGACAAGATTTTTTATTTTTTTTTCTTAACAATCCCACTCCAACAAAGGAAATTGGATAATTTCTCTAACAACACACAAATATGCTACAGCTCAGTGGCTGAGAATCACCAATTTAAAGGACATCTCCAGATAGTGCTACATTTTCCCATTCAAAGCATGAAGCAAAATTTCACTCCTTTTATAGGGGATCCTCAGTTTGTCGGAGATCTGTTCCTACAGGAGCGATTAAGTTTGCATTTCAAGGTCATAAATATAAAACAAGCAAATAGAAATAGAAAGTACGGCGCCGACTGCATTTTTGTTTTGCATAACCATAAATTCTTACTCCATACTCAAGCATCATATTTAATCACTTTTTCAGCAACACTTGGCTTTTTTTTACAGGGTGAGAGACCCACAAAGTGGGCAAATATTTGAAGCTAGGTGTCGTTAGCTGTCGTCGGAGCAACTCAAGCGTGCCCAGAAAGGCTTTGGGTGCATCAGACAAGACCGCGGTGCGAAAAAAAAGGCCACCTCGTCGCCCGACCTTTACACAGCGCATTGGAATGCCTGGCATGCAGGAGAGGCCGTGCCGTGGCCTTTCAATGGGGCCGGCCTCTCCTTTGTCGCTCTTCTTCTGGCCCTTTTGTAAAGCCTTCCATCCACACACCCCCGATACTGACCTACTGCTCATCAAAACCTAAATCGCACTGGTCACACCTACATCAACTCAGTCAAGCAAGTTGGTTTTGTTAGGGGGAAAAATAAGGTGATCCTTTTATGCAGTAGAGGTTATGTGGAAACGCTCATTAACACTGCAGTGCAGGCGGATGGCTTCTGGGAAATTACAAATGCTAACGTTTTAGCTTTAACACACACAGCCTGCAGCTAATCCACGGATATTAGGTACTCCCAAAAGGATAGCGTTCGTGTTTTAGGAATAAATCACACTTTCTTAGCCCTTGAGGGGGGTCCTCTAAATCTATTTAAAGGACATTTAAGGACGTTAGTATGAAAATATACTCGCTCATTTGTCCCAAAAGACAAAAAGAAACTGTCACCTTTCCAAAGACTGCTGTAATTGGATTTTTATCTTCCATTTAAAATATTCAATTGCTGAAAAGAAAAAAAACAAAACTTCAGCCTCAAATCCATCCAGCCTTCCATTTTTTTTAAATTCCACTTTTCCTCATTAAGTCAGGGGCGAGCTGGTGCCTCTCCCAGATGAATTTGGGCGAGAGACCGGGTACAACATAATCTGACCGCTAACAGGGCACATACAGACAAGAATTCACATTGCAATTTAAGGACAATTTATGTCTTTAATGAACCTAAGAAAAGATCTATTAAGTAGGATTAGATAGTAGATTGAAAACTGTAAAAATGAGGAGACATTTTGCTGCATGCTTTGAATAGGGAAAATGATGCATCATATGCCGAAGGATGGGTCAATCGTTAGCAACGTTGATTTCCATGCATTATTTCTTCATTTTATGAAGTGCAACTACTGTACTGTAGTATTCGCGTGTTGGATGACTCGAAAAGCCCACGTTAGCGGGGGCCACTTGTAAGTCCAGGTACTCGTGCAGCTCAAATGTTCCTCCATGTTTAATCCCGTTATGATGAGAGGCTTTTGCATGTGGTTGCAGTCAGAGCTGTTCACATCCCATTGTGGTATTTAAGAGAGGGGGAGTTATGGAAATGTGTCTATGATGCGCCAGGTGATTCCTGGCTGGGCCATCAACATTTACACAGGCATGCATAAACCTCTTTAATCATCGCAAATTACACACGTTGCCGCACCTGCTGGCTGTTGACTCTGAAAATGAAGGTCCAAAACCATCTCAGAAAACTCATTTGGGAACATTCTGACACAGTCTCGCCTTGACCTCCACTTCATCCCGATAGCTTTGAAGAGTTTTACTTATCTCGTGCACACAACTGTAATCATTTTTACTGTACCTACGGAGGAATTTGGGGGTGGGGGGTATCCTTCAGTATCCTTTGATCTGAGGCGATAACATATCTAAGATAACAAAAGCTGGTAGTCCTTTCAATGATGAGTTTCAGTGCTGTAGATGTTCGCTCACTATAGAGTACAACAAAAGATGTCATTTGTCTCATGAATCCTTTCATGTGTTCAAAGGCCTAGATACACCAATCTTTTTTTTTTTTTTTTTTTTTTTTTTTTTTTTTTTTTTTTTTTTAAGAGCTCAGAATTGTTCATTCGGTAGTCTTACCGATTCAACGTCTTGTCATCATTGCTCTTTTCTTTTTTCTTTTTTTTTTTTTTTTTTTTTTTTTTTTTTTTGTGTGTGCGTGCGTTTGCGTGCGTGCGTTTGCGTGCGTGCGTGCGTTTGCGTGTGTGCGTTTGCGTGCGTTTGCGTGCGTGCGTGTGCGTGCGTGCAAATACTTATAAATTTATACTCATTCATTCACCTAAAACCTTATAAATATCCCATTACCCTTCGCCTTAACCAGGTACTTCAGAATCTTGCCAGAGTCGAGAGATTTAAATGGTCAGGAGACCAGAGAAAAGGTCAGAAAAAAAAAGAAATAAAGAGAAAAGAAAGGTAAATCAAAGTGACATCCAGCACCGACCAAACACTTCCTGCCTTCCCCATGATTACAAAATCAAAGTCTTACGCCAACCCCGGAAGCCTCTAAATTCCAGCAAATTTAGCGAGATCTCAAGAGCCCAGAGGAAAAACTAAAGAGAGGAAGGAGGGAAGGATCGATAAGGCAGAGTGAGATCAATAGAAGCCAGTACATCCAATCCATCAAAGTGAAGTCCAGCACCAACAAGACCCCTCCTGCGTGGTTACAAAACCGGAGTCTTATGCCAACCCCAGAAACCTCAAACTTCCAATAAATTGAGATCTCAAGTGACCAGAGGAAAAACTAAAGAGAGGAAGGAGGGAAGGATAGATAAAGCAAAGTGAGATCCACAGACACCAGCACCCACTGATTCAAGGGGCTGTGGGAGGGAGAGGCAACTTCTGTTTGAGTTTCAGTAGATGCTGGTGCGATGGATCTGGCATGCATAAGGACCACCACCAAAGAAAGAAGCCGTCAACCGCGGTCCAGCAAAGCGAGCACCCCCCCCCCCCCCCCCCCCCCCCCCCCCCCCCCCCCGGAATCCCCAGGCCGCGGCAGCACCAAGGCCACCCCCAAGCCACCCGAGCGGACACCGGTCGGCGAGCCGACCCAGACACCCGGAACACCCCCGCCCCAGCCCCGGCCCACACCCCCGAGCCCAAGGCCGCAGAACGAGGCCCAGCGGGCCCCCACAGCGCCCCACCGGTCCCCAGCCCCCATCCCCCCACGACCCCCCCGCACCCCACCCAAACCCGCCATCCACCACGACCCAGGCCCCACCACCCCCGACCCCCAAACCCCCGAACACACCCCGACCCCCAGCACCCAACCCCCCACCCACCCATACCTCCACCCCCCCCCCAAACAAGCCGCCCCCCCCCCGACGGCCGCCACCCCCCCCCGCGAACCCGGCCCCCCGCGAGAACCCCCCACCCCCCCCGGAAACCGGCACCGGGCAGCAGCGCAGAGAGGGAAGATGTGCCCACCCCACCTCCAGCCGCGCGAGATTTGCACAGCGGCGGGAGGGGGAAGCAGAGGAGGAAGCACCAGGGGAGAAGGCGGAACACCAGAACACCGAGCCCGGTGGGGAGAGGCCCCGGTCGTCACGCCAGAGTACAAGTGACACCTAACCCTGTTACTGAGTCCGCCAGCTCGCCGACTGGCGAGCTCTACCCTACACCGTGAATGTGGCCCCACCCAGTGTATATACAAGTGTGTGCGTGTGGTGCATTAAAATTGGGAGCAGGTGAGTCGGAGCAGAGGGAAAAATTTTCCCCTATTCCGACACACCCGTATCCCCCCCCAAAAAATGAATATGTATATGTGTGGTGCATTAAAAAAGGGAATGGAGGGACAAAGTGGTGGGGCAGGGACACAAATGGGGGGGACCACAGCGCTGCCAGGCACTGCAGTCCATCCCCTCTGATGGCTCCCCGCCCCAACTCACCCCTCCCCTTGGACGTGAGGTGCATTAAAATTGGAGGGGAGTTGAAGGGTGAAGACGGTGTTTCCACCCTTCCCCACCCCACCAAGAAATGTGTTGTGTGCCCTATGTGTATATTTACAAAGTGTATAGTGCTAGTGAAGTGAGTAAGAGGAGCGACCAGCGGGGCCTCACCCAACCCGGCGGGTGTAGGTGGCACGCCCGCCCCCCAGCACCCCCACCCCCCGCCGCCCCCCACCTCATCCACCCGGCACCACAATGGGCGGACAGCCAGCGCAGCAGGGCTACCGGACAGCCCACCGGCCACCGGAGCCCGCCCGGGGCGCCAGGAGTTATACCGGAGTGGGGCAGGCCCCAAACCCTCGCCCGGCCCCCGGAGCCCGACGCCCGGGCCGGGGAGGGAGCCCCAGGCCCAGGGAGAGGGAGGGGGAGGGGCCGCAGGGCAGACAGGGAAGGGGGGGGGGGGGGCGGGGGAAGCGGGGAGAAGACGACAAGAAGGCGAAAGGGCGGCTGCAGGGCAGGAGGCGGGGGGGGAGAGGAGGAGGGAGGGCGACAAGGGAAAAGGGACCGGGAGGCAGAGGAGGATGGGCGGGAGGAGGCGAGGAGGGAGAGGCGACGGGGGGGAGGAAGGGGGAGGGGAGAGGGAACCACGGGGCACACCGGAGGCCCACCCACCCCGAACCGCGCCGCCGGGCACGGAGCAGCGGACCGCGCCGGGACGGCACCGCCCCGGGCACCAGGGGAAGCACCCCAACACCGCACCCCACAGGGGGCCCAGGGAGCGGCCAAGACGCAACCGCCACCGAGCAGACAACGGGGGGCAGAACCACCCCCGCCCGACCACAGGGGACGGCGTCAAGAAAATTGACTAATTAGCATGCAGTAACACCAAGTGTTGATGCTTAGTGCCCACTAGAAATAGATCTTAAGGAGTTATTGAGTATAGTGTCGTATAGTGTGGTATGCTCGAGCCCACTAGCAGCAACTAGGTTCCTGACTATATAAAAATAAAAACAATCAGATACAAAATACCAAATACAGGAGCAGCGAAAACAGAAGTTGTAACGATGTGGTGGCTCTCGTTAACAGGCAGAATCTTGGCAGGATTAAGTTGCCAAATTGAGATTAAAATATTCTATGTACATAGACCATATTTGTTTAAATCTTGATACTTGATTTTTATTTAAGGCAGAGATTTTTTCCATTGAGATATAATTTATTAGTAAGTTTAACCAGTGGTCGATATTTAGAGATTGTTTATTTTTCCAATTGACAAGGATTATTTTTTTAGCAATAGTAAGGGCTATAAATATAGATTGAGATTGTTTACATGGTAGCTCAGTTATTGTTAAGTCACCTAGTAAACACAGTCTTGGAGATAAAGGAAGCCTACAGTTTAATATATCAGCGAGCTTTTCCAAGATTTTAGTCCAGAAATGCAGCACTGGAGTACATGACCATAAAGCATGAAGATAAGTATCGGCAGTGTTTTGTGAGCACTGGAGACAAATGTCGGAGTCAGAGAGTCCCATTTTTTTCATCATATATTGTGTAATATATGTTCTATGAAGTATCTTATATTGGATAAGTTGCAAATTTGTCTGTTTGGTCATTTTAAATACATTTTCACAGATTTGGGTCCAAAAGTCTGGTTCCGGAACTATAGACAAGTCTTTTTCCCATTTTAAAGTCGGTAAATACGTTTTATTTGTGTATAAAAATAACTTATATATTTTTGATATTTTCTTTATTGTTGTTGGAGAAAGCTTTATAATATCTTTAGCTAAGACAGGCAGTTGGAGCGTATCCTGAAGTGTTGGGATTTGTTTCTTAACCATATTTTTAACTTGCAGATAATGTAAGAAATTTCCCTTTTTTATTTCATATTTCTGGACCAAGTTTGTATACGATATAAACTTATTATCTGAGAAAAGATGATGAAGGTGTGTAATTCCTTTCTGCTCCCATAGGCTTAAATGGAACGACTGATTATTAAGTTGAAAGTCGGGGTTATGCCAAATGGGAGAGAGCCCACAGGGCGCCAATTGGGAGTTTGTAATTTCTAATGCCTTCCACCAGGCAGTCAGGGTGGCGGCTATCATTGGGTTTTTAAAACAATTATGTCGTCTTATTGATTTTGTAATAAAGAGTAAATCTGACAGTCTAAGATTATTACAATCCTTCTGCTCCAATTCCAACCAACAGTTAGCTAGATACACCAATCTGACGTCGGCCAAATGTGACCGACGCCTACCTCATGTGGCATTGGCCCAGACGTCGGCACTTCACGTAGAATAATGCACACCAGACACTGCACCGATCCCGACTATTACGTACCTTTGGTGTATGCTCGAGAAGTAATTCCCCCCCATACCATTGCGTCGGTAGTCATTATTCCTAAAGGCAACCGGAAGCCTCTTTACATGGGCGGGATATAAAAACGTAAACAATGCATACCGGTTACTTTTTCCTCTCACAATGTCCTCCTATGTGAATGAAACCCTCCGGCTTTTTGCACAGTATCGTATATAAAAGTAAATCCTACCTCCTATATCCAGTCGCGTCCCCATGTCATGCCATAGTTTGGCCTTCATACATTTGTCGGCAAACCTTTTAACGGCAATATCATGCAATGCCGGTCTCTCTTGAACCTAAGAGATTAAGTCATCTTCTCGAGCTCCTGTCCAGACAGACATTGTACGGAGGGGTACGGCAGGGTGACAATGCGCAAAATGAGCAATAAAAAAAAAAAAAAAAAAAAAAAAAGGCCTTCCATCTGGACTGTTTATCCGCATTCGTCACTTCCTCTTCTTGCATTGATTTGCTAGCTAACAGCCAATCACAGTGATCAAATGCCCCGACGCCGATTCAACAAATCAAATTTGCTGGAAACACCTCTCCCCTATCTGTATTCCAAAATTATCCGACATTACGACAGTAATTTATACACTGATCAGACGGTCCAACGCTGTCCGACTCCCGACGTCGGATTGGTCTATCTAGGCCACAACACAACACCCCCTAAAACTCACAGTAGTAGGGCCAACTCAGAGAGCTAGGGAGGGGGGAAAAAAAACAAAAACAATTGATACAAATCTGGATGGACGTGATTATTAACCCTTTTAATTCTAGCTTCTCCGTTTGACAAAAATGCCTCAAGCATCCATGCCCAAAACTGAGCAGGAAATTAAAAATGTTGCGTTCAAACAACCATTTTTAATGCGAGTTTCATGGCTCATACTTAGATGGCCCAAATGAGCTCCAATCAGCAGCAGCCATCCTGGACAGATGTGTGATGCTAAATTATGAAGCACCTGAACTCTTCATAAAGGTTTCACAAAGGCAACCAGTTATAAATAAGTGATCTGAGAGGGGAGCATTTAGGCCCATCTTTCTTTGTGTTTGTAAAACTAAATCTAACTTGGATACGAAATGGGGCATTTAGCAAGTATGTTAAATGTAAAGAGTGGGTTATTTGTGTTCACGTTTGACAGCACGGCAGCACAATTGCATCAGAGTGAAGCGGACGGGCGACCTATGTTGATTTACAATCCAATTTCAACCGGTGAAGGGTGCGTTTGATCTCGTTTAGATGTGTCCACCCAGCACGCTTGTAGAGCAAAGGTTCTTGTCTAAAGTGTCCCGTTTGAGATTAGCGCTATCTCTGATGGGCCACCGGGAGAGCTGCTGATAGCAAGCTTGACTTGGAATGACACATTGTGGCCACCAGAGATCGCACAGGTGAACGGTTGACAGAGATTCAAGCAAGGTGAAGCATGGGAAAATCTTTGTTAGAAATCTTTTCTTCTTTTTTGTGTCCTTGAAGTACAATGATGCAACTTGCCGCAAGTAACACAAAGACGATAAATGGAATGATGCAAGACCGACAAACACGTCTTGGAGGATACACTGAAATGATCAGACTATAGTGATGGTGATTGTGGCTGATGAGAATCCTTGTATTTACATTTCTTCAGTCTGCAGCTAGCGGACGTCAAAGCTCACAATATTTTTGGAAAAAAATATATCAAACTAACTCATTTAACATAAATATCAGTGCAGCTGCAGCAGAACACTAAGCACAACACTAGCATAACAATTGAGACGGTTGCACGTTTTTCTTAGAAAAAAAGATTAATTGTGCACTTTACTAAGAATAAAAAAGCAAAACAAACATTGCAATATGAAAATTAAACTGAAATGATCATGATATGTTTGTTTAATTGTGTATTTTTATATACTTAAATTTGTCACTATTAGACCTCAGTATTTGACAATTAATACAATTAATTTCATACATTAGCTTTTTTTTTGGGGGGGGGGGGGGGCGGGGGGGGGGGGGGTCATATTGACATATTTAATTTGAGATTACTGTACGGCCGTACAGAAGAAGGAAGTTCGATTAGTCATTTGGGAACTGCAGTTTACTTTATTACAATATAGACTTTCTCTCCCTTTCTATCTCATCCATCCATCCATCCATCCATCAGCAAAATAAATTCAACAAAAATGAAGCAAAAAAAACCCCTCACAAACTAAAAATTAATTGACTCAGAATTTAAAAATCCTAACTAAAAAAAATAATAACAATGAAAAATCCCCAAATATTTACAACCCCGTTTTAGACACATATTACTGACAATGAAATGAAACATCTCCCAAAAAATCTGTTCTGTAACAACGTGGTTGTCACCAGATAGCGACAGTGACGAGTTTGTCAAGGAAGGAGGGTACAAACGCGTTCTATTAAGACAGGACAGACATTATTGAAATAAATTAAGGCCTATTGTTTAGCTTGTGTTTGTGATAGAGGTCAGTAAGCTTACACTGGGGAAGGTGGGGGGGAAAAAAAAAAAAAAAAGTGTAAACTGCTGGATGTGGCCTTTGTGGCAGGTTTTGCTGCAGTCTTTCCATGGTCAATAGGGTTTGTGTGTGCGTGTGTGACGCAAACAGAGTTCAGACAGTCGTGTACGCCTACACGCTAAGAGTATACATAAGGCATCGTCCTCCTACCTCGTAGAGAAAACAAACGCGAGGTCAAAACTATAGCGGGCCATTTTTAATAGAGCTTGTAGGAGTTGCTGTTCATTGAATTGTTAGCTCAGACACCACAATCAAAAGAAGAATGCGCTGTTTAATAATGCACCACCAACTCCCAGGCATGGCTTGGTTTCTAATGGCCTTTTGTTCACAAGACTTATTTTTGCTATGGAAAGGGTAAAAACAAAGCCTGTTCAACTTAACGTAAATGTGCAGTTATCATACCAGACCGCCACAACACTTAATCTCAGTGCACCGCAGTTTGGGAATCCCTGGGCTAAAGCAAGCTAAGCAGGATTTATGGAGCGTCTGCAACACTGAAGCAGCAGATGGCACGGAAAAAAGGGAAACATGCCCTTCTATTTAAATGATGCAGACACAAAAGCATTCAAAGTCTGACTTTAAATCAGAGGTGGGCAGCCTACGGCCTGCGATACACTTACAGGCAGCGATAAACTGTGTTTATCTTCGATGGACCCTTGGAAATGGCCAAATCGAACCTAAAATGGCTGCTTAAAAACAAAATGGTAGACTTCCTGCGTCTTTTCAGATAGACTTTTGAGACTAAAAGCCTTTCCACACTGCACTTGGCGTTCTTGGTGTCCACCGTGTCAGGCCGACAGTAACCTGGCGCAAGATTGCCCATATTTGGAAGTGCTTTTCCTGTAGGTTGGTCTACAGCTGTTAGCACTCTGGAATCACTCAGTCAGCCCCACAGTTATTGGCTGCGCCTTCTAACAACTTGACACCGCCCGAGGGTGTGTCGTACACACACCTCGAGCACTTGTAGCACATACGCATGGAATGGCTTTCTTGATGGTGCACTGCACGTTGCTAAGTGCAGTGTGAAAAAGACAAAAACACAAAGTTGACCAAATCTAGAATCTTTTCCTGACTTTAGCATCATCCATCCATTGTTGTACATGGTGATTCAAATTTAGTCGCTACCGGACAAAATCTCAAAGACAAATTCATCTTTGAATCGTCCATGCCCTATAATTGCCACTTTGAACCAAAATGGCTGACTTCATGCGTCTTTTCAACCATGGCTTCCTGAGAATGTTTTTGTGGGGCAACTCAAGATAGACATGTCTATCAAAGTTCATGTTGCTGAGGGAATTTGGCCTTCGGGGCTTAAATTTAAATCCTGGAGTGTGTCACTGAGCTACAATTCGCCAATTCAAATCACAATGGCAGACTTCCTGTTTCTTTTCATGCTCGACTTCTTGAGACTTTTTGTGGGTTCTCGCAATATAGACATGTCTATCAAATGTCATGTTAACTACACTATTTTTTTTTAATGGATGGGTTCTTGATTTTTGTTCATTTTTTTTATGATAGTCACACCTGCCAAATTTCAGGTTCAGTCAATTTTGATCTTCTCAAATAAAATGCAAATTCTAATGAGATTTTGAGTATGTGAAAAGCCCACAAAAAGGCAATTTATTTAGTTTTATATGCTCCCCCACTCCTACTATATACGACGATACTTAGTTTCATATGACATCTATTGAATCCCCCTGACAAGCACAAAAACTATCGTTAGCCAAAGCAGCGCCCATTCAGTTCAGAGGGGAGGTGTGGCTGATGACACCAACTCAAGCCACGACACTGTAAGTGACCCGCACCGTTTGACAAAAGGCGACCCGTAATAGCGACCGTGCGTCTGGTGCTTTTAATCCGGGCCGGTCCATCTGCTGTGGTTGCGTCTCTAGCCACATCCGGTAGGACAGCTGTATGGTAATGTGCACGAGAGGCCGGAGGATTGGCGTGCAGACGACACGAACAAGGGGCCCCCTTCACAGCGGGGCGACTTGGCAGATTACACATTCAGGAAACAAATAAAAGCCAGCAGACGACGGAGCTGCGCAAAAACGTTGACAAAGACGCGGTCGCCAGGCAGAGGAACTCAATCAAACTGATGAGAATAGGAGGATGCGCATTGTTGGCTTTTAGACATCTAAAGATGGTGATTTTTCTTTAGCTATGTGTGCCTACTGTTGCGACACTGCCATTTCAAAAGATAGAAGACATTGCACCAGATGTCAGCACACCTTACGAGAGGTTAATTCAGATAGGAAAGAATGTGTGTTTCAGATTTTTGCAACACTTGCTTAAAAGGATGCACAGCCTTCAATGTCAACAGATGAGCATATAAGTGCAAGATGTGTGAACACTTCACAAGAGCTCAGTTTAAGTGACTGTCAAAGGATGCTGGTGTTTGTGTGTGTCTCTCTTTTTCTTTGGCTTTTCTGTTGGGATGAACAATTAAATTCAAATAAAGCCAATTTGCAATTAGATTGTATTTCAAAATGGTTCTGGCCCACTTTTTGGCGACAAATGCCAAAACACAAACAGCCATCGTGTGGGAGATGAATGTCTCGATCTCATGAGAGATCAGTACAGCAAGAAGTTAAAGGGACAGTAACGTGACAAATCAACTTTTTGGAGCTTTTAGCCATGTTAAAATGCTAATTCCTCACCAAAAACATCTCCAAAGTAGTGTTTCCCTCCAATCGCCCCTCTATGAGAAATTCTAGGCCATTCTGCTCTAAAAAGCTCCAGCCCCTCCCAACCTGAGAAATCGGGCGGGTGCTTCACTTTGTGACGTCATTAGGTGCTGACCCACTTCCGCACCAACTCTGCGGACTAAACACACACCCACTTTCTTTGAAACCTCCATGGGATAGTAACAAAAATAGCCTTTATGAGTAACCATTCTGTCCAAATGAATTCAACCCCCCGCGACCCTTGTGAGGAGTAAGCGGTTCATTAAGAAAATGGATGGCTGGATGGATGGATAAATTCAAAGCAATCAATTATCTTTCACATTTGCAATGTCAAAGTGCAATGACAATTGGCCGTCTTAAAATCCCAGAAAAGGTTCCTTGTGGTAGTGGTTAGTGCGCTCGCCCTGTAAGCAGCAGGTACCCGGTTCGCGACTTGCTCATGTTTTTTGTTTTTTTCCTTCGTCTTTCCTCTCTTCTTCCCTCTACTCCCCTGCTCCTCCACGATTTCTTGTGGCAAGGAGCCGTTTTGTTTGAAATGTTTATTGAAGAATTGATAACTTGTGTGGCCATTCAGAAGAGTGCTCAAACGCACAGCTCCAGCAGCAGGCTGCAGCCGGCTCGCCGGGGGCGCGGCAACCACACGGGGAAAGGCGGGGTTTTACTGCACGGGGGGTTTTACTTCCGTGTTAGGAAAAAATAATGGGCAAAACACCTAATATTTCATAAAAGGTTACATCGCCATGGTGTCAAAGGTAAGCTAAAATCATTATTTGACTATAGTTAACTGTGGGAGGGCTTAAAATACCGTGATGTAATCCCTATAAGTTGTTATATTCTGGCGAACAACAGCATGATGCATTTCTTTGCATCATTCATTTCAAAAGATGCACCACCATCGTGCGTGACGTGAAAAGTCAGCATATCGTGCCAGATATCACTCTGCCCCACAAGAGCTCACTTCTGCACGCATGAGACAACTTTTGGGTGAATGTTTTTCTTTTTTTTGGGTGTGGGGGCTTTTCCAAGACATTTATTTCAAATGACGCACAGCCGTCATGCACGATGTCACGAGACGCCGGCATATCGTGCCGGATGTCAGCTCACCTCACGAGAACCCCTTTGCACTGCCGTCTCTTCACTGGCATCTGTTAGTTTTTCCCTAACGCGAACAGTTTTTTGTTTTTTTTTTGTTTTTTCGTTTACGTGACAACTACTGCAGCTGCACTGCTTTTATTTCCCTCCGGCGGCACGAGAGCAGTCAGCCTGACTGATGTCAGACATTTGAGGGTGGAAGGAGGCGCTGGTTGGAAGCACCGAGCAGACTCAAATCAAATCAATACTTGAACAGGCCGAGCGAGCTGCAGATCTAATCCCGACGTTGGGATGACGGAGGACAGGCAGGGACGTGGGCAACAGAGGAGGACCCCCGCTACTATCCCCATACATCCCTCCCCTTCATCTGTAAACTTGTTGCCAGGCAACAGTAGTCTCTCCATGTTGGCCTCCAGGCTGCAGTGAGCGCCTCTGGCCTCATCCGGGATAACGCTCCGGCTTGCTGTTTATGGCGAGGCGCGTGCGGTTGGCAATTTAGTGAAGACGTTTAGCAGATAGTGCTGATTAAGGCTTCAATTTCATGGGGATGAGGCCCCCCTTCCCCCCACCCGTCACCAAAGAACAAAGATAAGATCTCAACGCAGCAATTTCATGCCCCAGCAGAGTGGAAACAATCTTTGAAGGAAAAAGCAAAAGTGTCTTTAGAGTATCGGCCGAGGTATCTGCCAGCGAATCAGATGACAAAACAGCTTAATTGTTATGTGGTACAACAACACGCAAACAAACAATCGGGAAAAACTTCGTCAGCTGTGGTTGCACACTCGGGCTGATAGCGCCATGCAGCATAATGTTATCTCTACGATGACTGCATTTATGTATACCCGAGTCAACTGATCTGTGATTACATGACCCGCTTGGCCATCATGCCTCAGGGAACATATGGAGTTCCACACGGTTCAATTCTGTGACCACTGTTGTTTTCATTGCATCTGCAGTCCATGGGTTCCATCTTCAGAAAACAGTTGCGTGATGGGAGTCAGCGTCCTCACTATGATTTGCAATACCAAGTTGAGCAATTTTAGTCCAGCACAAATTGCAGGATTAGGCCTATATTTGCTATCTAGCAAAACTAAAAGAACACTTCGTTAAGATGCATGTAGATGGGGAATACAAGAACATAATGATTTCTGAATTCAAGGTAAAGAGAGATATTATATAGATATTTGAACTGTTTTCCCCCTTCATCAAATTGCCCATTTGGCTTATTTAAAAATTAAATGTAGCCCTTGAGCAAAAGAGTTTGCAGCGCCCTGGCACAAAGATGCTTTTTTGAGAATTTTGACTAAAAGCAAGTGCATGTTCACTGTTTTAGATTGTTTGAAGAAAAAGTTATAATCTTTTTTTTTTTTTTTTTTTTGTAAGTATGTGCTAACAAGGCAGGTTCTCAACAGCTGTCTTCCGGCTACTGAGCAGCAGTACATGCTGGCCATGAGGCTCTGGGGCGGGGCCCGGTGGGAGTCCAGACCCCCACATACCTGCCTAACTCTCCTCAAAAAAAAAAAAAAAAAAAAAGGAGGCTAGGCGGACCAGATCAGCACTTTATGCGCTCCGCTGTGGCACGCAGATGTGGTGAAAGGGTGTGAATGCAGCAGGCCTGTAGAATATGAGGGGAGGTGAAGCGATGAGCTTCAAGTACTTGCGCTGCACGCGAATCGTGTTCACTGGTACACGACGCTGGCGTTTTTTTTTGTTTGTTTTTTTAACAGTAAAATTGTTCCAATGTCATGCAGTGAGTAGTAAATATGAGTTACAATACTTTACCAATAATAACAACCATGTCCTGATCGAGTGTTCATGCGGTTACCGTTAAATTTTAGAGGAAAGACAATACAAGTACATCGGGATAACTGAAGGAAATTTGAACAAAGTCATTTTTGTGCATTAAAAATAACTTGACAAAAAACAACATTGGATTGGGATGGTTACCAACAATAGCAATATCACAATAGTATTAAAAGGATATATGCAACCAAAGGAAAAAAAAACATTTTCTTTGTATTTTAGAAATCATAAAACAAACAGTAAAATCGTCAATTGTTACTGTAACCTAAAATAGCCTATATCATGAGAGAAGATTTTTTTTCCACATAATCGCCCAACACTAGCACATGGTGAATTAAAGTCAACAAAACAGGACATTCTCAAACACAGATCGCACTGAAGTAAATCCAAAATTTGTGATGTGGCCTGAGGACAAAAATGGCAACTAGACATTAGTTTTTCAACGAAAAACTGAGGACAAGTTCCAAAAGAAACTTTGCGACTATGAATTTGCCAATGACGAACCGTGAATATGGGGGGGATTACTGTAATATACAGGGGATCCTCGGAATACGAGGGCCTAGAAGTAATATTTAATGGAAATATTTGATTCAATTATTACATTACTACGGCGTGAGCATAGTTTAGTGATAGATTACCTACACCCCTTGTACATATTGAGCCCTTTGGCCTGCTATTATACCTCAAGCGAGATAAGGGCTCTCATTGCTCTGTGAGTTTTACTCTTGGCTGCAAAAAAAAAAACCATGAAGCGATATTTCTTTGAAGAGAAACACGTGTATTCAGCGGGAGGCGAAAACTGGTCTGAGTCATGCTACTAAATATAGAGATAAAGAGTTGGCCAGGCGGGGGGGGGGGGGGGGGGGGGGCGGCCACTGCACAGTGAAGCGGAGGATGATTACGGATGCTTCTTGAATGAAACCGACGACTTTCAGAGAACAGCGCGGCAATTTTTTTCCCACATCCATTTGCACCATTTTCCCACCAACAATGGCTTTTCTTCCTAAATAAACATCAGGGATAACGAGGCCCAGGATACCATCATAAAAAGGTGGGATTGTTGAACTGTCATAGGCAACCCTAAAAAGCAATTTACGACGGTGGTAACAAGCTGTTGTCTATTCCTCATAGGCGGAATATAGGATATGGAGTATGGAATATGGATTAGGGGTGTGGTTTTAAGGTGACAATTCCGACACCCGAGTGAGATTAGCCGACACCGATTACAATACCAACCACCTGCCTCAGCTGCATATTTTTTTCAATTTTGGAGCCCTCTATTACACTCAAAAAGGACTTTATGTCGTCTTAACAGTGCAGAAAACAAACATATGAGCCATGTACTGGTTTGATCTGTAACGTGCAGTGTTAAGGGAAGGGGGAGGGGATGGTCAACTGCACAGGCTGGTCTCGAGTCGGCTGCAGGCTGCAAAGTGCACGATACAGGTGATTGTTTTTTTTGCGATTGGCAATGAGAGGAATTGATCTACAAATGCCAATCACGTACTTCTCTATAGAAATCGGCGGATGGATTGGACGACCACTAAATGAAGTCAATAGCATATCTGAAGCTCTATTGTATATAAAACTTTCATTTACAACACAAAGCAAAAAAATAAATACATTAATATTAATTGACCAAACTACATCTTGCAATTGAAATTCCCGCTGTACTGAGAAAACACGAGCTTTTTGAGATGAGCTTCAGCCACCTTCTCGATTATTCCCCACACGTCTTCATCCAGCGAAGACACTGCCAGACTCTTAAGGTAAACTCTCCAAAACGCTGGCACACGCCAAGCTAATAACTGTGATTTCACTCAAAAGAAACGCACCGGGAAACAACAACAAGAACATCTCGGCCAGGAAGCAACAGATTAGGACTTGAAGGTCCCTGAGAAGCACTTCGAGGGCAATATTTTTTTTGCTGTCTGGTGTCGATTTTTTTTTTACAACGTTTATGTGACAGTGAGAAGTTTAAATTGCTCCAACTCTAAAATATACCTTCGTCAAATATCTTTTCAAAGTATAAATTAAAGGTCGTCGGTTTATTGAATGAAATCATGTAAGCAGAAAAGTAAACAGCCTATATAGAAGGTGGAATCTTCTGGCATCTTAAGGCTTTTCAGCAAGAGCACAACAAAAATGTATAGGTGAGTTTTTCAGCAAATAGCTGTGGATAGGTAACAATAATACAATAACAGGTGAATTTGTGAATATAACTATGAAAATGCGAGACATTGTAATAACTCATAAAACATGCTTTCATAGGTTGTTTTGCTACAACGGCGGCGAACAGAGACTCATTATGCTAAAAATCAATCTCTTCATTAAGTAGACAAGGAGGTTGTCCTCGGAAAGCGACATAATGCTAATGTGATGAAAACATGCCGCTGCTTTCAGAAACGTCTCTCAAATCAAATCAGACAACTTTGATTAAGTAAGTGTTGGTGGGAACATCAGTGAAGTTTTTTTTTTTTTTCCCCGCAAGTCAAACTTTTTTTTTTTTTTTTTTTTCCCTTTGATTGATCTTCAGCAACGACCTTGTGACGAGTCGCCCAAGGATGCCTGGCACGTTGGTGGCTTCATTTTAACGCGCGAAGGACTCCTTCAAACTCAATAATGCGGCATTGAGAGTACACTCACGCTACAAGTGGAATATTTAGCCAAGCTTTTAGTCGGGAGGATCTGCATGCAGGGGAAAAAAATAAATAAGATAGGCCGTGCATCTAATCAGCACAAATGTTACTTTGACAGACTCAAATAAAGCAGACAGACATGAGAGGGGGGGGGCTGTTAAGTGACTGCATTTTCACAAATTAGCAGCACTGCATAGGCGGGCAGACCATGCAAGTAGATAAGCACCACCAACATATGACAGTGAAGATTCCCCCTCTTGAAACATGAAGGACAAGCAACAGAGCGCTCTCATTTTGAGGCCATGCTGCCCCCTGGAGGCAGCAATCAAATATTTAGAGTGCCATGAGCCCAAAAAACATCCGAATTAACCATCTTAAAACGATCCATCAAAAGACTTTTTTTTTTTTTTTTTAATCTTCATATGTGCACATAGGGAAAAAGCAGTGAAACAAGTGAAGTTTGTTCTTACCTGTGTGTTCACAAGAACAGGGTGCGGAGTTTGAAGACACAGAGGAGAGAAGAAAACAAGATTTCTTGTTAGTGAGGGGCTTGTGGTAAATGTGGATATACATTTTTTTTTAATAAATAAATATTGAATATACATGTTTTTTTTTTACCCCCAAATAACACTGAGTTTGCCCCACTTAAATATCGCATCATATCCATCCGTCCAACCGCTTATTCCTCAAGGGTCGCGAGGAGTGCTGGAGCCTATCTCCGCTGGCTTTGGGCACTTAGGTGGGCTACACCCTGGACTGGTTTCCAGCCAATCGCAGGGCACACAGAGACGAACAACCATCCACACTCACACGCACACCGAGGGACAATTCGGAGCGCCCAATTAACCTGCCATGCATGTCTTTGGAATGTGGGAGGAGACCGGAGTACCCGGAGAAGACCCACGCGGGCACGGGGAGAACATGCAAACTCCACCCAGGAAGGCCGAAACCTGGACTCGAACCCGAGTCCTAGTATGATAATAAAGATGCAAAATCTGAAATATTCATGAAACCTAGTGTATCATATGATGAATATATGGAGCCAGTACCGTTTGACAGGCCACCACTCAAAAAGACTTCAAGTCAGACCCTGGAAATAAAGGTTAACCTGTCGCTTTTAATACAAATATTGGCCACATTCACGACTAACCCAAATAATATAAACCTTTAAAGTTAAACCCAACTTGTACTTACGACTTATCAATTTCTTACCAATGCATATTTTTGAAAGTATGCCTACGTTAGAAAACGGAGCCATGTCTTATCTGTCAACAATGTCAAAACAAAATGGGTTTTTTTTTCCAGTGATGAACCACATTTCCCTGAAGAGAAGATAAAATAAGCCTTTTGAAGTGTAAAGTTCAAAGTTACGTGTGGTGAAACAAACAGAACCGCATGTCTTTTATAAAAAAATAAATAAATAAATAAATAAATAAAAAAACAGCAGAGCAAGCCCATTGGATTAAATCAAAGTGAAATTTGGGTGGGCCAGGAAAGATGGGCGGATAAAAAAAAGAAAAACAGACTTTCCATGAGAGGTCATAATGGAATTTAGTGTTAGTGCTTCCATCGTCAAAACTGGTGTATTTCTTACAGTTTGCTTTTTCCACAGTTTATTCATTCACACCAATTGCAAAAAAAAAAAAAAGCCAGGGGAAACAATCGTGTGAAATGTTGTGATCTTATCAAATTTGACGCATGGAGCAACAAGCGCGCACTCACACTGGCCTGCAGATAGAAAAGAGAAAAATAAATAAGTGTACCGACAACATGGAAAATGGTGATTGCGCAACGTTACGGAGCTACTCGGATGATTTAATGCTTCTATTAAAGGACCTTTGTGTGACTGGAGGGCAGCAGGGGCGTAATGAAGGTGTTTATTGTGGCCTGTGTGATGTGATGTTTTGTTGCCGAGGCCAACTCTCCTTTGGCTCACAGAAATCGATTTCAGGTTGAGATTGGTATCCGCTGGAATGCATCCGAGGAGGGCTTTTTGCTGCACAAAGAGCAATTTCAGTACTTTTGGCTTGAGGAGCAGAAGAGAAGTTGAACTTTAAAAAAAAAAAAAAAAGAGATTTTTAGTCTGCTGTCGGGCAGTTGAACATTAGAATTATGAGAAAACTCCCACCTACACGACTTGTAAAGTGAATAGACAATGTGCATTGAACAAAAATATAAACATAATAATAGTTTCTGCTCCCATGAACTCAACTCTAAAGATCTTTCTTGCCATTGAAGAGGAATGGACCAACATCCCATTGGTCAGAACAACATGGTGCGAAGCACTGCATGCGGCTAATGGTGGCCGCACCCAAAACTGATTGGTTTGCAGTTTTCACAAGTGAAACCCCAAAACAAGCGCTAATGTTTAAGCAACCAATCGAAAACTAGAAACATGCGCAATTAGAAACACCCATCAGCAAGGCCGGACTGCCACTCATTTTCAGCCCTGGAGTTTCAGGGCTCAGACCGGCCAACTTTAGTTCACATTTTAATGTACATACACAATTTTATAGTTCATGTTTTAATGTAACATATGATCAAAAATGTAATTTATAATTGAATGCTCTTACAAGAGCACGGTCTTTGTTGATTTGAACAAGTATGTTAACATAAAATGGGCAAAAAAAAAAAAAAAAAAAAAAGGATAACGTGCTCTGATTGGTTGTACCCTTATTTTGAAATGTATTCTCACCACTTCTAGTGCACACGACTGAGTTGACTAACTTGAAGAGAGCAACGGTCATCGCAGGAGGCTTTCCCATGATGCTTTGCTGCTGTTACGAGTAACACTTGTAACACTTTGCCTCATTGTACAGGCAAGGTTTATA
Source organism: Festucalex cinctus (assembly GCF_051991245.1). NCBI lineage: Eukaryota > Metazoa > Chordata > Actinopteri > Syngnathiformes > Syngnathidae > Festucalex > Festucalex cinctus. The sequence continues at coordinate 4,002,335 of NC_135416.1, read as the reverse complement.
TACAGTTGTATTATTCATTGTTTCTATTCGTGGATTAAAAAGTTTTGCTACTTAAATTGTAACTCAGTGACACCCTTAGTAACAAAGGCACACAGTCGGTGCTATATATATATATATATATATATATATATAATGACCTGTCAGGGTGATTGGGGTTACAGTTGATTGACAATGAGATAGTCAACATAAGATGACATGGATACTTTTTATTTATGGAGCCACTGACTGCCGATTCGCGGCATGAAATATAGGACGGCCCACCGGGAATTGTCCCGCCTCTCCAGATGGCCCAGTCCGGGCCCGCCCATCAGCCATATGTTCCATCCCATCAGACATGACCTTAAACATTTCTCGACAATAATACATTATATGTGACCTCACTCGTCTAAACAAGACATTCGGATTAATATTACATTTGTGGAATATGAGTTATAAAGCAAAATCCAGCCGTTGTTATCCATCCAACGGGGTGGCCATTTTGCCACTTGCTGTCGACTTAAGATGACATCACAGTTTCTCAGGCTCAGGCAGTGACCAATCACAGCTCACTCGTTTTCTGAAGCTGAGCGGTGATTGGTTGTTACCTGAGCCCTGAGCAAAATGCCAGTGGCAAAATGGCCCCCTTCTGATAATGATTAATTTAAAAACTGATTATTTTGGATTTCATATTCCATGAATACAACAATAACCAAAATACCATATTTAGACTAGTGGGGCTGTTTGAACATATTGTCAAGAATTTTTGGGGGAGTTGACTTCCCCTTTAAAAACCAAACTGAACCAACTCCCCTCCGAGACTGCAGGACTAAGCAAAGACGAATAAACTTGGACAAAACTTTATGATGTGAGCCGAGGCAAGCAACTATTAAAAATTAAATTAAACTTGAGCAGCCCAGAGTGAAACGTGTCTCTCGCAAGCGTCTCAGAGGAGCCTGCGGTGTCCGAGCCGCTTTTGCCGAGCAACTAAAATGTTAGGTGAAAAGTGAGCAGCAGTGTGGCTCTAAAGTCAAGAAACTTCTAATTGTACAGTTTGATGCATTACTAGTTGAACCCAAAGCGCAACAAGTTATGCTTCTTGACGACTCAATGTGAGAAGAGTGTCAAAACAAGCTGGTAAAGCTGCCTTGGAGTCACTCAAACTTGATGAGATGCAATGTTGAAAACTCACATATTTCGTTCAAATGTGTTAACAAATCTCACAAAAATCATATGGCGTTAGACTTTGAATATGACCAAAATGACTGTAAAGGGCCTTTTTAAACCTAGATGTCAGACGTTTTTCCATGTATGACTTCTCAACTTTCATATTTTACTGCTCAAACATCGCATCGCCACATCTGTCTCTCCGTGGATTAAATTTGTTAACGATCCAACTCAATTTCCACGAGTAGCTCATCTTTAAAGGGCCACTGGAAACACCCCAAATGACGCTAAAATGGTCACTTCAAACCAAAAAGCTACTAGCAACATGACAAGGGATGGCCATTTTTTTGGTGGAAATTCAAACATCTCGAAAAAAAAATCCTCCGTAGAAATACAGTTACGAACGATTGATTACTTAAATTCACGGGTCTTTTCGCAAATATGGTTCCATTTGCAGTACTGAAGTCAATTCTTTAGGTCAAGTGGCACCATTTGAAAGGAAATCTCATCACAGTAATGGTTGACTTCCTCGTGTGTTGCCATGCACCGTCCACATTTACTGATGATAACGTTTTTCGCAGTTTAGCACCACCCAGTCTCATGTTTTGTGTACATTTTGGCAAAAGTTAGCATTGACACTATTATAACTAGGAGTTCATCTTTCAAAGACATCTGGAAATGGCCCAAATGACTAAAATGGCCGCTTCAATCCTAAATAGCGGTTCTTGAGACGTTTCTGTGGTTCTACTAGTGGTAGAGATGGCTACTAAATTTCGCAATGCCAATTCAAACGGGCATTTTCCAATCCAATAAGGTCATGAAATGGAGCAAATAAAGAATACAGATGATAAGGGCAGGAAGCTGGCAACTTGCCATGTAGCCTACCAAGCACATGGCCTCGCAGCACTTATAAAGGGCATATTGTACATGCTTCTATCCGGGGTCAAATGAAGAGGCACGTATCTCGTGTACACTAAATATCATCACTTGCTTACTTGGCAAGGATCGTTATCAATGTCATCCAGGGTGTAAGTTCCACCGAAGTACCCCCTCAGACTCTGCGAGTAATTTAAGGGCAGGCAAACTGGAGGAATAAAGTGTGCAAATCAAGCCTTACTCTGAGATGCACGCAGTTGTGTCGTCGACAAAAGTTGGTATTTTACACTATGTATCAATTAGTCTTTTGTATTCGATTTTGTTCCTTATTTTTTTAAATATAGGGTGTTTGAAAATTTTAACAAAGTCAAACGTAAAACAACCTTTAAGGCAAATTGGACAGATTTAAGACCACGCTAAATAAAAAGTGGGAGTTACGTAAGGGTTAACTTGATACAGACTATATACGAAAATATACGGAATTGTATTTTCATGTTAGCAATTCCGATACAACCTCACATTGCTGTCATGCTAAAATGCAAATTGGCTCTAAGTCCCAAAGATTTCATTTTCCAGGGTAATTAGTGCCTTCATTCAGTGGACTCCACATTATATTCAAACTATATTTTATGCCCTGATCTATTATGCAATTCACAAAAATCCTGATTAGCAAGGCGACAACCAGATGACATTTTGAACTGTCCAAAAATTGGTTAGACTCCCAAAAACTCACAAGCCTGAGCAAAGTCATGTGCCACCTTTGCTTGCCTGTGTACACAGCTTGGCTAGCAATGTCAGGATGAGACACTGATGGGTGAAATGAAATGAAATGAATTCAATGTCATGGATACTACTACAGTGTAGTAACTGTGACAACAGTTCCAGTTAATTTCTTGGTGCTTGGTTTTCATCGATCACAGGGTTGGTCTGGAACATAACTGAGGATCACTGTTTATAAAACTGTCTAGGCAAAAGTCTTTTTTTTTCTTCTTTTTTTTATCATCATTTTGTCATAACGCAACTCTTTAGGTTTCTGCCTCGCCATCTGGCACGCCCGCTGAGGTATGCACATCCATCCATACACGCACACACCTACAATACCGTTCCCTTACTGCTGTTAAATATAGACGCACTTGATACTGCACCGGCTGAATGTGAATACCGGGAAGAGGCACGGCTCGAGCTTGTTTTTCTTCTTCTTCAGCCTCCACAGGATGTGTGCGGTTTGAAGAGAGGAAAGCCCCTCACGCAGCTCTTTGTGATATCAAACGAGAGCGAGGGGGGGATGTGGCTTCGATTGTAGAAAAGATGCTAAACAAGATATCTCGCAGAGGAGGAGAAAAAAAGGGGTAGGGCAAGGATAACATCCTGAGAGGTCAAGGACTGCAGCAAAAGTCCAAACCGCAGTGCATCAGGAGTGCGGTCAGCAGGGTTCATAGCCACCCCATCAGGCAAACTATATTGGTAACAGCCTATTAAAGATGTATTCATAGGCCATCTTTGTTGATGACCAGAGTACAGCGTGCATAAGAGCACCTTGTAGAAGGTCAGTCATGCGACAGACCCCAAAACATGCTGAAGATGAAACTTAAAATGCAAAATGTGTAATAAGTTAACAAAACCGGAATAGTCAGACCCTCACACCGCCACGTGGAGCGATACGTAGTCTGAAAGGTTTTGAAATCAAAGTGTGAGGCATGGAGCAACTGTATCCCCGTAATGAGCACCTATGAATTTCTTCAGAGCAGGACCTTTATCTCATGCTCAGACGTAATAGAATTGTCGTAATGGAATTTTAAGTTTTGTGAAACTAATCATAAAATAATAATAATAATAATCTAAACTAATAATAAAATACATATCAATTAACAATATTAAAAACAAATAAGTAACAATAAAAATAAAAAAATCATAATATAATAAAAATAATATAAATATAATATAAATATATAATATATAAATATATTTTATATAAAAATATAAAATAAAATATAATAATAATTATAATAATAATAATAATAATAATAATAAAACTAAGCTCATGAGTCTTCTTCGCCTGAAGACTTGCGTCCATTTCCCCATCCCGCTTATGAGGTGCTCCCCCTAGTGACCCGCCAAGTCATTGCTCAAGAAGTCATTAACAATGGAGCCGTTATAGTGGCTGTATATTAACTACAAATACCGAAATACTTGTGTAGGCGTGTCGATAATTTATCGTGATACCGATATATCGTCACACTATATTCAAATTTGTAAACAATCTGACAAAATCTCTTGGACAAGTTGATATTGGGATTACCCTACCAAAAGGCAACAGTTACCCAGACCAGACTTGACAAAAACAAAATATGGAAACAGGTTAGAGGTAAGCTAAGCTTGAACAGACAATAGTCTGTTTTAACTCTCAGTGGTGTAATGTGTCAAGTTTCTCTTCTTTTTAAATTTGGGGAAACACGCAGAAATTGTGCTCCTAACCCATCATTTTTCAGGAAACCGACCGAAAAAATTTTTTGTTGAGCTAATAACATTGTATTGCCATAGAAAGCAAGCTATTTTCAACACTTAAATTGTTACTGACTAATCAGTACAGATTTTGAAAAAATAAGTTGAACACATTTTGACAAAGGGGGTTCCGGCACGACGCCAGCGACATGTCGCTGACCCGGGGGCTCTCGTTTGCTGACCGGCAGTCTGCATATGCCCAGGAATGGGGTGTGCGTCTCAGAATAGCCAAAGGCAGATGCCCCCCAAACGGTCCCCTCTTGTGTTATTTGAAGCCCGAGGGCGACAGAATTCAACCTCAAGCAGTATTCCAATGTATGCTCCTTACTCGCTTACCCCGATAGAAGTACACTTCAACCTCGGGGATCCTAAAACATTCGCTTGCAGTGTGCCGGTTTTCATGCTAACGTCGTTGGCGAAATGCAAGTTTTAACTTCGCATGTTTACTATACTGTCACTGGCATTTGTGGATCAACTACATTTTGTTTACTGCAAACAAAAGAACAAAAGCTGCTACTTTATTAAAGAGCGAATGAATAGTTTCAGTCAAAATATGGCCAAAGACTTCACGTGTTGGATAAGGTGTCAGTTGGCATCACATCGGTTTTAGTCATATCTGAGCGGTATATGTATATTAGTAGTACGTTTAAAAAAAAGCACTCTTAGGAGGGGTGTGCAAAATAATAATAATAATAATCGATTCTCATTTAGTACAATTCAGAATCGATTTTATACTGTCTTTCTTGCCCTTGTTTGTGTACTGTGAACGCTGATCATGTTGTACCCGATTTGGCCACTTAGGGGCAGTGTGGTTCCATGCGATCGGATACACAGTTACAGTTTTTTATTATTTTTTATTTTTAGAGCATATGCCGGTGAGTAATGGTAAGACTCTTCTCTGTATACATTCCTGAAGCGATTTGTTTGAATAGCCGTTCTTTTGAGGGACACAGGTGCCGCAAGTAGCGCGCTAATTAGCATTAGCGAGTTAGACTGGAGTAGATCATGACAATTATTTGCTTATCTACAAAATGAAGCAGAAATTGTCAATCACATCATTTTTTTTTTAATAAAAAATTGATTCTGAATCAAATCGCAGACCCAAAAATAGGAATCGACTCGTGAGACAGTCAAAGATTCCCACCTCTAACTCTTAGCACTTGAGCCGACACTCTTGGTGTTGTTGACATGGACATAGCTGCCGTGGGAACGTCAAGATCGTCTTACTGTGCACGCCTGCAGTTCAAGGCGTGTGGTGGGTGAGGAAAAAGTCATAGGACCGATTACGAAAACAGTCAGTTATATTTTCATAGCTTTTACTGATCGAGATGGATGCACGATCATGAGGTTAGAAAGGGAAGGGAGGTATTGCCAGTCACTTTTTTAATTTAGGATTCATCCAAGATATTACAAGATGGCACCAAAGCAATTTTTTTTTATACAGTAGTGCCTTTAGATACGAGTGATCTGACTTTCCAGTGTTTCGAGATCTGAGCCTTCGATTAGCTGATTTTTCGGCAAACTTGCGATACGAGTGTTATGATGTATGCTGGCAGGTAACTCAACTCACTGCACAACAAGGTGGAGTTTGGCTGATTTCATTTGCAAATTTTGAGAGAAACCAGGCCAAGATTCTCGATTATTGTGATATCCCCTAATTATTAGTCTTTTTCCTCATCAATGTCGGATATAATTGGCAGTGGGGGGCAATTTTGGCCCGTGAGCCGGATTTTGCTGAACCCTGTCATGCCATTTTCAACAGGATAAAGTGTTTTGCAAAGTTTGCCGAGTTCCTAAATAGGTTAAGACCCTCCTATGATTTTTAGCATTTTATGCGACCAGTCACTGACATTTATCATTATTTCTAGTTGAAGTTTTATAATATATTTCTCAACTTTTCCCATCGCTGTCTGAACCCTTTTTGATCTCACTACTTTGAGAGGCTCCCTTCAACTTTGACGTGTAAAAATGACAGCCCAGTGCTAATAATAGTGGTCAGGTGTCACCATTAAATTGCAAGAACATACCACGGACATTTTGAAGCAACTCTTTAAATGGTAGAAATTCTTTTTCTTCATTGAGCTCTGTCATTTCATCAAAAGGCACTTTTTTTTTTTCATGAAAGTCAGCTGTTCTAATTTCCACTTCTATAATCCACAAATGAATTGTTGAATTCATCTCCAGGCGACTGATTAAGAGTGTTGTGTTACTAGATGTGATCATTTGGGGAAATAATATCCGGAGCAATTATTAAGTGAAAATTAATGATGTTTTGAATTACAACCTAATTGGATTTGTATCGTTTTCAGTTCAGGGAAATGGTTATTTTTCCCCAAATACAAACTGCAGATTATGCTGCATTAACAGAAAAAACACTGTTAATGAGGTATTGGTAATTAATCAGATATAATAGTGGAAGCCACTCCAAAAAACATGACGATTTTGAGTCAGATTTTTCGGCTTCAAGAACCATCAGATGTCCACACACGGGTTGATAAAAAATTAATTATTGGGCACTGTAGGCGTGTCCGTTGAATTAGCTGTAGACATGCCCGGCTTGACCTTCATCCGTCAATCAAATACGTTCCATTTAGCACTGCGTCAGTCACTACTGAGCTAGCTAACCTGCTAACACGCTTCAAACGGAGACCGGCCGCTTGGTTGTTAGTTAGCTACACATAGTAGTGGGAGAAATGGGCTAGGTTATTATTATGTACTTGAAATGACGGCAGTGTAATAATAATTAGACAAGAAATACTTTAACACATTTTCATAAGAGAGCTCGGTTTAAATTGTTTTTATTGGATTTTACATAAATCATAGTTATCAAACCTAAAATTAGGCTCACCAGCGACAGACTTTGTAAGGTCATATGTTCGGTGGCACTTTTCTGTGGGTGGAGCCACATCGCAATTGCCAATATTCCATTCAAATATAATCATAACAATCATACAAATAACTTGTCTTACTCAGAAAGATCCAAGAAATCGTTTAAGCTAAGTTACTCAAGAATTTTTCCAGAAAAAAATAAAAATAAATAAAATGACATATTGTCAGTTTTCAAGAGGTTGTTAGCAGCACCTTTAATATTTGCCGTTATCATAAAACAAGCGGCACTTACCCGTCGACGGCAGAATGGTAAACCCTGAGCGATGATGTTAATACTAAATATTCGGAGGATTTTCTGAGGGGGCAGGGGGTCGGCGACGATGTCCTTCGGATCAGCCCCATCCAGAGTTTTGCCTTCCGGTGGCGCTTCGGTGGAGGTCCTGTCCTTCCCATTATTTACGGTCTTTCTACGGGCGCCGCCGGACGAGAAACGGGGAATAGGGCAATGCCGCAGCATTGCAAAAACGGCGGGGGGGAAACAAAAACTAACAAATCACATTCCAGGAAGAAGACAGGACAGGAAACACTGCAAATGGCTTGAACAAGCAGTACCAACACCTCGCAACAGTCTCGTCCAAACTCCCCTGCTGACGGGCACCCTTTTAAAAAAAGTGCCTGGCCTGTGATGTCACCGCTGAGCAGCTGCCGCGCGACGCATGGCCTCCCACAAACCACGCCCACCCAGAGGCGCTTGCGGAATCTGCTCCCGTGAACCTTTGGCGGCGGATTTCATCGCACCACAGCGCACGCGTCCGAGGAACCTCATTGCGAGCATTCTCGGACCCCCAACCTTCTGGGTGGCCTAACAATTCAACAGCGGCAGACATTCCAAGAACATCAATACTTGTGTGTCAGCAAAGAGGCTGAGGATATCTTTATGTACTCCTAGTTGAAAGTAGGGATTAACAGAGGAATAAAACAAATATCCAGTGGCCAAATAAATACCAAAATATCTGTCTGGAAGGACAACCAGTTTTCAAGGAATGCAATTGTGTGCAGAGAATAAAATAAAATAAAATAAAACAAAATAAAATAAATATTAAATGTATAAGAAATTACAGTATTCCAAATGATTTAATGATTTAAATTATTTTCAAATTCACCCATCTCAAATTCATACGGAAATTTGCAACAACTTTTCCACACCTTTGCAACCCTAATAAGTCTAAACTACCTCCAAACCCAACATAAACATGCAGATTTTTTTTTTTCTAAAAATCTTCACATCTTGCCCATGCCAAGCTAACATATAGCATGTTATAGCAAAATGGTGGCTGTGTGATCACAACGGTCAGGGTGTCGGGGGCAAACGTCAACAAAATTTTTTTTCCCTGTGTGCATTTCAAACATCTAAAAACACAATGGCCACACAAAGAATTCTCGGGCTTAACCTCTCTTCTATTCTCACATCCACCATTGTTTGAAGAGGATTAGTGCACCAAAACATCTATCGGAGCCGACCATACGGGCCCGACAGCCGGGCTCGCGCCATTCGACGCCACTGTGGGCTCAAACCCCACCCTCAATTTGTAAAAGTATGTTCAGCACAATTGGTTACTATGTATTCAAATTGGCCTACAACATTAGGTCAAATAGTGGCCATGCCTCAATGCAGAGGTTCTCATACGGCAAGACGTGTCTTATTCGTCCGTGGAATAACTGGCGATAAATGACGTACTTGTATCATTAAATGTATCCCTGCGGTGGATATAAAAAGTCTCCACACCCCTGTTCAAATTCCATTTTTTTGTGATTTAAAAACAATGAGACCTTCCGGACGACAGAAAAGATTTTACAAAACGTTTTCCAAAATGCCAATGCTTGAATGCCCGAAAAAGCCACACAAACCTGCAAACTCCACACGGAAGGCCAAACAAAACCTCTAGAGCGTGGGGCAGACGGGTCAACCAAATCCGGCACCCCACCACAGGTTGTTTTCTTTTTTTAGCATCCGAATTCAGACTGTTCAAAGTGATGCTATTGAAATGATGTTGCACTTCAAACAGAAAGCTATTTAATTTGGATTTTATTGCATCCATCATTTTGTTTATTTGAACATCTTAAATTGGATAGTTTACTGCTAGATGTCATTAAATTTGTTCCTCTTTACTTATTGTCTTAGTGTACACAAACAGTTTAAAACCAATGCACGTACAAGAACTTCCGCTTTTTTGCTGTTATAACGAGCATTTTGTAAAACGCATAGCAGTAGCTCATGAACAGATAAAGTGTTCTCATAATGGAAGTGCCTCAGAATATTAATTCAGGCTGAAGGGTGATGATGCTGTTTAGCTTGTCCTGAATATTATAGCTACTAAATAGGCAACATAACGCCGGGCAAGAGATGCTTTACTGTGAGCATGGCTCGTCATTTGCTCCAACAAATTGCGCATTTCCTCCCCGCTCGCTCTTTTATGGCCTTCCAATAAGCACTGCACAGAAAAAGAAGTGTCTCTACCTCAGCCAAACGGGAAAGCTGGAAACCCGGCCAAACACCGGAGACATAACTCTTAGAAAATAAACGCATGAATGGCCTGGCTAATAGCCACTGCGGTGTGTCTGACCCAAGACGGGCAACGGTTCACAGAGGCGGTACAGCGGCAGGTTACATACAGCTCTGTCTGAGCAATAATAGGTTCTTCAAAAGTTTTTGGGTAAATGCCTCCCCCTGGTGGAAAGGAGTGGTGCAATACAAGTATCTACAGCCATCCATATTCGATAACACTTATCCTCATTGGGGGGGGGCTAACTGGAGTCAATTCAAGCTAACTTTTGAGTGAAGGAAGCTAAGGTACATGTAGACAAACAAGAATCCACCCTCTCATTCACACCTATGTATGATTTAGAATCAAATAAGACTGGTGTCTTAATAGGTTTGCATGCAGTACACAAAAAATGGCAGACTACCTTATATTTACAAAATGAATAAATTAAAGTCAGTCAGACAGGACTTGTCAAGTCACAAATTGAATTGGAAAAATTATATTGATTTAACCTAACCGTCATTCCAGTTTAAAATGTCCCGTCCTTGATTTCTATTGCACCCAATGTATTCATTCAGCTTGACACAATTGTTTTTTATGTTGATCCCTGTTGACGAAAAGATGGGAAAGATGCTGAAAGTGAGGGAAAGCGTGCCAAAAAGGCAAAAAAAAAAAAAAACAGTGAAAAACAACAAGTAACATTTGTATGTAATATTTGGCTTTGAAAAGCCAAGTTACAGGGAAAAAAAAATGGTGGAAAGGATTAATGGTCTTAATTTAATAGGTCTTAATTTCAATTGATAAAGTTAATTTATAAATCAAGGTACCGCTATACGAGCATGTAGGGATTTTTTCATGATGATTTCATGAGAATTTTTAAAGAGCCAATCAAAAGCGACAGGTGCAGGAATGCTTTATGGTCAAAAGAGGGCGCCGTTGTTTAAAAAAAAAAAGAAAAAAGAAAAAAGAAAAACTGCAGCAAGGCTGTGTGAGAACTCTTCCAAATAGAAGTGAAGCTTACCTTCTTGTTGGAGGAGCTTTGGTGTGAGTCCACATTGTTGCTGGCAACTGTCGCATTGTTCCTGATGGAGGGAGACATCAGCCCTTCTTCTTCTTCTGCTTCCTCCTCCTCCTCCTCCTCCTCCTCCTCTTCGTCCTCCTCCTCATCGCGCCCGCTCTCCGCCGAGTGCTCAAAATCGTCGCTGTCCTGGTCCATCTCCTCCTCATCCTCATCTTCCTCCTCCCTTGTCCTCCTCTGCTCCCGCCCTCCCTCTGTCCTCTCGTCCTCTCCCTCTTCCTGGTGACTGCTGCTATTGTTATTGTTGTTCTCCTCCTCGTCCTCTTCTTCTTCTTCTTCTTCTTCTTCTTCCTCCTCCTCCTCCTCCTCCTCCTCGTCCTCTTCGTCGTCGTCGTCATCGTCGTCCTGCGTCCGCTGCCTCTGCTCGGCCCTCCACGTCCAGCGGGGTCCTTTCTCGCCCCGGTTCACCTTGCTGGGAGGACCCTCCTCGCCTCCCCCGCTGTCCCCCCGGGGGCTGTTGCTCGGTGCAGACTCGCCAGGGGCCCATGCCGGTCCTCTGTCCACGTCCACCTGCGAGGTCTCGGGCTGCACAGTTGGACAAAATAATAAAAACGTTTCAGCTGGCTGCAAAAATGACTTTGGCATGTCAAACCGTCGTTGTCGTCGTCGTCGTCGTCGTCGTCACCTGTTGCCGCGGCCGCTCCTCGTCCTCGAGCACCCGGTTCATGTGCTCATCCTCGTCAGCCTCCTCTGCCGGCTGCTGGGGTGCCCGGGCGGTGGAGGAGGAGGAGGCGTTACCTCTCGCCGCCGGAGCCCCGGAGCCCCGACTCCGCCTGCTGCTGCTGCCCCCCGACAGCAGATCCTGGTTCATTTCCAAAAGCCAGCTTGCTACCTCCTGCACCTTCGCTAAGCTGTCTGAGGAGGAGAAGGTCTTGACATGCTGCAACGGAGACAAAAATACATGACAATACAGTTAAAGATTCAAGAAGTGCGACAACATTGTGGGGGAAACAATGGGGGAACGTTCATTCCTGGAGAAGACAACCTCATCATAAGATCGCCTCAATGTGGCTTTTGGCGAGCAACAAATCAAATTTAATCATGAAACTTTCCAAAGACATCAACTTTTACCTTTCTGTGACTCCTCCAGTCTCTCTCTCTCTCTCTGTATCACTGTTGCAATCTACTGATGACACTCATCTGTATTACACAAACTAGTACGTAATGAATCAAAATGTTGTTGGCGTATTGCTACACCTCTAATAAACACCCTCAAAAGCGGCGAGAATAATTCAGATATTACGGTAATTAATGTGACAGTGGCCGACATTGCGATCATACAACATCGGAGGCTGGTTTGAGATTTCTGCACTCTGAGTTCAACTGCTAAACTCAAAAGGGTCCATTATTTGTCTAGGTCACAGTCTCTAAAGTGTTTTCAAGCATTTACAAGACGTCCATTGATCGGACGGCTGACCCAGTTGGATTAAAATATTTAGAAACATCACATGAAGCATGTCCAGGGATACAATTGCAGGACAGTGTTTCCCAACCTTTATGGAAGAAAGGCGGATCGGGGGGAAAAGAAAAAAAAAAAAAAAAAAGAATCTCACACAAAAACACAATTTTGCAAAAGTATTCAAAAAAAGTAGATGTGCAGATTAATTATAGAATTATGTAAGAGCATTTGTTTGTTTTGCCTAGGCTGTTACTTTACATGCCTGAAATAAAATAAAAACTTTTTTTTTTTGTCAAAATAAATGGCAAATTTTATTAAAGCAAGGAACCCCTGAATGTGTTTGTTCAGACTAGAAGTGGAAAATAACCGCTAAAGAACAATGAAGTCTTTGTTTCAACTAAATGAGTAAAAAAAAAAAATAAAATGTCTTTCATAAAGAGAAGTTGATTTGGTTGATTCCCAAAAATAACTAAATAAAAATTTGGCATTTCAAAAGAATTTTAATGTCCACATGAGGTCTGTAAACTCATTTTCATAAGGGCAAAAAGTTAGCCGAACAGAAGAAGACGCCTCCAAAATCTTCTCAAGTCATCAGACATGAGAAAATATTTCTGGGAAGCTCGTACAATTTTTTTATTTATTTTTTTTATGTTTCAGTAAGAAAAGCCGTTCGTTTGACTTTGAGGACAATGTCACCCATCTCTTTTTGCGTGCATGGTCTCGGCACTGCGGTGGGAAGCATTAGTCAGATCTCAGATTGCACGGCCCTCCTGGGAGCGCCGCTCTATGGCCTGGAGCGCCAAGGAAGAAAGGCTATGAATAGTTAAAACTTTGGTCTGGACTGGACTGGAATGATCGAGGTTCAAGCACTTTTTGGTGGCGAAATGTGTTTGTTGCTTCCTCTTGGTGCTGCCGGTCAACCTATTGTTACCAGCGGTGCACACGCAGCTTACGAAATGAGGCACAAGAGTGAGCCAGACAGGAAGTGCCGCATACTTGAATACACATTCATATCCAATTCACTGGTAGCTCAGAATGTAGAATTAAACGGTAACTTTAAGGACATATTGCATGCACCCCCCCACCTGCAATTTAAAAAAAAAAAAAAAAAAAAAAAAAAAAAAAAAGTCAACTTTTTTTTTGTGTGTGTCGCTGAAAAGAGTTAAGTGCCGAGTTTTAAAAAAGCAAATGCTAACTGCTAATCACATACAAGCCTCCTTGAACACAACCAAAGCAAGCATGAGAGAACATGCCATTAAAATGCCAACAACAAAAACGCTGGGATTCAAACACCAAACTTATAGGCAAAAGTGTAACCACGAGTGTGCCGCGCTGCCATAAAGTGCTCCCACCTTGGGTTAAGTCCAATGAACTGCTGAAAAAGTCATTTAGCTTTCACGTGAGCCACTTGTTCCAAATTTTAAATCACAAACTATTGAAAAAATATAGTTTACAGAGACTTAATATTTTTTGTATTTGTTCTTGTGATTTTGGTCAAGTTAAAGTCAATTACTCCATGACGTTATTTCTCTTTTTCACATTAAAGTAAAGCGTTCTAACTAACATGTTTGGCACCCCGAAAGGACAAATTTCGATAGACAGCTTTTAAAACCGATAAGGACAAATTAAATGATTAACTCATTTGCTGCCAGTAAAAATGGATCTTTGAGTGAATGAATTGTTAAAAATACAACTCGCAATTATCGTAATTGCCGAACTATAAGCCGTGACTTTTTTCCACGCGCTTTCAACCCTGCGGCTTATACAATGATGCGGCTAATATATGTATTTTTTCTGACGGCCGCCAGGGGGGGCGCTCGAGCAGAAAAGGTAAGTGAGACAGGTGGAATATATGTGTCGAGGAAGACACAAGTTTAATGTAACTTTGCACTTTGTGCATGAATAAAATTAGCATGAACAGACCCCTCATCATGGAAAATACAAGAAGTCTCAGTTTCAGTGACTTTTACCTGTATGTTATTTTTAACCAGCCCTGTTAGTTACTGCCGTATTGCTGCTGTGTTACTGCCGCGTCACAGGCACTGTTTGGAAAGAAAAGCGAAGGTATATTATTGAAAACTCTTTCTGTGTACCCTCTTTCTTTGTAAATATCTCATGTTTCAATGTAGGCGCATGTGGCTTGTCGTCAGGTGCAGCTTATGTATGTACAAAATTCCTTTTCTTTGAGAAATGTACTGGGTGTGGCTTATGATCAGGTGCGCCTTATAGTCCAGCAATTGCGGTACATTGAATGAAGTTGACTATTTCACTCATGCTTGCATTGTATTGGAGGATAGATTTGCATATTTTGCAAGTGAGGATAACTTCCTGAAAAAAAAAATGACTGTACAAACTATAAATAATTGATGATTGTCCATATATTATGCATTTTAGCTATGCCAGGATATGAGGACAATATTCGTTACTTTGGGTTTTGTGCACAGACTCATAATTGGGCACTTGGGCGACAACATGCTGCTCAATTTGGACAGGGACACGCCCCTCTGTTCTGGCAACAACTGTACACAAGCAAAGAACAAAGGTTACTTTTTCCTCTCGAGAAGAATTTAATGACTCCCTGTCAAAATATTTCATGTTGATGCACCACCAACCGCGACTTATTCTGTAGAGTTTGATCACGGACCTGGAAGCGATTAGGGCCGACGGTCAATCACGGGGCTTTTAGAGACGGTCTAGCAACCATTAGCGCTCATCTTAGCGCTTTCCGCGCAATTAAACTAACGCCAAATCCTGAGAAGTGGGGAAAGCTGCCATTTTCCTCCCATTACAGGTGTGCGAGATGTTCAGATGCGCCCTGAACGGCTTGCTAATGAACACAAATATAATGGAATGGAAAGGGTGCCATACTTGACAATTTGCTTATTTATATCCCAATATTCTCCATGTGATTATTTCAAATCATTGCTGTTACTCGAAGAATTTACTGTGGTGGATCATCTTAAAAAATGACTAGATTAAAGTAAAGAAGAATGGCTAAACTGTGTTGGATATGAGCCATTAAATGACACAAGTGTGTGTTCTTCAGAGCACCCCGGGAGAGTAGAAAAGGTATTGACTTTCCATAAAGGCATACAAGTGGTACCAGCCGGTATCGACGCAGTGTCCACTTGACTTTAAATGCGAACTGGTTAAATAAACAGCGAGGAGGCTTTTGAGTAGTGATTCTCAAAGTGTGGTAGGCAGGCTAGCTGCAGTGGTAAGCGACAGAAATCACTGCGCTAGCATAGGTCAGTTATATGTTCATTTCAAGTAGGGCTGTCAAGATTAGGAAAACACTCAATACATCGATGACCAAATCTGCTACTTAAATAGTCAAAGTCATGATTATTTGTTACGGCTAACCCGTGTTAGCCATTTCTGACCGATAATGTTGTGTCTAGAACCTAGTCTTAGCTAGCACACACAGATGATGTTGTTTGTCATGTTTTGGCTATGCTAACATATTGTTGGATCTACTGTGGATTACAAAGGCATTACTGGTAGTTTGCCATCTATCTAACTACTATCGGTGACTAGTTGACGACAAAGTAGTCATTTATGGCAGCCCTACTTTTTAAGTTCAGCACAATTTCATGTAATCTTTGACAAATGCTAGTTTTTAAGCATTAAAGGGCAAAAAAAAAATATTCAAGTCCAGTTTTTATTTCACTACAGTCATCTCTCGCCGTATGGTAGTCTCACTACGTTGCATATTTTCAAATCATAGACTACTTAGCATTCCCACATATGCTATTGTGATTTTTTATTCTCCACACTTTTTGCCATTTAACAACTCCCACATAATACTTCCAATTTATACTGTTCAAATTTTAACTAGCTTCAAAAATTCACGCCTCCCGGGGTATATATTGTCTGATTCCACATTACTTACAGTATTTGCACAATTAAACTTTGTAATAACCTTTTCCCATTCATTTTTCCATGGGACAGACATTGAACTTTTTCTAAGTATCACTTTCCATGCCCACTTCCATACATAACTTATCATCATTAACAGTTGGTAAAGTGCATTGTCCAGTAACCAGGAGGTCATAATTTATCTCTCAGTTTACCTCATAAGCATTCCACATGCATTCAAAGCTTAGCATTTAGCTATTAGCATTCAGCTTTCAGCATTCCTACGCAATTTCTCCAGTAATTGCACTTAGTCTAGTTTTATAATGGAGATTTTCCGCTAAGACTGGTCGAGTTAATTAAAAAAAATAATCATTTTGCTGAACAACAATCCAAAAGCAATTATCATTAAACCTTTATTTATTATTACCATCATTTAAAATTTGTCTTTTATATTACCGTACTTTGATTGAATTAACACTTTTGTCCACATGTTTGTCTTCCTCGAATCATACCTCTAATACAGTCCATCTGTATTTGTTTTCTTGGCCTCTCCAATTCCACGCAGAAGCCATTAATTGATTTTTCTATTTAGAGTCAGACCCTTGTGTCATCCCACAGGAAGTGGAAGCTCCAGACGAGACGCTATGATTTCAAAATGTGTGTATCCTGGTAAAAATGGAGGTACTTAAGATTGAAGCGGGCATTTTGATGGCATTTTGAAGTTCAATTACCGTTTTATTTTTTTAGAAACAAAATTCAGATACATCACAACCCCCACCCCCATGATGAAATGCTTCATATCAAAGTCAAAAGGCTAACGGGTTTAGCTTCTAAAAAAAGTAGCACATAACTGCAAAGCTGTCCACTTGATGACAGGACATTTTCTAGGAATGGTGTAGAAGTGATCATATAAAAAGGTAAAAACAGATTTATTTAAGTGTTGCATATTGATATTTGTATCCTGCTTATTGTGAGAAATCATTAGCATGATAAGAGTCTTCACGTAAATGAATATCATCAACTATTAATAACAACAGATAAAAGCATTACTTAAGTTAATTTGAGCAAAGTTATTTCATTAGTGTGTGGTAACTGGTAGAACTTCATATTTATCAGTAAATAATAAAATAGTTCTCCGTTTTAATAAGGTTGGTGACACCTGGTGTGGTGTATAGTTTTTTGTTTGTTTTTTTAAATATATTTTTAACAAAAACGTCATACAAAGATACCTGAGAACACAAATTGTGGGGGAAAAAAAAAAATTGCATGTCGACTTCTTTAAACATCAGCACTGCACTGTCTAAAAATTCACTGTTATCTCTGCACATTGACAGTTTCCATGCAACAGCGGCGTGACAACAATTTCCCTCCGGGTGGTTCTATTGTTAATTGTGAGAGCATCAATTGTCTTGGAAACTACGAGAATTCATAACTATTGTGAAAGTGGCCTTCGCCCTGAAGCCATGTGGCTGCCGCGAAATCGGCTTTTCGGTGCCTCCCAGCCCGTTGGACAGACGAGAGGAAATCTGAGAAAGTGGGTCCACACAGCGACGCAAACGTGTGCAATCTTGTTTGGCCTGTTACTTGTTCCTTTCGGGGGGGGGGGGGGGGGGGGGGAATTTGTTTGTCCACTTGAGGAGGAGCAGCAATCACTGCGGCTAGTCTGAAGTAATCCATTTTAAATGACTGATTTCGAGCACACTGTTGTCAAGGCTGCCGCTTCCATTAAAGAATCAATTATTGTGCTGCTCTCTGATGCAACACTTGTTCGAGTTGAAGAATTGTTTCAAAGCGCCTATATACGGTAAGCAGATGCACAAGGCCACTGTGCTTTATGCAATTTGCAGTCAAGGCCTGGAAGGGTCATATCACATCGATACGATGTCATCACGTACGGTTCAGTTTAGAATAAGAGCAAAAAAAAATAAAAAAAAATTGAGTAAAGCTTGAAATTGTACAGAACACCGCAGTGAGGCTTCCATTTTTGACCAAATGGTATGAAACACTGTCATGCCAAAGCCAAAAGGTGAGAAGCGCTGCAATAAGTTTTGTTCAGTGCACAGATTAGCATCAGCTAACAGCGTTGGCTTCTGATAAGTGGCACATAAATTATTCACATTTCAATATTTCCACATTCACGTTTTTCCTGTGAAAAACCTATTCTCAGCTATTCGGTGAGACCAACTTACCGTATTTTTGGCTTTCAACGTAAAGTCCTAAGAAGTCGCAAGGTGCTGCCAAAGCCCTGCCTTATAGGAAAGTAGTAACTTATGTTAAGGAACTATGTTGAACTGATACATCTCCACTGTACATCTGTATACTGAATGTCGCGAATGAACCAAGTTTTATAGTGTAATGAATGATTTCATTTTCATTTAATATACTCCACTGCCCAACATTATTTTGATGTTACTAAAAATACAACAAATTTAAAATTCTGTTTTGTCTATATGATTGCACTTTATTAGAGATAGACGCTGTTTTTTCAGGGCAGATACCGATTATTAGTAGTCGAGGACGCAGATAATCGATATTTGGAGCCGATATTCATTTTCAATACAAGGGAAAATATTGGCATCAAAATTTGCAAAAAATAAACTCCATCTCTTAATTTATTTATTTTTTTTATTTTAAAGCATGTTTATTGAGCAACTTTTAGAGTTAGTAATATATTGGAGTTTTTATTTATTTATTCTTTATTTTTTGGTGAAATCTTAGTCAATAGACAACTTTGTTTTTAAAATCTAACAAGTTCCAGGATCTCCCAGGGGCAGTAGCATGATAAAAACAAAAAATTGTTTTCTATCCTAAATAAAGTATTCCAAAATTTCAAAGTAGCTGAATTATTCAATTTTTTACTTGTCTTCATTTTAATTTCAAACAAAAACACAAGGTGCAAAGAATTCCCAGGGTCAGCAGCATCTCTGAAAATTTAAATAAAAAAAAATAATAATGTAAAATAGTTTCCTGAAGTTAACACTTTTTTTTTTTTTTAAAGGATCTATTATCGGCCATATGATTAATCAAAATGCTGAATAT
The DNA here is from genome assembly GCF_051991245.1 of Festucalex cinctus. Taxonomy (NCBI): domain Eukaryota; kingdom Metazoa; phylum Chordata; class Actinopteri; order Syngnathiformes; family Syngnathidae; genus Festucalex; species Festucalex cinctus. The sequence goes on along the minus strand of NC_135416.1, from coordinate 3,983,068 downwards.
CGGCACCGATAATCAGCCCAGCCGATAATCTGTCTATCCATAGTTTTTTTTTTTTATTGATGTTTTAAGTTTTACCACGTTACTGTTTCAGTATCTTTTGAGGTACTTTATGCGGGTGACAACATTGGTCTCACCTTTTAAAAACTGCTGAAGATGCAAATGCAAAAAAAAAAAAAGAAGAAAAAAGAAAATCAGCATGTCTACGTCACTTGAAACTTTCCGAGCGCTCGCTGACGAGACGCACACGTGAGCGCCGTTACCTTGGATTTGGGCCGGTTGCCGGCGGCGAGCCGCTGCAGCTGCTCCGAAGTGTGGCTGCACGAGAGGAGGTCCGAGCAGCACGCCGTGCGGCCCAGCCTCTTCATCAGAGAGGATATGATGCTGCAGCCACAGCCGCACATCCAACTGCTCATTAGGGGCGCTGAGAAAACGACCGCCCGTAATGTCGTCTGCGTAGTCGCTTCGAGTTGTCCTCACTTCCCGCTGCTTTTTTGAATTGTATTCCGCATGGCGCTAGTTCCTTGAGTACTCCGTGTCAGGGATCGGGTTATCTTCGGGCCGCAGACAAACTACAAGTAGTTTCTTCCCCATCAACTCTCCACTTACATCCACAATCAACTGATGTTGCAAAGACAACAAAAGACGACGTCGGGCTCCTCTGCCGACTCCAGTTGCCGTGCACTGAGGATGCTATCCTCGTCCGCCACTGTATACACACACAAATACGCGCACAACACACACACACACCGCCACAACCAGCTACGCTCAGACTGAGCTCCTCCAAGTTGCCGATAAAAGTGCTTTCCTCCGAATGACATTTGAGCTCCCGACGCTTCCATTAATCGGGAGGGTGGGCGGGCGGGTGTTCGCTCTGGCAGAATCATACGAGAAAATGCAAAGCCACTTTGCATGCGGTGGTACGCTTGTAAAGGAGGAGGAGGAGGAGGAGGAGGAGGGTGGTCCGGGGTTAAAGTAGTTAGGAAGCGGACGACAACAGGGCACACGAGATTACAATGGTAATCTGTCAAAATGCTGCAGATGACTGCTTTAATCTGTATGAAAAAAGGGGGGCAGATGCAAAAAGGCAGAAATGTCTTCAATGGAGGTTATGTTGACCATTTCAAAAAGAGATCCTTCAAAATACAGAGGGACCTTTGACTTGAAAACAAGGAATTTTAGGAAGACAATTGAGTGTTTCGATCGTGGGAACTCGTCTCAACCTCATTATCTGGGCCAGAAGAAGACCCTTGCAAATAGTTGACTGCTGTTACTTTGTTCTACTGTACCAAAAGATGACTGTTCATGTATGATTTCAAAAATGCAGAAATGTGACAGACCTAGTTCTGCATCTAAAAAAAAAAAAAAAAAAAACTCCTGCATTCACATTGTTTAAAGGACGGTCAGGACATTAATCGACTGCAGATGAGATGACATCTTGGACATTGTACTTAAGGTTTTGAGCAAAAAAAGCTAACTGGTTCTGGTCATGGCAAAAGTCAAAAATTCTGTGCTTCGTTTTAATAAACTAAGTGAAAACAGTTGACAATGTATGCAATGTATTATTGGGCAGATGATGGATGGCAAATGCAATTTTTTGCCACATGCTTGTCAAAACATGATGGATAACTTGGTTGACTCGGTGAATTTAGCATAATTTTATCATTTTTGTAGCAATTTTTTAAAAATGTGATAGAAACAAAGTTTCCTTGCCTGTACTACACAAATATTAAAGTGTAAGTCAAACTTACACATTTCTTGACAATAATATGTTATATGTGACCTCACTAGTTTAAACATGACAATCTGATTAATATTACATTTGTGGAATATGAGTTATGAAGCAAAATCCAGCCGTTATTATCAATCTTAGGGGGCGGCCATTTTGCCACTTGCTGTCGACTGAAGATGACATCACAGTTGCTCAAGGAATGACCAATCACAGTTCACCTTGTTTTCTGAAGCTGCGCTGTGATTGGTTGTTACCTGAGACCTGAGCAACATTGATGTCATCTTCAGTCGACAGCAAGTATCAAAATGGCCGCCCTCTGAGATGGATAAAAACCGCCACACCTGGATTTTGCCGCTTAGCTCATATTCCACAAACGCAACATTAAACAGAATAACATATTTAGACTAGTGGAGCTGCATGGAACATATTATTGTCATTTTTTTTATGGGGGTTGACATCCACTTGAATACCGTTTCCCTCCCGCCTTTGCAACACTTATCTGGTGGTGAGAATCTGAACGTAACCAGATGCCATCGAAGGTTGGGGTGGTGGGGTACAGGGGAGATAGGATGACTCTCTCTCCGAAAAGGAAGCGCAGCAGCGGTGTGATATTAATAGCACAGGCATTACAATGATTGATTCCCTGTCCCCCCTTTTGCCACCATTGTGTCAGGAGAAAGGCACGGCAAGTAATCAAACAACCCACGAGAACGAGATGATGTTTTTTCGATGAAACGCCACACCGACTGATGCAACAACAAGATGATGTTTGGCAAATTATGGGTAAGAAATGATAAGAGTCTGGCGAAATCTCGTCCGTGTACCAGGTTGAAATGTGTCAAATAAATCATATCCAAACATAAACAAAGTTGATTAAATGTACATCTGGCAAGAGCAGTCTACTAAAATAAACTCAAAAGCGGTTTGACCTAAATACTGATGGGCCCTAGTTTCAAAACAATGAAAACTCATAAGCGCTAACGTGATTAGCAGAAAGGATTTTTTTTTTCTCCCACTCTGATATGCAACACAGTCAACTGTAACAAAAAGTCTAATTAAAGTGGAACTAAACCCATTTTTTATGCGGGCGGGGCGAGCAAGAAGATGTTATATGTGCTGCCACTAGTAATCACAATATTACTGGGGGCGGGGGGGGGGGGGGGACGCAATTTGATTATTTTTCAAAAACAAACAGTCCTGTAGGTAATAGGGAAGTGTCTTTTCATACTTGTACACGTGCAATACAAAGGAGTCAGTGGCCTGACGTCACCGTCAGCATACACACTCACACACACTTAAAGCTGCTCACAAGCTGCCTCCTGTTCGCTTTGATGATAACAGAGCGGCTTAAAGATGAAGCCGAACGAGTCCGGTTTGAGCTTCATCTCAGGGTAGTCGTAGTGGTGGTGGGGAAGCAACAATCCTATTTACCGTTATGGTCTTTTCGTCGCGAACACAGGAAAAGAGGGTTCATTATTTATGAATATTGCTTTTCACCGTGTCAGCTCAGTGCCTCAGCGTATTGATCCGTAAAGCAGAGTGGTCACTGCACCAGGGAGGGCACATCAAGCTCGAGAATACGAGGACATAAGAAGAAGGCATTGCATGTCCACTTATCAGTCCCAACGTCTTGATTTCAGCACACACTTATGGGCCTGTCTTTTGAGCGCTATCAAGTCTCATTCCTAGTGATGGAAATGGACATCAGATGCAGACTACCAATTCCGCTGGGTTGGCTGCACTCTACCGGCCAAAGGGGGTAAAAAAAAAAAAGTGAAGTGCCGTCATTAATTTGGTTTCCTGCAGGTGCCGTCTGAGTCAGCACTTGTTTTTTTTTTTAAATAAATAAATAAAAAAAACTCCAGCTCCCGCTGTGTGATGACTTTGTCACTAAAAAGTCACATTTGCTCACAATGAGAAGATCCTGTGGCGGCCTTGACATTTTAGGGTACCAAAATAAGAGCTTCCAAGCATCTCAAACACAATAAAGGAGATATGCCCCCCCCCCCCTCCCCCGCCCCCTTCAAATTTTAAAGCGGTTCCCAAGTTTATAATTAGGGAGAGACAGGTGACAATAACTTGCAGATTTTGGCTTTTTATGGAAATTTAAGGTCTCTAATTCTATCCCATGCAAACAGCACACTACCCTTCTTGACTTATCTGAACACCAAACTTGTGCTGTCACTATATATTTTTATAATCAATCGATTATTTGATCAATTCGACAAATTTTAATGCAATCACAAAACTTATCAATGTAACGTGACAGCTAAATATCAATTCCTGACATTTTTATTAACTACTCACTAGAAGCAGCAGGACTGAAAAACTATTACAACGACAGTCTGTGTGCTCAGTTTATAGTTTATTGAGTTTGTTTGTTTGTTTTAACTTTATTTTCGTTTATTGACATTCAATTAAAAATTTTCAAATATTAATATGACCTGTACAATTAATGGAAGTATTACATTCACATCCGTTTAACCCTGGAAAGGACTAATATAATTTCCACGACAACTGACTCGGACAAAATTCCCCATTTGCTATTCATTGTTGACAAACGTGTTTTACTGTTTGTGGATCAAATTGAATGTGTCATTGTATGTTCGGTGAAAATTGCATCATAAACCAACAAATAAAAATTACATTTGATAATAGTAAACCCTTATACCACACTTTACATACACCATACGCTGCAAATCCATTTCGCAAATCCTCATATTCACCCTTTTGATAATGTATCACAATGTCTGTGTGTGTGTAAACATTGTTACACCACACAAAAATCCAGTCCACGCCATATCTATTGTTTTTCATCTGATTGCTTTATAGTCATGGCCTACACTTGTTTCCTGCAATCATGACTTTACAACTGCATTAGTGTAATATAGTGATACGACAAAGCAATGGAACTGTCATAAACCGAGGAGCCCATGCAACTAAAATGCATGCCCGTAAATGGCCACAGTTATTAATAATACTGCATGTGTATATCATAGCCATGTAGCTCTCCAGAACAGATATATATATGGAGCACTGTGAATCAACCACATGAGAAGCTTTGTGGACAGTTAATGGCAATCATAAGTGACCCAAGTTTACCTTCTTCACCTCAGCGCACAAATAGACTTCATTACACATTTAAAAGACTCCAACCTCCGTGCTACAGAACTCCACAGACACTTTAGTACACATCATGCGTGCAGTAAATACTGGTTGAGCTATTTACAAAAAAAAAAAAAAAAAAAAAAAAAAAATGGTGCCGCTTTTACTCACAGTTCTCTCTGCTTGTATTTGCTCAGGCCGCGAGCGCAGGTCTCGGCTCCGGATGCTGGCCCGGGCGCGTTGATGCCTCCTGCGCACAAAAGTCCCGTCAGAGCCGCCGCCGCCGCCGCCGCCGTCGTCGCTGTCCCTGAGGTCATCAGAGGGTCACGGCGCCGCGTTGCCGCCTGCAATGAGAGAAAGAGTTGACGTAAACAAAAAGCGGATTTGGAGATGAGGGTCTGGGAAAAGAACAGATGTGCGTACAGCCAATCCAGCTGTGGCGCGACACTTGATAACTGTGGGACCAAAGGCGGGAAAAAGGAGGGTTGGGAAATGGGAAATCTCAAGCATTTCAACTTTGTTTTTGTAGCAAAGTCAAGGGCCTGCTTTTGCGCAGACTGGAAAAACCACCTGTGTGTAAGGGACATTCTACAGTGAGAACTTCTGATGGATGCAGTTTCATTTTCGTGTCTGAAGTGCTGCTCCCAACAGTGAAAATGCTTTTGTCGTCTTTATGGGCACTTGATTCTTTTCCAACACTGTGGGTTGTTTCCCCAAATAGAAGCCGCTTGCCTAGTTGCAACGCCCTCGCTCTGCCCAATCGCGGTAATGAAAGCCGGACTCGCCATTTGCCCAGCATTATATTGGGCAGGGTTACGACTAGTGATAGACTGATATGGATTTTTCAAGGTAGCTACCGATAATTAGTAGTCAAGGATACAGATAAGTGATATTTCAAAGCCGATGTTCATTTGCATTAAGAGAGAAAATATTAGTGCCACCAATTTTTTTTTCTTTTTAATTTAAAAAATATAAAGAATTGACAGCTTTGTTTAAAAATGATAAAAATTTCAGGGAGCTTCATCAACAAGTGTTAAACTAAATGAAAAATTACCATAAACAAGTAAATAGTTCCCTAAATTGTTCTACTGTAATTAAAGTTTTCTAAAATGTCAACATAATTCTTTTATTTTTTATTTTTTTTTAAATAAAAAGTGTATGGAGTGTCGGTGTCAGCATCATTTTTCTAAAGTGGAAATTTAAACAAATCCATAAAGTTAAAGTTCCCTGTATCTCACTGAGTAACAAATGCATGCAAATACAGCAAATTTGGGGTTTTTGTCAGGGTTTGTAAAGGGCTTAAAAAGATCTTCGCAGAGAGTGAAAAATTATCTGAATATGTTTGAAATGTCTTTGCGACAAGCAAAAAGTGTGAATGTGAACATTTTACAAGTCGCGACGAAGACCCTAAATTCGCAACGTTCGTAAGCATAAACTTGCTCAGTGAGATACCAGCTTTATCGGCTTTCAGCGTCATAAAAAGGGCAGATGCCGATATTTGTCAAAATGCCAAATATTGGCACCAATTATCGGCATCCCTAGTTACTACCCTAAATTGCCCTGCAATAATCAGAGTTTAACTATACTGTATGTCACATGAATCCACTTGCGCATGCATATAACACAACGCCAAAAAGGCCAGAAAGTAGCTGTTCATCAAGCTGTTTTGATTCTGTAACGTGCTCTTGCATCACCCGAACAGCCACAGATGCTGTCTTGAAGAGGTGCTAAAAAAAAAAAAAGGTTGGTGTTTCACCCCCGAGGGGAAGGAAGCGCGACGGCGGACCTGAGCTTGCCTGAAACATGCTGCTGCCATGGAAACTCCCATAAGCCAACTGTCCTGGCAGTAGTAGCACAGCACGGTAATTTCCTGACCTTGAAATCTCAATGCTGCCCGTCTGGATGGCAGGTGGAGAGGGAGACGCACAAAAAAAAAAAAAAAAAACATGTTGCGCTGTTTAGTGACTGCAAAGCCAGTCAGTATCTGGTGTAAATGGGATCTTGGAAGCCAAATGGCTGGGACGGACTTCTCGGATACCGAGTCCATTTGTTGCCGTTTCTACACAAGACGGGTTTGTAGGAACACAATCGGATGGCAAATAAGTGAAGAAAGTGACAGACTTGTTCTCCTGCAGTGCTTAGTTCACTTTGACCGTACAACGGGATAATCCCCTCTTAATAGACTTAAAGGCACTTTAACTGATCGCCCAGCTGTCTGCGTCGCCACCGGGGAA